>NC_141108.1:22337388-22792388 GCF_041138505.1 Cibotium barometz
TAACTTGAGTGAAAAAAGGCCGAATTGAGTGCTAGGAAAAATTTTCTGATGTTGAGGCTAAATGGGAAAAAGAGGGGGAAGGCCCGAAAGCAAGGCCTGGCCGCAGGCCAAGGTAGGGCAGCAAGAAGGAAGAAGAGGTGGGCAGGGGGAAGAAGGCACAACAGATGGCAAGCAGCAGAGGGGGGATGCAGGTGGGCAGCAGAGGGGAGGAGGCGGGTGGATGAGGTGCAGGCAAGCAGAGGAGGGCGAGGGAAGGGCACAGCCCCAGCAGTCGGAGAGTACACAATTTTGAAAATACAGGAAAGGGCATGCAGCAAATCCTAGAGTTGGCTCTATCTTTGTCAGCTATTTCAGTTAGGAGGTTTACTTTCCACAAAACCCCACTCTCAACTTCTCATGGGTTACATGGACTACTTTTGGTCTCATGGACCCTTGAAAGTGTCTACGCTAATATATCCTTAATTCTTTTTCTTTATTTTTCAAGTTGTTCCTGAAAGGAGGTTTGGAGTAACAAGACTAGCTATTGGTCAGTCTAGACACCACATGCCAGTCATCAAAGACGGAAGGAGACATTAGAAGGTTAAGGCTAAGGATCTGCATTGTTTAAGGTCAAGAATCTCTTAAAGATAATCATGCATGTGCTAGGTCAAACTGACGAGTATGAGCTTGCATTTACTTTGTAAGTGCGAACTGCAACTTGGATACCAGTTGCATTTCTACTGACCAAGATAAGTATTGGATTTCCAGGTGTTATGATGCAGAACAGAAGCTTGATGAGCGAGACAGGCACCCCATCAATAGCAAAGAGGCCCATCCTTTGTTTCCAGTAAGTGATTTTGGTGGCTTAGTTTGCTATGTAATTTTATAACGATGTGTCTTTTTATTTGTATAGCCGTATTGAAAAAAAGGTAGCATACTTAACATATTGATCCCCCAGCAGGACATGGAACAAAGATTAGTGGAAGACTTGTACAATTCACAAGCGCACAGATTCCTAAACTACTACTTTTTATATTGTATCACTGTTTATACAATGCTTGTCAAAGTGAGCCTAAACTGAATATGAAGAGAAAACTCAACTTTTCTACTGGGAATATCCATGTCCGGTCTGTATGAGGTCTAGTCAAATCTAGACGGATGATGCGGTTGATGTCCTGCCTTGAGAGATCAAGGGAGGGGTAGTCCAAGCTGTACTCACAGGGGGCGGGGGGTTGGGGAGGGCATATCCTTGGTCTCATAGATCCTGTCCCGTCATGTGGGCGTCTCTCTGTTATGATGACCCGATCATCACGATAGACAGCCCAATTATTTCCTTTCTTTGAGTAATGTGTATCATTCCAGCCTTCCTTTGCTCCACTTGCAAAGGGGTGAGGTAATCCCCAATCTGTTTGGCCATAAAAGCGAGAAAAGCACCCTGAATTTAAACAAAAAAGGCCTCTCCTAGGTCATGTCTTTCCCTGCTCACCACACATCAATGAATGGCATGCCATTCATGCCCATCTGGCTATTGTTCCCCATCTACTTTAAGGGAAGCTCAGGGGACACCAATCACTCGTACATTATATGCAGGAAATTGTCGGTGTTAGGAGATTGTCTTTTTTTTTTCTCTTCCAATGTTGATATGATGGCATTTTGGTCTACTTTTGGGCATTATTTACGTGCTGACTGTTATGTTGCCCTTCTTAGTCCTTCTACCCATCGAGTGGTTGCTTCAATATCTATCTTGAGGCCTGCATTTTTTCTCCTGCCTTGTTCTAGGTCTTTTTGAAGCTTAACACTGGCATCTTTGAGCTCCTTTACCTTCAGGGCCGGGGCTGGGTGTGCTGATATTTTTGTTGGGGTAAAGGCATAATGCCCACCCTTATAGTGTGTACAAGCCCATAAGTTATAGTACATAGTACACTTGGTACTTTTAATGTACTAAGTGCACTATGTGTACTAGTGCAATATACATGTGTGATAGGGGAGTCACACACTCATGCTATTGATGAGTTGACTTATCCCCACAACTCTCTCTCTCTCTCTCTCCCTTGTTCTTCTCTGTGTATGTCTCCCACATGAATTAACCTAACCCTAATTCTCGTCTCTCCCACACAACTGGTATCAGAGCCAGTCTGCAGCTCTCTGCATGTGCAGTATACTTCCAACATGATGGTGGAGCTAGGCACCTACAGCTGTCTGTGTTGAACGTAGGAAAGCGTAGCTCTTCTCTCTTTGCAACTTACGTAGGCTTGCAGCAAGGCGCCTGGCCACATAAAGCGTTCAAGCGCTACTAAGCGAAGCAGGCACACATGAGCGAAGGTAGCCAACAGCCAATTAAACCAGGAGCGTACACAAGGCGTGAGTAAGCGAGTCAGAGGTCCAGTCGGCTGCAACGCCTATGTGGTAGTGATCCGCGTAAGTAGGCGAATACACAAGGCGTGGTGGTCAGGCGAATACACAAGGCGTAAGTAAGCGAATCGTAGGCCCTTCGCTCCTCGTCACCTTCCCCACGGCGATTCAACTCGTGCCCGACTACAATGCGATTCAAATCGTAGGCCCTTCCCTTCCTCGTCATTGAGTTCGACACCTGCATGGGCCACCTCCAGAAACTCCTCTCGGTCGCAATTGGGAGGCAAGTTCCATAGCTTGAGCTTGGTCGCCTTCAGCAATTCAACCAGAGCTCCTCAGCTATTGCCTACCTGCACAACAAGCAGCATCATCATCACCCCTTTTCCTGCAACAACAAAACCCGCCTGCAAATCAGAGAAAAAATCAAAAAATTACAAGGTATTTTCCTCAAATTTTTTTTGGGATTTGCAATTGAGCAAGTACAATCAACAATTGAGCAGGTACAGGTGCCCAATTGCTCAATTTTTGAGCAAAATTGGCAAAATTGGGTGACATTGGTCACAATCAGGATCAATTTGCAGGAAGTTGGTCACAATCAGGATCAATTTGCAGGAAATTGGATGTCGAAATTTGGGGCTTTTGATGTAATTGTGTAATTAAGCACTCATACATGCTGTATGATGTGAGAAATTGCACATTTGGGCAAAATTTACAGCAAATTGCAGTGCAAATCAAGGGGCTTTTGTGCCGATTTGGTTGATTTGCATGCAGGCACTCGCAGTTGATGCTTTGGGCAATGTGTTGATGCCTTACAAGCACTCAATGTGCCTGTAATTCAAAGGGCTTTCATTATTTGGATGTATATGTGGCCAGGGGGAAGCATCGTGAACACTCTGGATGCCTTCATGTGCGTCAATGTACCATGTATGATCAGAAATTGATCTTAAATCAAGGGGCTTTTCAAGTTTGTATGCTTGTTGAGCTTGGCAAAGCAGCAGGCAAGACATTTATGCCTTGAATCCTCAAAAATCAGCTTGCAGTCAAGGGGCTTTTGCCCAATTTCTGTTCGGGACTGTTGTATGCAGTGTACGGGACTGTAAAAGTCTGATTTTCACTCATTTGGACAGCCAGGAGAGCATTTATTGCTACTGTACCTGCTGGTACAGATTTGGTACAGCTTTGTACAAGTTTTGGCATGGCTCTACACTGTTTTGAGTGACCAAAAGGTTCAATTTCAGTTGCTGTACTTGCCGGTACAGGTTTGGTACATCATTGGTGAGCACTTGGTACTGCTGTACAGTACTTTGGAAGGGCAACAGAGCACATTTAAGGTGCTGTCCAAAATCTGCAGCAACCAGATTTTGGTGATTTCATCGCATAAAGTGGGAGAAAAGTTGCATTCTTGCTTCCGCAGTGGGAGATAAAGCTTGGGAGAAAAACTGTGAGCACTTTGTGTGCTTTTGGTGCAGTGTTTGCACATTTTGCAGGGAGTCAGGCATTGACAGGTTGCATTTTGCTATGGCAACCACAGGTGAGAGCTCTTCATTGCTTCACATCAAGAAGCTTGAAGGCTCGCATAATTATGATATTTGGCAAACCCAGTGCTACAATGTGTTGCTCCAGAAAAAGCAGCACAAGCCTATCAAAGAAAGGGGTGTGATGCCCGCTTCTCTTACTGCTGAAGAGTGGGAAGATATGGATGAGCTGGCAAGATCTACTATCATGTTGTCTGTGTCAGACTCATTACTTTTCAGCATTCGTGAAGAGAAGACAGCTTGGGGAATGTGGCAGAGATTGCAGGACTTGTATGCCCAACAAAGTGCCTGAAGCAAAGTGTATTGGTTGAAGAAACTCATAGGTCTTCAGATGAAGGAAGGGGCGTCTATGACAGCCCATCTAAATGAGTTTAATGGTATTGTCAGCCAGGTCATTAATCAAAAATTGGCAATGGACGATGAGTTCAAAGCCACTTTTTTGTTATGCACTTTGCTAGAGAGTTGGGACACATTCAGGACAGCCACTAGCAATTCGAATGCTATGCTATCATATGCAGATGTTGAGGGTGCTCTTCTTCAAGAAGAGATGAACAGGAAGAACAACTCTGTTGGAAAGTCCAATGCAATGAATGCACGTGGGAGATCCCAGCAAAGGGGAAAAAGCCAAGAAAGGGGAAGGAGCAAGTCTCGCTCCAAAAAGGATTTGGAATGCCATTATTGTGGCAAGAAGGGACACATTAAAAAGCAGCTTCAGTGGTGGCCAGAGCAGCTGGGCTACCTTCGGTCAGAGTGTTGGTATCTGACATCTCCTCCCTTCCTAAGGTCATTCAGCTACCTAGGATAGGGGGGGGGTGGATAGATCAGAGAGTGGAGTTCTCGGGGCTCCCGAACCAGTGCTTCATTTGCAGGCAGGTCGGTCATTTGGCCAAGGCCTGCCCTCGCAGGAGACCTCGGCCCTCACCACAGCAGCAGGCCACGGATGGCCCGCCCACAGATTCGGCTCGGCAGGCTGCCTCAGGGACACCTGCTCAGGCCACAGAGACCTCGGAGTGGCAGCCTGGACAGGGGCGCCGTCGAGGGAGACAGCCACAGCAGCACGCCCAGGTACCGCTGCAGCAGCAGCCACAGTCTCAGCCTCACTGGGTTCCCGTGAGGAACAGATTTGCTCCCCTTCAGGAGGAGACCCCTGCAGCGACCGAGGACCAGGAGATGCCAGCTCCCCCTCCTTCACCTCCCCCACACCCATCCCCTCCCACCGCCTCGCTTCCACCATCGCCTCCTCCCGCCCCCGCTCCGGTCTCGGCAGCGGCTCCCTCTCCTCCTCCCTCGCCTCCCCCTCCTCCCCCTCCGCCCGCCTCGCCTTCCCGGGAGGTCCTGGCAGCTCCCTGGCGCTCACCTGCAGTCCGGAGGGCGCTGAGCACTGACCTCGCTCGAGCATCACAGAGGAGACCTATGCCGATTAGGGCCTCACGGATTTCATCTATCCGCAGTCGGCTGAGTCGCCTCGGCATTAGACAGCGCTCGGCGGCGTTTGATTATACCTTCACACGGCTTTTTGGAGCAGAGGGCCCCCATGAGCCAGCACCCATCCGAGTGCATGTAGTGATACCTCCGGCCCGCGGGGAGGAGGCACTAGACTCAGCGGTGGCCTTCTCGTTCCCTCTATGTGGACCTTGTGACCGGGAGTGGACTCTAGAGCTCGCTCTCAGCACGTTGAAGACTCAGGCAGTTGAGTTTTCTCATCACATGAGCGATTTGGAGGTTACAGATGTGCTAGGCCGACTTTGGGAGTTGGCTCATTTTGTCTTGGATCCCGGGGGTGTGGATACATCCGGGATTCGGCATTTGGTCGTGCGCATAGTTGCAGATTTGGCACGCGACCCAGGATATGTGAGTATTCATGAGGTTACTATGTCAGAGCAGGAGGCAGTCGCCATGGGTCACAGCCACTGGCGCCTGATCCGGGATTCTTGCAGTACACCGGGTGGGCAGACTCGCAGCCGTTCGGATGGGGACTACTCTCCATCCAAGCCGCTTGCGAAGGCCCGCCGCACGGCTGAGACAGCATCCACCTCAGTAGGACATCCATGAGGATCATCTCATGGAATGTACAGGGCCTTGGCGGAGCACACTTTATACGCTATCGAGGCTGCTTGAGGCAGGAGCTACAGAGATGCCTGGTTGGTGGCAGCATTGACATTCTGATGATGCAGGAGCACCACTTGGGTGAGAGCAGGATCCGGAGATATGGTTCGGTGATGCCTGGTAGATGGGACACTTTCTGGTCTGCAGGGTTTGGTCCTTTGGGTGGACAGGGAGGAGTATGCATGGTTATTGCAGATGCATGGCGGCAGGCCATTGTGGATCGAGGGATCATTGTGCCTGGTAGAGCACAGTATGTCATTCTGAGGATGCATGATGAGCTATTGGGTGTGCTCAACATCTATGCGCCCAATCATGCTAGTGCCAGAGCAGAGTTCTGGACTCAGGTTACAGATGCATTGCCAGAGGCCGCACATTGGTGTGTTGGGGGAGACTTCAACATGCTTGAGGACCCGGCAGATAGGGTGGGAGGCAGTCATGTTACAATGCACGGCACGGAGCTTGCAGCTTGGGACCGGTTTTGTATGACACTGAGGATCACTGATGCATGGCAGCATGGGGCTTTCTCCCGGTCTCAGGACAGTCTTAGTTTCTCTCGATCGGATCGCCGGCAGGGAGGGACTAATCTATCTCGGATTGATCGCTTTTATGTGGGCGATTGGTTGGGGGAGCGAGGGGGCTCTGTCGGCATTCTTGCTGGCACCTCATTTTCAGATCATGCGCCAGTTATACTGACTTTGGAGGAGGGGACACGGGAGCCCAGCTTGCAGTTGAGGATCCCAGAGAGGGTACTTGCAGACCCCAGTCTCGCTGAGGACATTGAGAGGATCTGGCATGATAGTCAGTGCTCTGACCAGGATGCAGCGGGCCAGTGTGCCCAGGGACTCATTGATCTTAGCTTTTTTCTACACGCTGCAGCTTTGACACGACTGGGAGAGATTCGCGAGCGGGAGCAACGGCTGAGACGCAGCCTTGCTTCGCTACAGCGCCTTCAGGAGCAGCAGCCTGCATGTGTGTGGGTGGCGTCCCAGCTGAGCGAGGCACGCCAGGAGGTTAGAGAGGCAGAGGAGCAGAGACATGAGTTTTACTATCGTCGTCAGGCCTCTCAGTGGACGCAGCTTGGTGATAGAGTGACTGGGGAGTTTTTTGAGATCACTGGACCCCGTCATGCGCGAGTAGGGGTTCGCCAGCTTGGTAGACCGGATGGATCGATAGCTACTGAGCTCGGGGAGATCAGAGCCATTGCCACTGCTTTTTATCGTGACTTGCTTTCAGCGGAGCCAGCCACTGAGGATCGAGATGTATGCAGACAGACTGTGTGGGCCCATGTGCAGAGGAGGGTCACAGACCATATGCGCACAGTTCTAGGTGCGCCTCTATCAGAGATTGAGCTTGCCGAGGCCTTGAGGGTCCTGCCGCGACATAGTTGCCCAGGGGAGGACGGACTGACGCCGGCCTTTTTTATGCGCTATTGGGACCTTTTGGGGCCAGGCCTCCGCAGGGGCTTTCAGCATGTTTTGGACACTGGGGTGATGCCGCAGAGCTTTTCAGAGGGTTTGATCTATCTTATCCCCAAGGGGGAGGGAGTATCGGATGACATTCGGCATTGGAGGCCTATTACGATCCTCAATACTGTATACAAGGTCTTGGCAAAGGCCTTGAGTTTGAGGATCCAGCCCTTCCTGGGGGAGTTGATTCATGCTACTCAGACAGGATTTGTCAAGGAGCGCAGTATCCTTGACAACATCTTTACTTTCTGGGAGGCGACGGCCCGAGCTAGGTTTCTTGGCGAGGACTTGGTCGTGATGCTTCTCGATTTTGAGAAGGCATACGATAGAGTTGATTGGGGATTCTTAGAGGGCACTATGCTACGCCTGGGCTTTGAGCCAGGATGGATCAGAGGGGTGGCAGCTTTGTACTCCACAGCTCGCAGCCAGGTGCTGATTGCAGGAGGTCGGGGGCCGAGTTTTGAGCTGACCAGATCAGTCCGTCAGGGGTGTCCTCTCGCCCCTTTCCTTTTTCTCTTCTTTGCGGAGGCTATGAGTATGTATTTGACGGCAGAGGAGGTTGGTTGAGAGGACTTCAGCTCCCAGTCCGGGGAGAGGATTTGCTTGATGCTGAGTTTGCAGACGACACGGGCTTATTTTTGCATGGCCAAGAGGCCAATCTTATTCGGGCAGAGCAGTCGCTCCAGGTTTTTAGTGCAGCTTCGGGAGCATTGATCAATTGGCGCAAGACAGTGGCCTTTTGGATCAGTAGTGCTCCCACTCCGGCATGGAGTCCGGACCCCGGTTTTAGATGGATTCCTCCTGGCACAGCAGTGCGGTATTTGGGATGCCAGATTGGCCTCGATTTGTCACCTGAGCAGCAGATTGCCCCGCTTCTTCTGAGCATTCGGAAGAAGCTATTGTATTGGAGTACAGCTCGACTATCCTTGGCTGGGAGGGTGGTGGTGGCAAATCAGGTGCTGTTAGCGACTATGTGGTACATTACGTCTTGCTGGATTTTCTCGAGCTCTTGCATCAGCCAGGTACAGAGGCTGATCAGGAACTTTCTGTGGTCTGGGCGGGACGGTCAGCCAGCTCGGGCAAAGGTTGCATGGGCAGTTATTACACTTCCGCTGGCTCAGGGCGGTTTGGGCATTATAGATCCAGTCGATCAGAGTAGAGCCTTATTGGGGAAGCTTATTGTTCGGGGGTTGCTTCCAGGCGCTGAGCCTTGGAAAGAGCTCCTCTTGCAGCGACTGCAGGCCCGGGCGCCTCCTGCAGGGGGTACTTGGGCACCAGAGATTCGCTGGATATTCATAGAGATGAGGAGGACAGGCCTCAGTAGAGGATGGGAGGACAGATTTGCTTTGAGTATCCTGAGAGCTTGGGAGCTGCTGAGACCGGGGCTCTCTCAGCGGCCTCCGTCTTGTGTTGAGGAGCGGGCCAGGCAGCCGCTCATCTGGAGCCCAGCGGTTCGTACAGAGCAGGGTCATATGCTGGGTTCTCGGCCTCGTCTAGCCTGGGGACCTTTAGCGGCAGGCCCAGCTCGTAGTTTTGGAGACTGGCAGGCTTTCTGCAGTCTACCAGAGGAGACCCAGGTGGAGAGGCTGAGTCACTTCAGAGGGGGGTTGATTATGAGGGATGATATTCAGGAGGCACTTACAGAGGAGTGGTTCACACCTCTCGAGCCAGTGGCCCCACGGTGGATGGGTGCCTTCACACAGTTGGAGATCCTGATTGCTGTTAGAGCTAGCACTGAGGATGGCAGATGCCTCTATTATGAGATTCAGGATGAGGGCCGACTCCAGAGAGTGGAGGTGGAGTCGCCTTTGGTTGCAGAGTGCACCTTTCAGAGGATTCGGGTAGTGGCTGCCGCTTCTCGGAAGTGGCATATTGACCCCGACCCTGCTGACGTGCTCCCGGATTGGCGTATATGGGCATATGCAGCGCGCCCCTTGGCCCGGCTACAGTGGGACCCCGGAGAGTACGAGTGGCATGATCCTTATGCATCCCTTGAGGCCACGGAGATCACATTTTTCCAGTATACTGTTCGGCTGGGACGGCATATTTTGACGGCGAGGAGGACGGTTTCTCCAGCGGCAGCGGGGCATTGGCGATTGCAGGGACTATCACAGGAGTTCCTGGAGGATTTCTGGGCTAGGCTCTGGGCTAGTCGACAGGCCCGCAGGATCTCGGCTTTTCAGTGGCTGGTCGCCCACAGGGGCTCAGCAGTTGGCACTTCGCTTGTTTACAGCGGTCTTCCGGCGGCCTGCGTCCGATGCGGCCACCCTATGGAGACACAGAGACATTGCCTTTGGGACTGCCCTCAGGCACAGCAGATTTGGCTGCGGATGCTGTGTATTCTAGCCCCCCTCTCTCCAGAGGGTATGTTTACGTGGGGTGCCGCTGCTTGGTCGACTTCGTCAGGGCCTGCTATGGGCTATGAGATGGAGCAGGGCAGTCAGGCCATCAGATTTATTAGGGGCCAGCCTCGCCTGGTTCCGGCACCGGATTTCTCGTCCGCCAGCTGGACACAGGAGAGGGATTTACGATGGGAGCTCCTCAGCAGCCTCACCATCTGGTTCACCTGGAGGGCCCGGTGCTTCACGGCCTTTGAGGGGAGATTAGAGCCACCAGCAGAGACTGTTCGGGGGATTTGGCAGGAGTTGATCCACACCCTGCGAGGACAGTACGACCGCATCCGGGGAGACTCGGATGAGGCGATTTTACGGCGCCAGGCCTTTCATACCACTTGGCGCTGCGGCCCGTTCTACACCCTACACACGGGATCCCCCCGTTGGCACTACAGGCCACCTGTTTGGCTCTTTCCCCCCCCCATTGTATGATTTAGCCGCTCAGTCCTTTAGACTGATGCTTGTATTTTGCAGCACCTAGGGAGAGTCTCCCGGGCTGCCATGATGTATTCACTGCTCTTCTCTCTGTTAGGAGCAGGAGAGATCTCTTTTGTAGCCCTACGGGCGTTTTTTACATAACTAATGAAAGGATCTTTTCTCGGAAAAAAAAAATTAAAAAGCAATGCTACAAATGGAAAAATGATCAAAAAGAAAAGGGAAAAGGCAAAGACAAAGAGAAGGATGAAGCCAAAGATGTAAAGCCAAAGGGCAAAAGTGGAGTCAAGATTGAAGAAATCAATGTGTCACATGATGCAGGTGGCAGTGAGGATGAGGTCCTCTTTACTTCTTCACTTGATGCCCATTCACTTCTTACAGGTGGTCATGGTATGCACTCATGGATCATTGATTCAGGTGCCTCCTTTCATGTCACAGGTTGCAGAGACTTGTTTGTTAGGTATACTGCTGGCAATGAAGGAGTGGTTTATTTGGGTGATAACCATGCATGCAAAATTCTTGGCAGAGGTGATGTGAGGCTTGTGTTTTCAGATGGCTCACAGCTTATGCTCCATGATGTCAGGCATGTGCCTGAGATCAAGAAGAATCTGCTTTCTACTGGACAGCTTGATGATGCTGATTATGTTACCACATTTGGTCGTGGAAAGTGGAAAATTAGTAAGGGCTCACTGGTTGTTGCTAGAGGCTCTAAGGTGGACACTCTTTATTTCATGCATGCAGGTGTTTGTCACCATGCTAATGTAAATGCAACCGAGCTGCCGGAAATCTCTATGTGGCATAGCCGGTTGGGACACATGAGTGTCAAAGGAATGGAGCAATTGTCTCGTTTGGGTTACTCGCCTTCTCTAAAGTTTTCAAGTTTTCAGTTTTGTGAGCATTGCATATATGGTAGGCAACTACAATGCCCCCACAAGAAAGCTCTTGGACAGAAAGATGCTCAGTTAGAGCTTGTGCATACAGATGTATGTGAGATGCCTCAGCTTTCTTTGGGAGGGGCAAAATATTTTGTCATTTATAGATGATGCCACACGCAAGGTGTGGGTTTATCCTCTTCGTCTGAAGAGTGATACATTCTCAGTGTTTAAGAAGTTTGTTGCTCTTGTTGAGAATCAAACTGGCAAAACACTGAAGGCTTTGCGTTCCGACAATGGTGGAGAGTATATGTCCAAACAGTTTCAGGACTTTTGTGATGCTAAAGGCATCAAGAGGGAGCTCTCTACTCCTTATGATCCTCCACAAAACGGGACAGCAGAGAGGATGAACAGGACCATACAGGAGAAGGTCCGTTCTATGTTGTCACATGCTGCATTACCTCATGGTTTTTGGGCTGAAGCTGTTATGACAGCCGTTCACCTTATAAACAGGTCACCTAACACGAGGCTTGGTGGGAAAGTGCCAGAAGAAGTATGGACAGGGAAGCCTCCGTCATACAAGCACTTGAGAGTGTTTGGTTGCGTTGCGTACGTGCACATACGCAGGGAAATGCGCACCAAACTTGATCCTAAGTCTCACAAATGCATATTCCTAGGATATGGTGACAGAGGTGAAATGGGGTATAGACTTTGGGATCCCGTGAATAGAAAGATTATACGCAGCAATGATGTCATCTTTGATGAAACATGCATGTATAAGGAGCCTGCAAGGCAACAGGAGCCTGGCAGAGTCATCTTTGATGATGATGGACATCATGGACAACAACAAAGGGCTGTAAATCAGCCATTACAGCAGGAAAACTAGCCCTTAAATGGTGCTGAAAATGGTCCAAATGGACAGCCAGAGATGGCAGAAGATATCCCTATGGATATACCACTGTTAGAGGAATTACCGGGCATGATTTTTCAGCCTTATGGCATGGAACAGGAGCCACCAATGGGTGATATGCAGGCTGGACAGCAACCTGCAAATGATGGTCATTGGGTACGGAGGTCCACAAGACCCTCCAGAGCACCTGACAGGTTTGTTCCAGGGGTTGACTACTTGATGCTCACTGACTGTGGGGAGCCCTCATGTTATAAAGAGGCTTTACAGAGGGCAGACAAGGCTCTATGGGAGCGTGCCATGAAGTCAGAGATGGATTCTCTCCATAAAAATGGAACATGGAAGTTGGTGCCTTTGCCTGCAGGCAAGAAGGTTTTGCCATGCAAATGGGTATACAGGCTCAAAGTTGCACCAGATGCAAAGCCAAGATACAAAGCCAGGTTAGTGGCTAAGGGCTTCAAGCAGGAATATGGTGTGGACTTTGATGAAATCTTCTCTCCAGTGGTCAAAATGACCACACCTAGAGCTGTGTTAGCCTTGGTTGCACATAATGATCTGGACTTGATTCAGATGGATGTGAAGACAGCTTTTCTTCACGGTGATCTCCATGAGGAGATATATATGCAGCAGCCAGAGGGTTATGCAGTGAGTGGAAAGGAGAAGCTTGTATGCAAGCTGAAAAAGAGTCTTTATGGGCTCAAACAGGCACCAAGGGAATGGTATCATAAATTTGATACATTCATGAAATCTCAGAAATTCAGGAGAAGTGACAGAGATCACTGCTTGTACACCAAGAAAGCTTTGGATGGCAGTCTATTGATCCTCATCTTGTATGTTGATGATATGTTGATTGCCGGGAAATCTCGTAAGGAGATGGATACCTTGAAGCAGAGGCTGCATCAAACCTTTGATATGAAGGATTTGGGTGACGCAAATCACATCTTGGGTATGCGGATACTTCGGGACAGAAATCAGCATGTGTTGTATTTGTTTCAGAAGGAATACATTGGCAAAGTCTTGCAGAGGTTCAATATGGACGGGGGGAAGAAGACTAGTACTCCTTTGCCTCCATATGTGAAACTCAGTGCTATGGACAGCCCACAGTCAGATAGAGAGAGGGCTGATATGGCCAAGATTCCGTATGCTTCAGCTTGTGGCAGTCTCATGTATGCCATGGTTGCTACTAGGCCGGACATTGCATTTGCAGTGGGAGTGGTTTCTAGATACATGGCCAACCCTGGCAAGAAGCATTGGGAAGCAGTGAAAGGTGTCATGAGATACCTGAAGGGCACACAGGATTTGTGCATTTGTTTTGGCAAACAGGATGCATTAGTGCATGGTTACACGGATTCGGATTATGCCGGTCATCCAGATAACCGGAAGTCTACTACCGGTTATGTGTTTACATTCACAGGAGGTGCTGTGTCATGGATATCCAGGATGCAGAAGTGCACTGCCTTATCTACTACAGAGGCCGAGTATATTGCAGCCACAGAGGCTTGCAAGGAGGCATTATGGCTATCTCGGTTAGTGGTTGATTTGGGCTATACAGGGGATATTCCATTGTTGCATTGTGACAGTCAGAGTGCCATCCAGTTGGCAAAGAACCCTGTTTTTCATGCAAAGACGAAGCATGTGGATGTGAAGTATCACTTCATCAGAGAGGTGATAGAGAACAAGCAAATTCAGCTTGTTAAGATTCATACGGATGACAACCCGGCTGATCTGTTGACAAAGAGTTTGCCTCCGGAGCGGTTTGCTCATTGCAGACACTTGATGGGCATTGGATGAGGCCAGTTTCAGCCTTGATATGGCCTTGTATATTATCATGTACATGCTGATTTTTTCTTTTCCTTTACTTAAGGGCACTTTGCCTTTAAGTGGGAGGTTGTTGGGGTAAAGGCATAATGCCCACCCTTATAGTGTGTACAAGCCCATAAGTTATAGTACATAGTACACTTAGTACTTTTAATGTACTAAGTGCACTATGTGTACTAGTGCAATATACATGTGTGATAGGGGAGTCACACACTCATGCTATTGATGAGTTGACTTATCCCCACAACTCTCTCTCTCTCTCTCTCCCTTGTTCTTCTCTGTGTATGTCTCCCACATGAATTAACCTAACCCTAATTCTCGTCTCTCCCACACAATTTTCCCATCTTCCCTTTCATTCTCCGTAATAGAGGCCTGAAACTTAGTAAACTCCTTCTAGAGGATCCCTAGCTCGAGTGTCCATGCAGCCCTACACAATGCTGTGATTTCTTCCACATGTTTCTGAACTTTTTAAGGCCTGCAATTTCCTTCTCTTGTTGGAGGAAAACGTTCTTGATTGGGACCAAGCTTTCCGTATCATTGGAGAGAGAGAGAGAGAGAGAGAGAGAGAGAGAGATAGAGAGAGAGATATTTTAAGCGTCTACTAAAGACCCAATGGGCCTGTGAGACCAAAGTGATACAATAATGTCCATGGCATATCTCATCATTGGAGAGAAATGAAATGAAATGAAATGTTATATTAACGTCTTCAAAAGGCCATAATAACCTATGAGACCAAAAGTTACATCATGGTGGATCTGATACAATGTCTGGATAAAAAACCCAGAAAATGAAAAATAAAGATGATACTACTGGCACCTAGAAAATGAAACTGGAAATGGAAGGTAAACAGACATTTACATCAACACAAATCCTTGCACGTCATCAAGTATTGTTCATACAATGCATTTGAGCTATCTTGGTGCTATAGTTTATTATACTTGTAGGTACGGATTTACTATGGGACGACTGTCTCTCATTTACACAAATCACCACAATCTTTCCCTTCACTACGGGACGGCTGTCCCTCATGTGCATAATCACCACGGGATGCATGAGATACATTTTCACCATAGTGATCATCATTTGCATGAGTTCCATGGTGTACATCATCGACGACCTGTTCTCCATGGGCTTGCCTTCTTGAGTATACACTCACTCTGCCACAAAGTTGCTTGTGCCTCATAGACACTACATAAATCTGGATCATCCTCTAGTATAGGAGGTGTACTCGAGGATGCCCCTCCATATATTGGATTATTCTCTGGTGGTGGAGCTATATCTATAAAAATGAAGACCGTTAGGATTGTATGGCTTGCCATAGTGTGTAAAAGCACTAATAGTTAGTGTATGCAAGATAGGATTGTCTTCTACACAGAAAGGAGCAAGATCCTAGGCTTTGATACCAATGATAATAACCCCAAGTAGGGCTGAGCACAATCTTGTCACACACTTAAACTATTATTACTACTAAACAATGATGAAATGGCACAAATCAAATGAGATAGCAATGCTGAAATTTAAATGACACTGCAATAAGGCCAGAAAGGGCCGACCCCCCTTGTAACTTGATTGTATTACCAAGGTAGATTACATACAAGCTTCATGGGCAATGCTTGCCAGATTTCCAATGACATCCATGCATATGAAAACATCTTCAAACAAGTTGTGTCGTTGAAGAGGTTGAATCCACAGCTTCTTTCGAAGAAGAATCTCACTCCCTGATCCCTAGTGTCCTGCCATGAGCGGCTATGCTCCACTAGCAGCCATGCATATGAAAACATCTTCAAACAAGTTGTGTCGTTGAAGAGGTTGAATCCACAGCTTCTTTCGAAGAAGAATCTCACTCCCTGATCCCTAGTGTCCTGCCACGAGCGGCTATGCTCCACTAGCACCCATACACATGCAAATGTGTGTGCTAGGCCGAGACATAGGAGAGTCGAAGTAGTAATAAAAGAATTCTCCATTGTAGTCCTGGCTGAAATTAGGGTTTCAGCTGAATTAGGGTTTTTGCAAATTAGGGTTTTAGCTGAATTGAAGGTTTCTACAACACTAGGATTGTGAAATTGGGGTTTTTGCAAAAGTTAGGGTTTCAGAATTCAATAGCACCATATGTAGAGATAAGCATAAAAAAGGTTGAATATCTTGTTTTTGTTGAGAAAATTTTAGAAAATTAGGATTTTTGCAAAATTAGGGTTTCAAATAGGTGCCCATCTAACGAGAGAAAGAGAGGAAGAGAGGATAAGCCTTGGCCCAATTTTGGCAAAAGATTATCATTGGGCCACCTCCCAAGCGCCCATAACTCTTCCAAGAGTGGGAGGGTGGCCAAGTCTTGGCCATGCGCTCAAACCCATGTCCATGTCCAAACTCACTTATAAGATGTTTGCCCGTACTTTAATGAAGTGTGAACGAAAGTCACTTATAACTTCCTCGCCCACACTTAAATGAGGTGTGGACCTGCAAAACAACAAATTTAGCCATGACTCTTAAATGAAGAAACATAGAGTTTAGAGGCACACCTACCACCTGTCTGCAGCCCACAAGCTAGGTCAGAATACAGATTCACGCACACGGTTCACGAGCGGGCGTCCCCTGCTTGTAAACTACACATACAGATCTTGCAGGCAGTAAAACAATGTATGCAAAAACAGTTTCGTACATGCAAGTATGCCATGCATAAGAATGTATTGGACAATCTCCCTTTCATTTCGCTTCTAAGCAATGGTCATTCTAGGCGTAGATATTACATCCCCAGGCCAACCTGAATATCGTAATCTGGGCATATGTACGCGCACCAAAATGCCCAGCCTATTGGCCCATGGTGTAGACATTAATCTCCTACCATGAGGTGCCAGTCCACACGACCATTGGCGTAGACATAAGGCCCTTGCCATGAAGTGTCATGTCCACACAATGCAGTCCGTCCATAGGGCTTGAAGCGTAGGGGTCTAGGCTGAGTGATTTTACCACATAATCTGCAAGCTTTCCTTTGGCTTGCTTTGCACGATTCCTTGGACTTTACCGCAAAGCCTTATTCTACGAGAGCTGACCTTTGCTTCTTTTTTCTTTCTTCTTCCTATAAGGCACTGATGATTCCCTCGACGCTTGGCTTAAGTACATTCTGCAAGGTGTGATTAGGTTGTCATGCTCCTCAGGCATGCTTTTGAGAAGCACAGCCATGGTATCATCATCGATCAGTGGAAATTTGACTGTAGCTAATTGAGTCATGAGACTTCTTATTTTGTTGACATGTGCAGCAAGAGATTCTCTTGTCTCCAATTGTAACTCAAAGAAAGTAATTTTCAAAGAAAGCTTTGAGTTTTTAGCACTAGCACCAAAAAGCAAATCAAGTTTAACCCAATCTTCAATAGGTGATTCGAGATCAGAAATGTGATGCAAATAGTCATCACCCAAGCCAAGAGAAAAGATGGCATATGCCCTCTTTGCTCTAAGGAGTTTTTGTTGTGTTGTGGCTTCTTCTACAATGGTTGTACCCTCATCGGAGGAAGAGGCTGTGCTGGTAGTGCTCTTTACCAATCCCCATAGATTTTCTTTCATCATATGGAACTTTATCTTCATTTGCTAATTGTGGAAACCTTGGCCATTAAACGTGTTCATGAACATGTGGAGCTGATAGTTGTAGAGAAAATAAAAGATTTTCACTTCATGTCCCGGAAAAATTAGGGTTTCTTAGAAATTAAGGCTTTTTAGAAATGATGCTGTAGGAAGCTAGCAACACTTTAATGCTTGATTTATGGCCTCAATTTTGAAAAATGATGGAGCAATTAAGATTAACTGCCTAATTAAGCAAGATTTTGTAGAAATTAAAAAGCCCCAATATTTCTCTGATGTTGTAGGTTCAATTTGATGCAAAAATGGAGAAATAAAAAAACCCCGAAATTTTTACTCTTGCAGAGACTTCAGTTAGAGGACTTTTACTAGATTCTTAAAATGCCCCAAATTGATTTCTAATGTGATATGTGCAGGTACATGTGTTGCTGATGATATAGTTCTAATGCAGTCAGGATGCAAATAGGAGGTGGCGTGCAGATACGCAAAAGCATACAGATGGTGAGCATCCAGTAGCCAGGGCTCTGGAATTGACTTGCGTTAGAGCGAGCTTGCCGAGCAACAAACGGGCTGTAGAGAGACGACGCTGTTAGCAACAGTGAAGTGGCGAAGTTGTCAGAGGCGCTTAGCAGATGGACGTGCAATATAATCGACAGAGTGATTGCTCGAGCTGGTCGCTCGGGAGTAGAGAGACGAAGAACAGGTGCACCATTTTTCTCTGTCAACGGGCAATGATCTGATTTGGTAGTACCTGGCAAGATGGCAATAGAGCCTCCTCTATCCAAACCCTAGTCATCCACATAAAATCTGTCCAACTATGCAAAGATACATTCATCCGCTTCTACAGTTATGCCATGAGTAAGATAAAGAGTTAGGCCTCCTCTGGAAATAATCCTTTGTCCAACAATCCCTGCCATAGAAGGGAAGTATAAATCTCTCCTAGGAGGCTCTCCAAGGGCTGTGTTCTACCCTTACGGCCACCCTTTTTGTCCAATATCTGCTCAACCATGTTGAAGGCTCCTCCAACAATTGAATGATCAGCCAAGGGTAGCAGTTATGTGATGGTGCTCTAGAAGGCCACCCTCTCTTCCCATACATTAAGTGCATAGATATTCAAGATACCCAGCTTTAATTTCTCCTTCATAACCATAATCCATTGTACTCTAGTAGGTATGATAACACCATGGCCAATAACATGAGTTAAAAGTGATGTTAACTATCATGACCCTGTGAAAATGGAACAGCACAAGTGTGGGCATGGTGGTTGCTGAGCAAAATAAATATTAAATGATTCATATTTGGGGTGCCCGGACAAAGAGAATGATGTGTGGACATCTTCAGGTGTGAAGGGGGACCAAGAACATTAATATTTTTAATGTTCTAACCATGGGTGGCCCCTAGGCCTAAGTGGCCCTTAGGAACTTTAATAAACATTAAAGTAAGGGCCTTAGGATATTTTTGGAGGGAGAAAACTCCACTTTTGGAGTTACACGTTTCTCTCTCTCTCTCTCTCTCTCTCTCTCTCTCTCGCTTTTGGGGAAGCGTGCAAGCTACATGCGTGGAGAAGGAGAGAAAACCTGTCGATTGGCTACATAGAGGTGGTAGCTGCTGCTGGTTTCTGTGTGTGTGAAGAGCAGGCCGTACAGAACAGGCTGTACAGCACTGTGAAGACTGTCCGTATAGAGCTGTATGATAGTAGGTACAGTGGTATGGCTGCTATAGGCTCAGGTGGTGCTGACAGGGATTGAAAGCAGGTACAGTCCGTGCTGCAGGTTTTGGCGACGGCTGTGCTGCTGGTACAGGTGCAGCTGACAGGACAGCGCAAACCTGTACGGACAGGTACATGCTGACACAGACAGCGCAGACCTGTACGGACAAGTGCAGGTTGTCAAGGACTCTCCAATCCAACAGGTACAGGTGGCGGAAGCTGCACGTGTGAACCTATACTACGGACAGGTACAGTCGGTTTTCGTACTGTTCAGTCCTGAAGAGATTGCAGGCGGTGCATCTCCAGCCGCAGGCGGTGCTTTATCAGAGCATAGTGGTGCATCAGTCAGGTGGTTGCAGGGAGGAAAGTACAGACAGTCTTTGGCAAGTACAGACTGGTACGATCGGTCCCACGGGTGTAGAACCACGCACTGAATTGGTAAGCTCTGAACTTGTCCATCTTTCTTTCTTTCCACTGGCTTATGTCTGCTACAGAGTTGTGTCATGTGGCCCCTTGTGAGAGGAGGGGTATGGCAGTTTGAAAGGGTGGAAACAGAGACTGGACAGTGGATATATATGTGAACTGAGTTGTGGAACCATGCTCATGGAATATGCCAGATGTGTGCTCAAGGCTGCCCTGCTGAATGGTCTTGGTTGATCAGAGGGAAGCACAGTGTGTTGCTTTTGTGGGACACAGATCTGTGTGTGAATCCTCTGTGCTAAGAGGTCTTGAGGGTTGCCAGATTGGACATACAGGTTTATTCTCTTGGCCGGCTTTGTTGTACTCAGTTTTACATCTCATTGAATTTGAATAAAGAAATACCGAAAGGGGCGCCAAGCTTTGGGGCCAACAGGTGTCGATTTCATTTCAGTTTTGGGGCATTCTAGCTCCAGTTAAATTTGTTATTTATTTGGACTACAAGTGGAAGGGTGACTGCTTGTCTACCGCACTTTGGTTTCTACCAGAGGCCGGTTTCATTAACATTGAAATGCATACCCCACCTTTGGTCCCTTGTGCAAAGGACCAAAAAGTGTGTCAAGAGAGGATGTTACCAGTTTTACCACACTGAAACATATCCAATTTGTGCTCCTACAGAAGCAACACATCCATAGGTTTACCTATAATGGCAAGGTGGAGCTGATCCTTAAGAAGGTGCTTCCTGCTATGCGTGGGAAGCCTCTGTAGACCCTGCACATTCCATGAGATAATCATCATGGCAAAGGGAGGGTTTTGATTCTGAACCTAAGCAACTGCTTGGCCGGAGCCTGGACCGACCTTTTGTAATGCTATAGAAGGGAGCAAAGCCCAATGTCAACATCTTCACTCTGTCCTGGACTGTGCATAGTCTCTGCATACGTGCGCAATGCATGGGTGGCTTGCAGGACACCGTGACATAAATCCTACTGCACATCCTGCAGGGCCTCATAAGATGACATGTCCCTTGCATCCATACCAAGTGCATCTTGCATATTGTCCATCCCAAGCAAGGAGGACTCAACATAGTCATTTGCAACATTCTTCTATGAGGATGACTCTACAAACTCATCACTCTAACCCAATACATCATCACTATGTACATTGTCTTTTGGGAAGGGCTCATCTTGTGCCCTAGTGTTCCCACCTGGAGGGCGGGCGTGAGAGACGACCCGCCACTCTTGGTGAAAGTCTGGCCGAGGCGTTGCCTCCTATAATCCCTAGCCCTAGGACAATCCCGTGCAAAGTGGCCATCTTGTTGATAGACTCGGCACTGGTCCAGTTTGCCTCATGTCTCCATACGTTGCATCAAGGGACAGTTAGGTCTCGGAAGCAGTAGAATTGGCAAAACGTGGGATGGTGGGCAGCTGAGGACCAGCTCAAAGGGTGTTCCAATGGCCTCCAACAATGGCCAATAAGCGTGAGGAAGACCTGAGAATCTGAGTGTGATAGGGTTATGGCCAGGGTTGTTTCCATACGGCGTACGACGGCCTATCATACGGAATACTGTACGGATTTTTCAGAAAAAAAATACTTCTTTTCTGAATATTTTTTTTTTCCAAAAATAAAAATTTTGCTTATCTATGGCTGTTTGAGCTTCCTCTGTACTATGATGCTTTCCTCCTTTCTAAAATACTCCATATCTGGACTTGGAAATACCTAAGTTTATAAGTATTGTTTTAAAACACCATATTTTATCGTACGATAAGAAAAAATTTTATATCATACCATATTTTCCCATATGGTATTGTACCTGACAACTATGGTTACAGTTCCACCCTTTTTCGGTGACAGGTAGCTAGTGTATGGGAGGAAGAAAATCTTCCTTGGGCCCAAAGGGAAGGGATTGCCCTTGAGCACTTTTGAGGCTCTTTGCATCAAAGTCTACCTGGAAGAATCCTCTCCCAAGTACCCTTACATCTTTAAAGTGGAGTGTGGAGTTGGAACGCAACGCCGCTAGTACCCAGTCGCGGGCTTGGATATAGGAGGGGTGAGAGCCAAAGATTTTTCCAATGAGTGTCGTCTTGGAGTCTTTCTCAATTTCGGCGAAGAGGGTCTCGAGCTCGTCTTGTGAAGAATGGATGGTTCGCGTGGCCGGAGGGGGTTGATTAGCCATGATGCTAATCGGAAAGAAAGGCCGACTTGAAACCTGCTAAAGAATATTCTGTTCTTGAGCGAGGCGGAGGAAGGGCAGTGAAGAGAAGGGAGGCGGAGGAAGGGCAGTGAAGAGAAGGGAGGCGGAGGGGAGAGCAGGAAATGGTAGTGGTGCCAGGTGAGAGGGCGAGGGAAGAAGAGGAGGCTAGGCAACGTGGGCAACAGGGCAAAGCAGGGGCAACTAAACATTTTGCCTTACCTTTTTTTTAGAGTCGTGCTCTCTCTGTCTCTCTCTGTGTGACATTTCAGCTCTTGTTACTTTCTTTAATTTTTATTTTTAGTACCCATGATGATGTATTTTATGGACATGGTGTAACCTTTTGGTCTCATAGGTCATTTTGGCCTTTTGTAGACGTTAATACAACTCTCTCTCTCTGGACATCCAGAAGACATTGAGAGTTGTACATTGATTTGTCTCATAGGTCGAGTTCGGCCTCTAGTAGACGTTAATACAGCTTTCTTTCTCTCTCTCTCTCTCTCTTATAGGTCATTTTGGCCTTTTGAATATGTTAATACAACTTACTTTCTTTCTTTCTTCCACTTCCCCCCCCCCCTCCCCCCCCCCCCTCATTAAATGCTATAGCCATGTTCTTGTACAAACCACCATAGCTCTCTAATTGTTTTCTTCCTCATTAGAGCCTCTCCATTGCTTTCGATGCTGCGGCAACCCTCTTCTTGTGTTGCTCGCTACTGATGTCTGCCCACCATCGCTGCTCCCCAACTGTGTACAGCTCTTGCTTTGCCTTAAGTGCAACCGCCCGAGCTTGTGCTCGTTGCCCAGGGCATGAATAGATGTTGCCTGTCTGTACATATAGTCTAGCATGTGCCTGTGCACAATGGAGACTGACTGCTCACTTGCGCTTCATCACCTTGAACATCTCCAGCTGAGCATACCCGCCGATACGGCTGAGACCAGTATAGTAGAGCCCTCAAGGCTCATCAACTCCATCCATTGCTGCGTTTCCTATCTGGGGCCCTTCTCCCAACACAAGACTGCCATCTTCTTTTTACACTTACTGAACCTCAACTAGTGGAATCAGCCACATCAACTGCAGTGCACACAATCCCGAACCAGAGAAGGTCTACAACAAGTCAAAAATCAATAAAATCGATATGCTTTTGTAGAAAACTACTTCAAGAAAGTAAAAATAAATTTGGGTCTTTTCATTTTTATTTTTTTTGCAAAATCAAGCTTAATCAAAGTAATTACACAATTGAGGGTGCCAATCTAGTATAGGGTGTTGCTACGACTTGCAATAGCCTCAATACCTTTTTTGGACACAAGAAGAAGATGTAACTTGCAAAGAAGAAGAAGCAAACTTTGCAGAGTATGAAGACTCTTCACCCTTTTGAAGGTCTACTACAAAGAAGATTGCTTGTCTACCAGTAACTCTACTTCAAGGACAGAACGAGACATAACTTCTAGTGAAACTATGTCATAGGCATAGATTAATCCAAACGAAGTGTATACTAGGATAACGCTTGGGGGGGAGTGTGGGAGAACAAGCCTTATCCAAGACACAAAAAGCAGAAGGCATTGGCATAGACTCTTGTAAAAGAGAGGATAAAATCCATAAAGTAACCACGAGGCAAAAGACATAAGACAGCATTTCGAACCACTTTTGGGTTGTATGAGTTCTTGGTTATGCCCTTTGGTTTGACAAATGCACCTGCCACATTTAACAGAATGATGGACAGGATTTTCCGGCCTCATAGAGCGTTTGTGGGCACATTCTTTGATGATATGATTGTGCATTCACAAACTGAGGAGGAGCATAGAAGGCATTTGGCCATTGTGTTTGCAGAACTTCGGAACCATAGGCTCGTTATTAATGGCAAGAAGAGTGAGTTCGTCTTGCAAGAGATACACTTCTTGGGGCATGTTGTGTCTAAGGATGGAGTCCGTATGGATCCATCGAAGGTGGAAGCAATTCTTTATTGGCCAAATTTGAGGACCGTGCATGATGTACGCAGCTTTTTGGGATTGTGTTCCTATTACAGGCGGTACATACGGTATTTTGCTGAAATTGCTTCCCCCCTTCATGCCTTAACAAAGAAGGCAACTCCGTTTAGATGGGCTGATCAGGAAATTACAGCCTTTAAACAGCTTAAAGAAAAGCTTACTTCGGATCTAGTATTGGTATTACCGGACCTCCGAAAAGCTTTTGTTGTCCAGTGTGATGCATGTGGAAACAACATTGGGGCAGTTCTCATGCAGGAAGGACATGTGATAGCCTATGAGAGTCGAATATTGCAGGATGCCGAGAAGCATTTACAGGTTTATGAGAAAGAGATGTTGGATGTAATTCATGCTCTTTCTACATGGAAACACTATTTGCTTGGGGTTGATTTCACATTGCAGACAGATCCTCAGACCTTGCGTTATTTCCTCACGCAAACTAAGCTTTCAGAGAAGCATATGCGATGGGCAAACTTTTTGTCTATGTTCCACTTCCAGATTGTGCATGTGGAAGGCAAAAAGAATGTTGTGGCAGAGGCTTTGTCACGCAAGCCACATGTCTCAGCAATTTCACTTGCTTATCATCACGAGCTTGATGAAATGAAAGAGCAGTATGCCCATGATGAGGACTTTGGCAGGTTGTATGATCAGATGTCTGAGGGTCAGCGGCATGAGCACTATACTCTCAGAGATGGGTTTTTGTTGATGCATGGTAGACTGTGCATTACCAAGCCATTGTGACTCAAGGTTATGATTGAAAGTCATGCCCCACCGTATGCAGGTCATAGAGGTATTGACGCCACAGTAAAAGCAGTGGAGACTTTCTTTTATTGGCCAACCTTGAGAAGAGATGTTGATGCTTTTGTTAGGCAATGCATCGTATGTTAGAAGGTAAAGTTTGACTGTCAAAAGACACCAGGGTTACTACAGCCTTTACCTATTCCGGATAGACCATGGGAGAGCATTGCCATGGATTTTATATTTGATCTTCCACGTACACAAACGGGGAATGATGGCATTTGGACTATTATATGCAGGTTCAGTAAGCAGGCTCATTTTATTCCCGTGCGTAAGACGATCAAAGTTGACCATATGGTGAAGTTGTTCATGGCGAACATCTTCAAGTATCATGACTTGCCTACGTCTATCATTAGTGACTGTGATCCACGGATGACGAGTTTATTCTGGAGAGGGTTGTTTGACAACATGGCTACAACTCTCAAGTTTTCATCTTCATTTCATCCACAAACAGATGGTCAATCGGAAGAGGCTAACTCTACAGTGTTAGATCTTCTTAAGTGTTATGTGTCAGAGCACAAGCAACAATGGGAAAAGTATCTTCCTTTGGTGGAGTTTGCATATAACAACACTGTCCATACCTCGACGGGCAAGGCGCCTTTTGAAATTGTCGAAGGAGGGAAGAAGGTACTACCTATTTTGCATACAAAGGATAAGATCTTTGAGGCTGATCAGTATGTGGAGAATATGGATGAAGCTTATCGGAGAGTTAAGTTGGCACTCCAGAAAACTCAGCAAAAGCAAAAGAAAGCACCAGACCGTTACAGACGTGCTTTAGAGTTTGCATTGGGTGATTGGGTTCTTTTGCGATTTGAAAAGGCTAGGCTCAAGAAGATGAAGGGTAAAGAGCGCTTATTCCCTAAGTTGAGCATGCGCTATTATGGGCCTTTTCAGGCATTGGAAAAGATAGGTGCGGTGGCCTATCGCTTGAAGCTACCAGATCACTGGAGGATTCACAATGCATTTCACGTGAGTCTCCTTAGACCTTTCCGTGGGGATGTGCCTAAGGATGTATCAGATGAGGCTCAGTCGGAAGTTGAGGAACTAGATGAGGTTCTTATTCCAGAGCAGATACTGGCACATAAGGAAAGAAAGGTACGAGGTAAAGTTTCCCGTCGCTATCTTGTGAAGTTCAAGAACTATTCACCGATGGATGCGAAGTGGATGGAAGGTGACTTAACAGATTCACCTCAGGTTTTGCAGCTTTATCTCGATGCCTTTGAGTTGGAGTTGAGTTGGAGACGACTCTTGTTACGGCTCATTCAGGTTCAGTAGAGCATGGGTCTTGAGCATTGCCTGATGCTCAAGAGGGGGGTAGCACCTCCACTCCCTTGATAGAGACAGGCTCAGATGACATCTAGAGGTCGCTTGGTGCAGTTTTTGTCTCACCCGAAGGTACTGATGGCTGACAATACATCTGTTTATGGGACTTCTATTATATATGTGTACTAGTCACATTGGATGTTGTGATTGTGTATGGTTCACAGTGGTATACAACTTGGACTACTACTACGCCATTGGTTTGCAGTGAATGTTGTTACATGAGCATGGCTTAGAGAGATTGGGACGCTGATCTTGCCATATTGTATATTTCACTTTGGAAATTTTGCTATATCACCAGATTGCAATCGAGGACGCTTGCCATTTTTCAAGAGGGGGCTATATCATGACCCTGTGAAAATGGAACAGCACGAGTGTGGGCATGGTGGTTGCTGAGCAAAATAAATATTAAATGATTCATATTTGGGGTGCCCGGACAAAGAAAATGATGTGTGGACATCTTCAGGTGTGAAGGGGGACCAAGAACATTAATATTTTTAATGTTCTAACCATGGGTGGCCCCTAGGCCTAAGTGGCCCTTAGGAACTTTAATAAACATTAAAGTAAGGGCCTTAGGATATTTTTGGAGGGAGAAAACTCCACTTTTGGAGTTACACGTTTCTCTCTCTCTCTCTCTCTCTCTCTCTCTCTCTCTCTCTCTCTCTCTCTCTCTCTCTCGCTTTTGGGGAAGCGTGCAAGCTACATGCGTGGAGAAGGAGAGAAAACCTGTCGACTGGCTGCATAGAGGTGGTAGCTGCTGGTTTCTGTGTGTGTGAAGAGCAGGCCGTACAGAACAGGCTGTACAACGTTGTGAAGACTGCCCGTACAGAGCTGTACGACAGCACGTACAGTGGTAGAGCTGCTGCAGGTTCAGGTGGTGCTGACAGGGACTGAAAGCAGGTACAGTCCGTGCTGCAGGTTTTGGCGACGGCTGTGCTGCTAGTACAGGTGCAGCTGACAGGACAGCGCAAAGCTGTACGGACAGGTATAGGCTGACAGAGACAGCGCAGACCTGTACGGACAGGTGAAGGCTGTCAAGGACTGTGCAATCCAGCAAGTACAGGTGGCGGAAGCTGCACGTGTGAACCTGTACGGACAGGTACAATCGGTTTTCGTACTGTTCAGTCTTGAACAGATTGCCGATGGTGCATCTCCAGCCGCGCAGGCGGTGCTTTATCAGAGCATAGTGGTGCATCAGTCAGGTGGTTGCAGGGAGGAAAGTACAGACAGTCTTTGGCAAGTACAGACTGGTACGATCAGTCCCACGGGTGCAGAACCACGCATTGAATTGGTAAGCTCTGAACTTGTCCATCTTTCTTTCTTTCCACTGGCTTATGTCTGCTACAGAGTTGTGTCATGTGGCCCCTTGTGAGAGGAGGGGTATGGCAGTTTGAAAGGGTGGAAACAGAGACTGGACAGTGAATGTATATGTGAACTGAGTTGTGGAACCATGCTCATGGAATATGCCAGATGTGTGCTCAAGGCTGCCCTGCTGAATGGTCTTGGTTGATCAGAGGGAAGCACAGTGTGTTGCTTTTGTGGGACACAGATCTGTGTGTGAATCCTCTGTGCTAAGAGGTCTTGAGGGCTGCCAGATTGGACATACAGGTTTATTCTCTTGGCCGGCTTTGTTGTACTCAGTTTTACATCTCATTGAATTTGAATAAAGAAATACCGAAAGGGGCGCCAAGCTTTGGGGCCAACAGGTGTCGATTTCATTTCAGTTTTGGGGCATTCTAGCTCCAGTTAAATTTGTTATTTATTTGGACTACAAGTGGAAGGGTGACTGCTTGTCTACCGCACTTTGGTTTCTACCAGAGGCCGGTTTCATTAACATTGAAATGCATACCCCACCTTTGGTCCCTTGTGCAAAGGACCAAAAAGTGTGTCAAGAGAGGATGTTACCAGTTTTACCACACTGAAACATATCCAATTTGTGCTCCTACAGAAGCAACACATCCATAGGTTTACCTATAATGGCAAGGTGGAGCTGATCCTTAAGAAGGTGCTTCTTGCTATGCGTGGGAAGCCTCTGTAGACCCTGCATATTCCATGAGATAATCATCATGGCAAAGGGAGGGTTTTGATTCTGAACCTAAGCAACTGCTTGGCCGGAGCCTGGACCGACCTTTTGTAATGCTATAGAAGGGAGCAAAGCCCAATGTCAACATCTTCACTCTGTCCTGGACTGTGCATAGTCTCTGCATACGTGCGCAATGCATGGGTGGCTTGCAGGACACCGTGACATAAATCCTACTGCACATCCTGCAGGGCCTCATAAGATGACATGTCCCTTGCATCCATACCAAGTGCATCTTGCATATTGTCCATCCCAAGCAAGGAGGACTCAACATAGTCATTTGCAACATTCTTCTATGAGGATGACTCTACAAACTCATCACTCTAACCCAATACATCATCACTATGTACATTGTCTTTTGGGAAGGGCTCATCTTGTGCCCTAGTGTTCCCACCTGGAGGGCGGGCGTGAGAGATGACCCGCCACTCTTGGTGAAAGTCTGGCCGAGGCGTTGCCTCCTATAATCCCTAGCCCTAGGACAATCCCGTGCAAAGTGGCCATCTTGTTGGTAGACTCGGCACTGGTCAAGTTTGCCTCATGTCTCCATACGTTGCATCAAGGGACAGTTAGGTCTCGGAAGCAGTAGAATTGGCAAAACGTGGGATGGTGGGCAGCTGAGGACCAGCTCAAAGGGTGTTCCAATGGCCTCCAACAATGGCCAATAAGCGTGAGGAAGACCTGAGAATCTGAGTGTGATAGGGTTATGGCCAGGGTTGTTTCCATACGGCGTACGACGGCCTATCATACGGAATACTGTACGGTACGATACCTTGTGTTCTCGTACGGATTTTTCAGAAAAAAAATACTTCTTTTCTGAATATTTTTTTTTTCCAAAAATAAAAATTTTGCTTATCTATGGCTGTTTGAGCTTCCTCTGTACTATGATGCTTTCCTCCTTTCTAAAATACTCCATATCTGGACTTGGAAATACCTAAGTTTATAAGTATTGTTTTAAAACACCGTATTTTATCGTACGATAAGAAAAAATTTTATATCATACCGTATTTTCCCATATGGTATTGTACCTGACAACTATGGTTACAGTTCCACCCTTTTTCGGTGACAGGTAGCTAGTGTATGGGAGGAAGAAAATCTTCCTTGGGCCCAAAGGGAAGGGATTTCCCTTGAGCACTTTTGAGGCTCTTTGCATCAAAGTCTACCTGGAAGAATCCTCTCCCAAGTACCCTTACATCTTTAAAGTGGAGTGTGGAGTTGGAACGCAACGCCGCTAGTACCCAGTCGCGGGCTTGGATATAGGAGGGGTGAGAGCCAAAGATTTTTCCAATGAGTGTCGTCTTGGAGTCTTTCTCAATTTCGGCAAAGAGGGTCTCGAGCTCGTCTTGTGAAGAATGGATGGTTCGCGTGGCCGGAGGGGGTTGATTAGCCATGATGCTAATCGGAAAGAAAGGCCGACTTGAAACCTGCTAAAGAATATTCTGTTCTTGAGCGAGGCGGAGGAAGGGCAGTGAAGAGAAGGGATGAAACCGACCCCGTCAAGTGGGAAGGACTCCGTTGGACACCCACACGCTTAATAGCACAACTTTAAAACCACAAATTTGAAATGGACAACTTTAATACAACTTGAATTTAAATGAACAGAAATGGAAAGATGGACACCAGCACTGGGGCCGGAACGGGCCGACCCCCCCCTCAATATATGATATATTTATTGGGAGTATTTAATGAATACAATGCTCCATGGGTTCTGAGAACCAGATAATGTCCATGTACATATGAAAACAGTACCAAACAAGTAGCTCGAATTTCGATGTAGAAGCTCGAAGCAGATCGACCACTGGTGTGGTCCAATCGCTACGGTCCTGTGCTTTCACTGGACTCCGCGGAGAGCACCACACTGGTGTTCCGAGACCACGCACAGACAGGCGCTCTCGTACTAACGCCTGGCTCTCCCGATCTCAGCACCTTTGGACCGAGGTTCGCCCATATAACTTGGACAACCCGGCACCGAACGGGTGTTGGCCGAGCGGGATGAATCTTTTAACAGATTTAAACATAAAGTACTTTACTGGAATCTGAAATTCACTTACTTGTAAATGACTGAGGAAGTCCAATACTCATGTGTACAGTTACATGAGAGAGACACCGAGATGAAGCCACTTGAAGAAAGAAATCACCGTCTATAGAAAGGAAGTGCAGCCTCTTTCTGGAAACAAAGATGAAGCAGCCACCTTGAGAGAGGTATCGTCTGGGTAATCACCTGCAGGTGGGAAGGTGGTGTAGATGTCTGTAGTAAACAGGCGTAGCCATCAGCAGTAAGCACAGCCTCTTCAGCAGGCGTCTGTTGGAGAGCAGAAGCGCAGCTAGTGAAACAGCCGCCTGGGGTTACTCGCACTAGAGTTGGTTGTCTGATTGTACAGAAACGCAGCCAGCATCCAGAGGTGCAGTCGCCAGCAGTAGGGGTAAAAAGCATGCGCCTGTGTGGGAGTGGTAGAAGCAGTCGCCTGTATGGGTTAAGCGCAGCAGTACATCAGCCGCCTCACAGTAATATGCGCAGCCTGTTTTGGCCGCCTGCTGCAAGGAAGGTAGAAGCAGCCGTATAGCAGCGTACACAGCTTGTAGGGAGGAGGCAGCAGTGAAGAGGTGATCGCCTGTTCCCTCACGCAAACAAGTTGATCGCCGGATGGTGGAAGCGATTGATGAAGCCTTTTTTTTAAATAAAATTAATGTGGAGTTACAACTAGAGTTTTTCCACGCTTGCATGTGGGTGGGGAGTTTGGGTAGGTGCCCATGCCCACCCCCACACTCACTTAAGTGGGGCTCCCCACCTTGGCCCCTAAGTGGGTGCCCAAAGGGAGTGCCCACATTTAAGTGAATGTGAACACCTAACCTTATAAATAAGAGGTTAGAGATAAAATAATAAAAGCAACATGTGCAACATACTTACCACCTGTTCACATGCACTAAAACTCGTCAGAATACAGAGCAGACTTCACGACTCACTGGCAGGCGTCCCCGCTCAGTAAGTAACACGTCAGGCAGGCAAACACACAAATACATGTCATGCGAAAACAGTTTCAAACATGCAAAATATGTGTGCATGTGCAAATAGTAACATGGACATATCTCCTGTTCATGGAACATGTACAAAATATCTGTCGGCACAAAACTGGCACGACATAAAAACATAAAAACCTGGTCTTCCTATGGAGTGACAGTCCCATAGGTAAGACACAGTTCCAGGCACGAGTCTCCCTATGGTGTGACAGTCCCATAGGGAAAACACGGCACGAATACTGGCTCTTCCATGGCGTGACAGTCCCATGGATCGAACACAGTCCAGGTCATACACGGGTGGCACTGATCTGGCTCCCGTCCATACGACACCATCCTGCTAACACACGGGTGGCACCAGTCTGGCTCCCGTCCATGTCAGCAAAATACTGGCCTCTTCACACGAGACACTGGCCTGGCCTCAAGTAAACGAGACGCAAAAACTAGGAATGGACCAAATGGTCGGCCAATTGGTGACATCCCCCCGGGCTTCTAAAGAGTTGACCTCAACTTAAAAGCCTCAAGATATGCCTGCAACAATTGCGGATAATCTGCAAAATAATCTTAATTTACCCATTTGGCATCAATAGGCAAATAATTCTTAAACTTCACAAGGTATCTCCTGGAAAGCTTTCCTGCAGGTAGCTTTCTCTGCTTGTGAAAAAAAATCTGTTCTGGCTGGAGGATCTCCTCAAGCTCTTCAATCTCTGGCGGATCTTCTGTGACAGGCTCATCAGGATCTGGCCCCACATATTTCCGAAATAGACTCACATGAAAAGCATTGTGAATCTTCCAATGACTAGGTAAAGCAAGCCTGTAGGACACTTCATTGATTTTGTGAATCACCTTGAAGGGTCCATAATAGCGAGGAGAAAGCTTAGGATATGATCCTTCTCGTCCTGGCCTCTTCCGAAGCCTAGCCTTCTCAAATTTCAGCAATACCCAATCACCTTCTTTGACTTCCATGTCCCTTCTATGCTTGTCAGCAGCCTTTTTATGCTTATCCTGAGATCTTGCAATGGCTGTCCGCACCTGACCAAAGGCAACATCCAAGTCTCGAACATATTCATCAGCTGCAAAAATCTCATCCTTTGTACGAAGGATGGGTGGCAAGACCACTCTGCCATAAATAATCTCAAACGGAGCCTTTCCCGTGGAAGCATGGATTGTATTGTTGTAGGCAAACTCAACAAGTGGAAGATACTTCTCCCATGCACTCTTTTGATCTGCCACATAACATTTCAACAAATCCAACACGGCTGAATTTGCAGCTTCACTTTGGCCATCCGTTTGGGGATGATAAGCTGATGAAAACTCAAGCTTAGTACCCATATTATCAAATAAAGCCCTCCAAAATAGGCTTGTAGTCCTGGGATCTCTATCCCCAACAATGGATTTAGGCATACCATGATGCTTGAAAATGTTAGCAAGAAAAAGCTTTACCATATGATCAGCTTTAATGGTTTTCTTGACGGGCAAGAAGTGAGCTTGCTTGCTAAACCTGTCCACAATAGTCCAAATAGCATCATTCCCATGCTGGGATCTAGGCAAATCCATAATAAAATCCATCGTGATACTTTCCCAAGGTTGCGAGGGAATAGGCAATGGCTGAAGCAAACCTGGAGGCTTTTGCCTATCAAATTTCACCTTTTGGCAAGTAATACATGCACGCACATAAGCCTCAATGTCTTTACGCATGCTTGGCCAAAAGAAATACCTCTGAATCATGCGAGTAGTAGGCATAATACCTCTATGAGCAGCATATGGTGGAGCGTGACATTCGTCCATATACTTTGGACGCAAATCCTTCACCACACATAGGCAATTATCCTTCATGAGATATCCCTCGTTGATAACATAAGAGGCATGTGAATGACCAGCCATCAAATCAGTCCATATAGGGCAAAAATCAGCATCCAAATGATACAAATCTCTCATAGCAGATAGATCTCCATGAGAGGCCACTGAGACTGCAGCAACATAAGGCCTCCTAGATAGTGCATCGGCCACTACATTTTTCTTTCCTGGAGTATGCACAATCTGAAAATGAAACATGGAAAGAAAATTTGCCATTCTCATCTGCTTCTCTGAAAGCTTGGTTTGAGATAAAAAAATATCTCAAGCTTTGATGATCTGTCTTGACTACAAATTCAGCCCCAAGAAGATAATGTTTCCAAATCTTTAAGGCGTGAATTACAGCCAAGAGCTCTTTCTCATAGATATCCAAATGAAGCTCAGCATCATGCAAACGACGGCTCTCGTATGCAACTGCATGTCCTTCCTGATTTAGGACAGCTCCTATGCAATCACCACAAGCATCACATTCAACCACGAATGACTTGTGCAAGTCAGGAACAATCAATACTGGACCACATATGATCGCATGCTTGAGCTGCAAGAAAGCATCCTGTTCCTTTGACTTCCATTTGAAAGCAGTTTTCTTCTTTGTGAGATCATGTAGGGGAGTGGCAATCATAGCAAAATGCCTTATGAAACGCCTGTAATACGAACATAATCCCAGAAAACTACGTACTTTATGTACGTTTTGCAATTCGGGCCAATTCCGAATAGTCTCTATCTTTGCAGGATCCATTGTAACTCCATCCTTGGATACAATATGTCCCAGATAATGAATCTCTAAAAGGAAAAACTCACTTTTCTTGGCATTGACGAAAAGTTTATGCTTCCGCAACTCTTCGAACACTGTGACCAAATGAGTTCTGTGTTCCTGCTCATTCTTGGAGAAAACCAAGATATCATCAAAGAAGACTCCTGTAAACTTGCGATGGGGTCGGAATATCCTATCCATCATACGATTAAAAGTAGCAGGAGCATTGGTGAGACCAAAAGGCATTACCAAGAATTCATATAATCCGAAGGCTGTCCTGAATGCAGTCTTATGGACATCTTGTGGCACCACACGTATCTGGTGATAACCACTCTTCAAATCAAGTCTGCTAAAGCAAGCTGAACCATCAAGCTTATCCAAGATATCATCAATACGGGGAATAGGAAATCTGTTCTTGATGGTAAGCTTGTTCAAAGCTCTATAGTCTACACACATACGGAATGATCCGTCCTTCTTTTGAACAAGAAGCACAGGAGAGCAGTAAGGTGAGGAACTAGGCTGAACCAAACCTTTCTCTAAAAGCTCGTTTACCTGCTTCATAATTTCTTCTTGTTGTGCAGCACTCACTCGGTATGCGGGTTTGTTAGGTGGAGAACTTCCTGGCACAAGATCTATGCGGTGATCTTCGGGCCTTTGGGGAGGTAATTCACCTGGCAACGAGTCAGCAAAACAGTCTTTGAATGCATTAAGAAAATTCAGCCTATCATTAGACATAGCATCCACATGTTGACTATTTGGCACAAGACTATCACGCACAAAAACCAAGTACGCAGAAAGACTCTTTTTCATTGCTTTATTAATTTGGATGTGTGATACAACTGGGATGGAATCCCCTTCTTTGCCAGCATCAATAAAATGCATGCGGCCTTTATGCATAAAGGAAATCATATTAGACTTGTAGTCTTTGCGGGGCTCAAGCCTATGGTGCCACGGCTTGCCCAACAATACATCACATCCATTCAGTGGAGCAACTAAGAAATGCTCATTATCAAGATAGCCCTGTATATGGATACGCAACTTCCCAATCAAAGGGGTAACCTGTACCTCTTTGCCAATAAATGCAGCTTCAGCTTCAATCTGAGGTCCCATGTTTTCAACCTCAATACCCAATGCAGCTGCCATTTGCATAGAGATGAAATTGTCAGTTGCACAGTCATCAAACATAAATAATGCGGGCTGATCCTTGATTTGCCCCCAAGCCTTGCAAACCATACGTTCTTTTGCATCATGACCTGTATTACCTTGCACATCAGGAACTGCATGAACATTTGCTTTGGTGTGCTTGTCCTCGTGCTTTGGTTTGCGATCTGGGCATTGTCGGAACATGTGGTCTTTGCTACCACAAGAAAAGCATTTTCCATCCTTAGCATATTGCTCTCTTTGCTCCGGAGTTAATCCAAATTTGTTCTTTCTTGGGCCCTGTTCTTTGGATGTGTTATTTTCAGCTTTACCACCCTTATAGGGCTCCCGGAAGTTCTTTTTAGGTGGCTGTCCACCCTTTTGCTGATTTGGGACAGCCTTGTCCTTCCCCTTGGAACCTCCTTGATCTTGCTTGATCTTGAGCACCAATTGCTCCGTAGCAAGGGCAGAAGCTGTGAGTTGTTGCAACGTATGTTTTGGGTGCAATTCAATACCCGATCTATAAGCAGGTTGCAATCCAGAACGAAACTTCCTTTTTCTTTCATCCTCTGAGATTAGCATGAAGGGAGTCACTTCCAGCAACACTTTCCAGAATTTGTTAACATACTGTTGCACACTCTCATTATCTTTTTGTTCCAGCCTATCCCACTTTTGAGTGAGAGTTTGCTCCGCATTGGGTGGCAAGAACTGAGCATAAAATCTATCTTTGAATTCCTTCCAAGTAGAGATGGGATCCTTGGTGATCTTTTCAGTGATCCACCAATGGGCAGGAGTGCCTTTCAGAAACATGCTAGCATGGCGCACCTTCGACTTTTCTGTAAAGTCCTCATCGCTAAAAGCAATGTCGAACTGTGCCACAAACGCTAACACCTTAGAAGCATCATGTTCACCATGAAAGACATCAAATTTGACAGATTTATCACCTGCTTTGAACTCCTTGAGCTTCCTGGCATGAGGCTCATGGTCCTCTCTTTTTCTTTTCCCCTTATCCAACGGGGTAGCCCTATCTGCGTGGGCTCCATGGGCCGTCATAGAAGCTTCATGGGGCACGGTGGCATGTGCTCCACGAACTCGAAGCTCAGATGCATGTGACTTACCTGCATATGGCATGGTCTCTCCATGAGACAACTCAGAAGGCAAAATTTTTCTGGAAGTAGACCTGTCACCATGAGATACAAATCTTGCATGCATGTGACTTTCGTGCCCTCCATGAGCACTGGCATACATATATCTGTCAGGCTTAGTGCCTTGGGGAGAGGATGCATGTCGGGAGGTGACAGTCACCTCTTCCTTTTGCATAAAAGATTTCAGCCTCTGGGATGCGGGATCTCCATGCTTCAAATGAGGTGGATTTCTGAATTTCAGCTCTCCGTCATCCCCCTCTTTGATATCACCTTTGCGAAGGAGATAGGCAAGTGCCAACTCCCTTGGTTTCTTGCCCACTTCACGAGCCATTGATTCAAAGGTTACATCAACCATAGCATCAGCCTTTCTGGCTTCAATAGCACTTTGTAGATGGGAATCTTCATGCAAAAACTTCAATTCTTGCTCTTGAGCCTGCAAAAGTTTTCTCATATGTTCCATTTCAGTTCTCATAGCATCAGGGTCTTGTTCAAGCATAACTGTCTTTCCTGGAGACAGTTGACCCTTGGATTCACTATCCATAACCCTTTCAAGGGGCTTGTGTCTACCACGCAGGGCATCAGATCCACGAGAAGCACTAGATGGACCCCTCGAATTTGGCACTTCCAAAGGGTTGCCTTGGCTGTCCATTGTGTTTTAAGTTTGCTAAAAGCGGGATGTCCAGTACACAGGTTCGTTTCCCCACTAGGAAGAGGGAAACAACCGTGCTCTGATACCAATGAAACCGACCCCGTCAAGTGGGAAGGACTCCGTTGGACACCCACACGCTTAATAGCACAACTTTAAAACCACAAATTTGAAATGGACAACTTTAATACAACTTGAATTTAAATGAACAGAAATGGAAAGATGGACACCAGCACTGGGGCCGGAACGGGCCGACCCCCCCCTCAATATATGATATATTTATTGGGAGTATTTAATGAATACAATGCTCCATGGGTTCTGAGAACCAGATAATGTCCATGTACATATGAAAACAGTACCAAACAAGTAGCTCGAATTTCGATGTAGAAGCTCGAAGCAGATCGACCACTGGTGTGGTCCAATCGCTACGGTCCTGTGCTTTCACTGGACTCCGCGGAGAGCACCACACTGGTGTTCCGAGACCACGCACAGACAGGCGCTCTCGTACTAACGCCTGGCTCTCCCGATCTCAGCACCTTTGGACCGAGGTTCGCCCATATAACTTGGACAACCCGGCACCGAACGGGTGTTGGCCGAGCGGGATGAATCTTTTAACAGATTTAAACATAAAGTACTTTACTGGAATCTGAAATTCACTTACTTGTAAATGACTGAGGAAGTCCAATACTCATGTGTACAGTTACATGAGAGAGACACCGAGATGAAGCCACTTGAAGAAAGAAATCACCGTCTATAGAAAGGAAGTGCAGCCTCTTTCTGGAAACAAAGATGAAGCAGCCACCTTGAGAGAGGTATCGTCTGGGTAATCACCTGCAGGTGGGAAGGTGGTGTAGATGTCTGTAGTAAACAGGCGTAGCCATCAGCAGTAAGCACAGCCTCTTCAGCAGGCGTCTGTTGGAGAGCAGAAGCGCAGCTAGTGAAACAGCCGCCTGGGGTTACTCGCACTAGAGTTGGTTGTCTGATTGTACAGAAACGCAGCCAGCATCCAGAGGTGCAGTCGCCAGCAGTAGGGGTAAAAAGCATGCGCCTGTGTGGGAGTGGTAGAAGCAGTCGCCTGTATGGGTTAAGCGCAGCAGTACATCAGCCGCCTCACAGTAATATGCGCAGCCTGTTTTGGCCGCCTGCTGCAAGGAAGGTAGAAGCAGCCGTATAGCAGCGTACACAGCTTGTAGGGAGGAGGCAGCAGTGAAGAGGTGATCGCCTGTTCCCTCACGCAAACAAGTTGATCGCCGGATGGTGGAAGCGATTGATGAAGCCTTTTTTTTAAATAAAATTAATGTGGAGTTACAACTAGAGTTTTTCCACGCTTGCATGTGGGTGGGGAGTTTGGGTAGGTGCCCATGCCCACCCCCACACTCACTTAAGTGGGGCTCCCCACCTTGGCCCCTAAGTGGGTGCCCAAAGGGAGTGCCCACATTTAAGTGAATGTGAACACCTAACCTTATAAATAAGAGGTTAGAGATAAAATAATAAAAGCAACATGTGCAACATACTTACCACCTACCTGTTCACATGCACTAAAACTCGTCAGAATACAGAGCAGACTTCACGACTCACTGGCAGGCGTCCCCGCTCAGTAAGTAACACGTCAGGCAGGCAAACACACAAATACATGTCATGCGAAAACAGTTTCAAACATGCAAAATATGTGTGCATGTGCAAATAGTAACATGGACATATCTCCCGTTCATGGAACATGTACAAAATATCTGTCGGCACAAAACTGGCACGACATAAAAACATAAAAACCTGGTCTTCCTATGGAGTGACAGTCCCATAGGTAAGACACAGTTCCAGGCACGAGTCTCCCTATGGTGTGACAGTCCCATAGGCAAAACACGGCACGAATACTGGCTCTTCCATGGCGTGACAGTCCCATGGATCGAACACAGTCCAGGTCATACACGGGTGGCACTGATCTGGCTCCCGTCCATACGACACCATCCTGCTAACACACGGGTGGCACCAGTCTGGCTCCCGTCCATGTCAGCAAAATACTGGCCTCTTCACACGAGACACTGGCCTGGCCTCAAGTGAACGAGACGCAAAAACTAGGAATGGACCAAATGGTCGGCCAATTGGTGACATCCCCCCGGGCTTCTAAAGAGTTGACCTCAACTTAAAAGCCTCAAGATATGCCTGCAACAATTGCGGATAATCTGCAAAATAATCTTAATTTACCCATTTGGCATCAATAGGCAAATAATTCTTAAACTTCACAAGGTATCTCCTGGAAAGCTTTCCTGCAGGTAGCTTTCTCTGCTTGTGAAAAACAATCTGTTCTGGCTGGAGGATCTCCTCAAGCTCTTCAATCTCTGGCGGATCTTCTGTGACAGGCTCATCAGGATTTGGCCCCACATATTTCCGAAATAGACTCACATGAAAAGCATTGTGAATCTTCCAATGACTAGGTAAAGCAAGCCTGTAGGACACTTCATTGATTTTGTGAATCACCTTGAAGGGTCCATAATAGCGAGGAGAAAGCTTAGGATATGATCCTTCTCGTCCTGGCCTCTTCCGAAGCCTAGCCTTCTCAAATTTCAGCAATACCCAATCACTCTCTGGACATCCAGAAGACATTGACAGTTGTACATTGATTTGTCTCATAGGTCGAGTTCGGCCTCTAGTAGACGTTAATACAGCTTTCTTTCTCTCTCTCTCTCTCTCTTATAGGTCATTTTGGCCTTTTGAAGATGTTAATACAACTTACTTTCTTTCTTTCTTCCACTCCCCCCCCCCCCCCCTCATTAAATGCTATAGCCATGTTCTTGTACAAACCACCATAGCTCTCTAATTGTTTTCTTCCTCATTAGAGCCTCTCCATTGCTTTCGATGCTGCGGCAACCCTCTTCTTGTGTTGCTCGCTACTTATGTCTGCCCACCATCGCTGCTCCCCAACTGTGTACAGCTCTTGCTTTGCCTTAAGTGCAACCGCCCGAGCTTGTGCTCGTTGCCCAGGGCATGAATAGATGTTGCCTGTCTGTACATATAGTCTAGCATGTGCCTGTGCACAATGGAGACTGACTGCTCACTTGCGCTTCATCACCTTGAACATCTCCAGCTGAGCATACCCGCCGATACGGCTGAGACCAGTATAGTAGAGCCCTCAAGGCTCATCAACTCCATCCATTGCTGCGTTTCCTATCTGGGGCCCTTCTCCCAACACAAGACTGCCATCTTCTTTTTACACTTACTGAACCTCAACTAGTGGAATCAGCCACATCAACTGCAGTGCACACAATCCCGAACCAGAGAAGGTCTACAACAAGTCAAAAATCAATAAAATCGATATGCTTTTGTAGAAAACTACTTCAAGAAAGTAAAAATAAATTTGGGTCTTTTCATTTTTATTTTTTTTGCAAAATCAAGCTTAATCAAAGTAATTACACAATTGAGGGTGCCAATCTAGTATAGGGTGTTGCTACGACTTGCAATAGCCTCAATACCTTTTTTGGACACAAGAAGAAGATGTAACTTGCAAAGAAGAAGAAGCAAACTTTGCAGAGTATGAAGACTCTTCGCCCTTTTGAAGGTCTACTACAAAGAAGATTGCTTGTCTACCAGTAACTCTACTTCAAGGACAGAACGAGACATAACTTCTAGTGAAACTATGTCATAGGCATAGATTAATCCAAACGAAGTGTATACCAGGATAACGCTTGGGGGGGAGTGTGGGAGAACAAGCCTTATCCAAGACACAAAAAGCAGAAGGCATTGGCATAGACTCTTGTAAAAGAGAGGATAAAATCCATAAAGTAACCACGAGGCAAAAGACATAAGACAGCATTTCGAACCACTTTTGGGTTGTATGAGTTCTTGGTTATGCCCTTTGGTTTGACAAATGCACCTGCCACATTTAACAGAATGATGGACAGGATTTTCCGGCCTCATAGAGCGTTTGTGGGCACATTCTTTGATGATATGATTGTGCATTCACAAACTGAGGAGGAGCATAGAAGGCATTTGGCCATTGTGTTTGCAGAACTTCGGAACCATAGGCTCGTTATTAATGGCAAGAAGAGTGAGTTCGTCTTGCAAGAGATACACTTCTTGGTTAGCTTTGGAGACCTCTAAGCAGTTGGTATAGGATAGTCATAGCAGTTGTTGGTATGCAAGGACCACAAGCTGGTTTGAGTCACAAGGCTTTCATATGGACCATCAACGTCCCTCTGAGTATATCCTGGACTCCTCCTTTCTTGATCTCTAATGGCAGGGGATCAGCTGCATCATCCACATGGATGTGACCGGGCTTCACATAAACCGGACATGGATGTCCACCATTGAGCTGTCCTTGAAGCTTGAGGCTTACAAAGAGCATGTCTTGAGGGATAGTGGGGATGGTTTCATGGAGAGGCCCAATTCTCTACAGACACATTCTCATACCATGAGGATCGCCGTTGGTCAATTGGCGTGTCGTCACATGGCCTTTGGATTGAGACAAGGAGAGCAAAGGGCATCCCATGGGACATAGGGTTATGCAGGCTATGTAGCACGGGGCAGAGAGAGTCAAAGGAGCATTACATTCCTATATGCCCAGTCTACTGTGAGATATGTGAACACTTACTATTGTCTCTTTAGGGAGGGGTTCAGGCCTCTGTCACGACTTTATGTATTATAGCTGAGGCACCATAGAGACTATTGAGGCAGCAGCCTGAGAGACAGGATACCGCATAGACACCTATCACTAACTTTTTAGGCCTCACCAGTGAGTCCCAGCTGACTCTCATCTCATATGACATCCGCACACTCTCATCTATGTAGTACGTTGTCTTCAAATCCAATTTACTCATGGATCACATGTAACATCTTTTTTCACTCAGACCCTTCGGGTCTTTCATAGACGTTAATATGTACATCTCTCTCTCTCTCTCTTTCTCTCTTTTCCCTCTCCTCTCCCTCCGCTTTTTCAGACCTAGGGAAAGATTCTGATTCGATTCAGAGGCCAAATTCAGCATCAGAATATGTTAATGCATTCATGTGTGTGTGCACGCACGCGTGCGCGTGCGGGTGTGCATGTGGTGCACAGTTCACTTGTCAATGGCCTTGATAGAGATTTTTGAGATTTTTTAAATGAATTTTTTGGTTTGCAAATCTAAGCTTCATGCTTGCAGGTGGTGGTTGAGAGGAAGCACACAATGTTTTTGGTGTTGTTTTTAGTCTTGATTTCTGAAGTATACTTCTAACAGAGTGAAAAACCTTGAGTGCATAAAGAGAATGCGGCTTATTTTATGTTAAGCTCTCACACACTTTTCTGTTATTGACTGTGCCATTGGGCATTACAGGTTGAGTTAGTTGATAATTTTCATGACACAAAAGATAAAGATGAGATCATTGAAAGTGAGTTTTTTGACACTCGACAAGCTTTTCTAAGCCTTTGTCAGGGGAACCATTATCAATATGACACCTTGCGGCGAGCCAAGCACTCCTCTATGATGGTGCTATACCATTTACATAATCCGACAGCTCCAGCGTTTGTTACCACCTGCAATATGTGTCACCGTGATATTGAGACAGGCCAAGGGTGGCGCTGTGAAACATGTCCTGATTTTGACCTTTGCAATTCATGCTATTCGAAAGACGATTCAATCAAGCATCCACACAAGCTATCACCCCACCCATCTGCTTCAGAACGTGAGGCCCAAAGCAAGGAAGCTAGGCAACAGCGAGTTTTACAGGTATGAATACTGATGCCTGGCATTTCTATCAGAGTTGTGCAAGGATGTAATTGTGTAGACTGAGTAGAGTTAGAATCATGAAAAACAATCTTCTGTGTATATTTTAGTGCATGTTTGTAGGATCGATTGCATAAGGTTGACTGTTGAATTCCCTAAATAATTACACCAATCCTTACCCTCTTTAAGCATGTTTGTGCAAGCACCCCTGCACACCCCCCCCCCCCCCCCCCCGCCCCCCCTCTTTTTGTTTTCCCTTGCGTTTTCTTTCCCCTAGAGCGGCCCCAGGTCCTGCATGATTCCCAGTAAACCATTGGTTCCACATTAGATTATTCAGGCAGAGTTTGATGCACCTCCTATGGTAGTGGAGGCACTCTTCAGACTGTCATTTACATACACAGCATCCAGGACATGCATCCCTCACGACTTCCAAGGCTTGCTTTACAGTCATTGCCGCAGCCAGCAGCCGAGGGACAACCCTCTTGGTCTGCATGGTTTGAGTCTAATGGACTCCAATACAGTCTACATGGCCCCCTTCCTCAGCCTCACGCCCAAGGTGGGTGATCCGATATGATCTACTTGGACTTCACATTCAGGCCACATGGATTACACTGTTAGAGCCATTGCACGCGAAGATGCAGTACTAGAGGGATCATTTCTTGAGGCTTACAGTTGATGGCTTCATTCGGAGGCCAGGGTTCCTTGATATATGGCCACACCTTGGAGTCATCCTCCAGTGAGCCCGGACCTCCAAGACCCCGACCCTGCCTCCACCCACCAGCTCCAGATTCAGGAGACTTTTGAGCGACATAGGGTCACTTTCCCACACCCGGTGGATCTATCTCCCATGCTGGATATCCTGGATGATAGTACCACACGAGTGACTTCTTTAGCTGTTGTCGAGAGAGGCTCATGGATATTGATAGATTGATGCTTTAGATCAGGATTGGATATACATCTCTCTTGACATCATTGTACACTTTTTGGTCTCAAAGATGCTTTGGGTCTTCCGTACATGATAAATATAACTTTTTCTCTCTCCCCATGCTTGATATCCGTGATGGCCCCCTCCTCTTACTGGGGAGTTAGCTCCATAGGCTGTATGATGATGATGATCCCATTTTATATCATATGGCTCAGATTTGACATTTCCAGCTCATAGCTTTAGTCTTTGTTTTCTTTTGTACCATGATGAGATTACATGGACACTATTGTATCACTTTTGGTCTCATAGACCCATTGGGTCTTTTGAAGACGTTTGATATAACTCTCTCTCTCTCTCTCTCTCTCTCTCTCTCTCTCTCTCTCTCGCCGCCCTACTCGCCGCCCCCTCACTCGTTCGCCGTGCTCGCCGCCCTGTGCATCATCCTGGAGTCTTCTCTCTCTCTCTCTCTCACTGCTCGCCGCCCCCTCACTCTGTTCGCCCTGCTCGCCGCCCTCTCACTGCTCGCCTGCTGACGTGTCGCCTCCCGCCTGCTGTTCGCCCTGCTCGCCGCCCCCCTCACTGCTCGCTTGCTGACCTGTCGCCTCCCTCTCTCTCTTCGAACCTGTTGCCTCCCTCCCAACTTTCTCTCTCTTAGAACCTGCTGCCCTGTTCGCCGATTTCTGTCTTGTAGCCGTCCTCTCTGTTCGCCGCACAGTACTGCTGGCACCCACCCACCCTTTCTCAAATATGCTGGCCCGCCTCTCTCCCCGCTAGGGTGTCCGCTCCTCTTTCCCCACCCACCCTTACTCAGGCCCCCAAGGCAGCAACATAACTCTCTCTCTCTCTCTCGCTTCTTCCATGGCTTCCCCCTTGCGCAACCCGATGAAGGCGACCTTTATGGTCACAAACAAGAGGATAACAAATGTGGAAAAGGAGATGAAGGAATGGAAGGCAGAGATGGAGGGATGGTGGAAGGAAAAAGCCAACTTTCTCCAAATGGTATTCAATGAGGGTAAGCGGTGGAAAGAGGAGAAGGAAGACCTCATAGCCGAAGTCAAAGACCTTCACGGGGAAGTCAACACGCTCAAAGGCGTAATTTTTGCTCTTCAGAGGGTAGAGATCTGACAGTGAACCTTGGGAAAACCAAGGTTATGGTGTTTAACACCACACAGGCATGGGTGATGAGATCAGAGCCTTAGTTCACGTTCCGAGGGGAGCCGGTAGAGTACGTCAGGTCATATGTCGACTTGGGAGTTACTTTCACAGGACTGCGTTTCTCCCTGAAGGAGGCAGCAGTAGCTAGATTAGCTCGAGGGCATGCAGCCTTGGGGGCACTTGAGAGGCAGTGTGCACACATACAGTTTCAGGAGCCACGCACCAAATTGTGGCTATTTGATACGCTTGTCACACCAACCCTCCTGTACGGAGCTCCAATTTGGGGGCCCAGTATACATCACAGATCTCAGAGAGGGACAGATGAGGGATGGAGGGAAATGGAGAGACCACTGATTATGATGATTGCCCGCATGATTCAGAGCAAATCATCAGTACCACATGAGATTGTTTAGGCTGAGCTAGGTGCCCCACCAGTAGTAACCGAGGCCCTATTCCAGGCAGTTACCTTTTTTACAATGGCTATGGGAGCTCCCTCATCAGAGGTACTCTCAATTGGCATTGACGTCATCCATACAGTTGGCAGAGGATGGAGATACTCATTGTTGGTACGCTCAGATGAGATCATGGTTTGACCTACATGGTTTGCGGATAGAGGCACTACCACCCTTTCAGTACAGTCTGGATTGTCCATTTTTGGATCTCACGCGCTTAGAGCAAAACCGCGTGATCAGGATGGATATCATCAGAGTGGACACAGAGAAGACATGGACTAGTCCCCTTGAGCCCTTGGGCACGAAAATGGCTCATTACAAGAGCCATTCTCTACCCCTCTCATCGAATGATTTTATCACCCCCCCCCCCCCCGGTCGTACATGGATGTACACCTATCACGTAGGATACGTTGTGCCATTGGACAGATCCGGACCTCGTCACACTAACTGTGGATTGAGGCAGGGCGATATGTGCATCAGATCTTGGATGACCGCATTTGTCAACTATGCTACCAGGAGGTAGAGACAGAGGAACACTACATTTGCCGATGTAGAGTCTATTATGAGATCCGAGGGAGATATCATTGCCTCTTCCGAGAGGGTTTTGGGTCGTTACGCAGGGTCATGGAGTTTGAGGATCAAAGATGCATGGGATTGTTTCTACTTGAGCTCAGGAGACACAGAGAGATCCTCTTGGCAGACAGGAGGCCGAGCCATGATGTACCTAGACAGAGGACCTTGACAAATATCTTCGGCACCAGCACTAGCAACTCAGCCCACACACCTCCTGATACCTCCTCCATTGGGCCATCAAGGCACCGACCACGCTCCCAGGGAGTCACCACTGATAGAGCAGTTATCTTATGTCGTGCTCGTCGGCCACGCCCACTAGGATCCCGACCACGGCATCCTCACCATCGCCAGATCAGAGCCATTATTACTCGGCATCGGAGGCGCCTACCTCGCTTCTACGACCTCTTCATTCTAGACAGCCCCATGGCGGAGATACTTGATCTAAGGAGAGGGCAACACTTCAATTGATCAGCATACATGGATCTACCTGATATACATTTTTTACTATTTTCCAGTATTTTCTACTCAGTATCACCTCGGAGTCTTACAGTTCTGTTCTTATAACTGTAGGACAATCAGTTTATTGTACTTTTTTGTCTCATTTAGTTGTTCTCTTTGATGAGACATTAACTTCAGACGTACTCTCAGTTTTGGTCTCATAGGCCACTATGGCCTCTTAGAGACGTTAATATATCATTTCATTTCTCTCCCACTTGGGCCACGGCCCACTGCCTCACTCTCTCACTCTCACTCTCTCTCTCTCTCTCCCACTCCCTCACTCTCTCTCTCTCAACCCGCAAGCTTTCTCTAGGCTCTAGCTTCTTAACTTTTAAGCCTTAAGCCTTAAGAGCTCTTGAGTCTCTCTCTCTGCCCCTCTGGTGATTGAGGCTCTTACGAGATCAGTCTCCTACATACATGGCTTGTGGGATCTCCCCCGAGACAGATATGCACGCCTCGCCCTGGAGTCCTCCCGACAGTTAGCTTTGCAGGGAGACACGGCTTGTTGGTATGGACAGATGACATCTTGGTTCCAGGCACATGGTTTTAGCATGGACACATTGCCTCCCTTCCAGTATTCTCTGGAGGCACCCTCTCTCACTCTCACACGGACAGAGATTACCAAACTCATCCGTCAGGATTTAGTTCAGCTGGACATTAGGAGGACATGGATACAGCCGACTGAGGAGCTGGGCACGAAGATGGCTTTCTACAGAGAGCATTTTCTTCAGCTCACAGCAGATGGTTTTGTGATCAGACCCAGTTACATGGATGTACACTTGTCTCATGCAGTACGATGTGCTATTGGTCAGATTCGCACATCCTCACACCAGCTTGAGATTGAGATTGGTCGATATAGAGGTATACCAACTGAGGCCAGGATATGCCGAGTATGCCATGGGGATCCAGAGACAGAGCTGCATTATATATGCCATTGTACTGCATACTATGAGATACGTGGTCGTTTCCACTGTTTATTCGGAGAGGGTTTTGGACCACTTTCCAGAGTCATGGGGTACCAGGACCAGAGGTGTTTGGGATTGTTCTTGCTTGAGCTGCGGAGACATAGAGATAGCCTGCTTAGGCGCACAGAGAGCCAGACTCAGAGGCACATTACAGACTTCTTTAGTCTAGCCATCACTGCGCCAGATGGACCACAGCAGCAGCAGCAGGACATGGATACCGCCCACACCAGGGGTACATTGATTGATCGTGCGATTGAGCTTGGGTGGTCCAGACGCCTACGACTACGGAGGAGGGCATCCCAGCATAGACGGAGGTTGCAGCGGCGGATTCGGATTATTCTTGCGAGGCATGCGGGACACCCAGTCAGGGTGCTGACCACAGAGGATATTGAGGAGATCCGCCAATGTCCGATGCGGCACATATTATGAGATGGAGGCACCTCCATAGTGTACCCCTCCGTCCCACATGATATTGTATCCCCTCACTATATTCCACTCACCTCCATAGCGTACCCCCCCTCACTATATTCACACCCTATAAGGGTTTCTGTTTACCTTCCAGTTCCAGTTTCATTTTCTAGGTGCCAGTAGTATCATCTTTATTTTTCATTTTCTGGTTTTTTTATCCAGACATTGTATCAGATCCACTATGATGTAACTTTTGGTCTCATAGGTCATAATGGCCTTTTGAAGACGTTAATATAACATTTCATTTCATTTCATTTCTCTCTCTCTCCCTCTCTCTCAACTTTCACCCTCTCTCATGTCATCTTCTTCACAAGTAACCTTCGGCTCTGCACGTCATGGTGGTGCTAGAAGAACTGATGGTTGGTCATGGTGGGAAGAGGTTAATGCCAACCACCGTGGAAGTGGAGGAGGTTCACGCCCGTGGTATTGCAAGCTTTGCCCCTTTAGGCGGACGAGTGGGTTAGACAAAGTGAGAGCCCACCTTATGCATGAGTCCGGGCACGAGGTTTGATTTTGCACGGGAATCACATCGGAGAAGAGAAGGGAGCTTCTTGAGCGCATTGCCGGGCATGAGGCTTTGAGGGCTGCAAGGCCGGCACGTGTGGCTGTGGATCTTGCAGCATTTGTGACACCACCCGAGGGGTCTATTTCAGGGTCAAGGGGTGCATTGAGGCAGCTCTTCATCAGCGGACAAGTTCACCACTTCTACATTGGCTTCGACAGCAGCCATAGGCATATTATGTAGGGAGCATGCAGAGAGCACTTCCTTTTGGGAGGATATGAAACGCATTGATGCTATGGTGAGGCCTATTGTCCACTTGTTGAGGCTTGTAGATGCTATGCAGCCGTGCATCGGGAAGGTGTATGAGGCGATGAATAGAATGATAGAGTAGTTGCAAGAGTTAGAGCCTGATGAGGACAGATAGGAGGAGATTCGTTGCTTATGTGTGAGGAGGTGGAACTCCTATGTCTCTCCCTTGCATGCAGCTGCATATATGGTGGACCCTGAGCTTCAAGGTAATGGACATGAGAGTGACAGAGAGGTCAGTGATGGTTGGAGGCGCATCTTGAATCGTCTAGTGCCAGATGGAGACATTAGGCGCAAAATCAGAGACCAGCTTGCTGCATACAGGTCCTTTCGTGATGCTTTTGGTTGTGCGGATGCACAGGAGGATAGGTTAAAGGTTGGGACTGCTTTGTGGTGGGAAGACTATGGTTCAGATGGGCCTAAGCTGCAATACTTGGCTATCCGCATTCTCAGCCAAGCTGTAAGCTCCTCTTGTTTGCAGCAGCTTTGGAGTTCTTACAGCCATATTGCATCAAAGAAGAGGAACGGCCTTGGTGTAGAAAAGGCCAATGATCTTGTCTTTGTAAGCGCAAACTTGCAAATGCTTTGCAAGGGTGCGACTGCAAAGGCAGATCCCTTTACTCAATGGGAGATGGAGTAGGAGAAGGGAAATGAGCAGGTGGAGACACAACAAAGCCCAGAGGACAATGCCACTACCTTTCAGACTGGTCATGTAGGCAGCCATGATGATGACGCCAGTACTTCTCACGCTCCAGCCTCCGATTGAGCATTGCAGGCTCTATGATTTATCATTTAGCTATGTTTCATTGTTTTTACTTTTGAGTCTTGACTCAGCACTTTGTGCATTGTAGACACTAGTCTTTTGTTATTTGATAGTGATCATCATTCCACGCTTATATATTGATTTAAACTTTGTCAGTGTACTTATTAGCGCTTGTTCGGTGTTTGCGCCACGTATTGTACATTTAAAGTGATGCCTTGAAAGTTCAAAGTGTAAAAACATAAATGTTATTTTATTTAGTGTGCTTTGTAGTCAATAAATTGCATATTCCATATGCCGTCCCCGTCCCCCCGTCCCCGTTCCCTGCCTTTTGCCGTTCCCCATCCCATGTGACTATGGTTTAAGATAACTTTCTTTCTTTGTTTCTTTCTTTCTCTCACGTGCCGTAAGAAGAGGTTTCTCAGCGAGAATGAAGAAACACTTTCCTGCTGTCTTTTGAGCTCCAATAGCAAGCTGGGATGGGATGTTGTGAGGGAACATAGGCCGTCTACACCCATTGAAGACCCCATGATATGGCAGCAGTACACACAGAAGCTTTGCCACAACCCAAACACCATTTTTATTTCCACCCCACATCCTGCCCACCCCATCTCATCTAGCCTCTTCACACCTCAAAATGTAGCCAAGGCCATACATCAGCTCCAAACTGGGAAGTCTAGGGACTACGAGGATCTTGTAGTGGAGCATGTCATACACGCATGGGATACACTTTCTCCTTTCTTGGCTGAGATCTTTGACCAGGCCCTTTGTGAAGGTTTCCCCCCATCTTGGACAGCCAACACCATCATCGCGATTCACAATGCCAGAGACCCTCTAGACCCAAACGACTACCGCACTATCATGATTGGCTATGTGATGGCCAAATTTTATGGAACGGTCGTGGTAGCTTAGGTGGGTTCTTTTGCTGAGAGGCATGGCATGAGAGCAAGAGGGCAGGCTGATATTCGGAGGCCTTATTCCACTCTGGATCACATTTTCACAGTGAGAACCATGATCGAGATGGCCAAGGTGAGAAAGAGAAAGATTTTCTGTTTCTTTGTGGACTTTCGCAAAGCCCCCTGCGCTAGCCTCTTTCACCGATTACAGGATTTGGGATTTTCAAAGCAGACCCGGGGAGTGATGGCATTATATGAGTCGGTGACAGGGAGGGTGAGGGCACCTAGAGGTACATCGACTATGATCACGAGCAACATTGGAGTGAAGCAAGGATGCCCTTTGTCGCCGACTTTGTTTGGCATATACATAGATGAGATTTCAGAGTTTTTTGACAAACTGGGAGGGGCTCGGGCTATACTTGGAGACATGTTGGTACCTGTCCTACTCTATGCAGATGACATTGTGCTGATGTCTAGCTCCAAGGAGGGGCTGCAGAAGCACCTCGAGGCATTGCAAGCTTTTTGTGAGCAGAGGGACCTCACCGTTAACCTTGGAAAAACCAAGGTCATAGTCTTCAATACCTCACTAGCGGATTGAAAGACGTGAGATTCACATATGTAGGGGAGACAGTGGAGATTGTGCACTCTTATGTATATCTGGGTGTCACTTTCACAGAGCCACGGTACCGGAGGAGACCAGTAGCACATGCCGGATTGCTAAGGGATATGCAGCTCTTGCGAGACTTGAACGACATTGCTTTCAAGCCCATTTCAAGGAACTGTACGGCTTTTCGACACCTTAGTGACACCGACGACGATGTATGGGGCACCTTTTTGGGGTCCCGCTCTTGGTGGAGGGAGAAAGAAAGAAAGAAAGTTACATCAAGCATCTTCAAAAGACCCAATGGGTCTACGAGACCAAAAGTGATACAATAGTGTCCATGTAATCTCATCGTGGTACAGAAGAAAACAAAGACTAGAGCTATGAGGAGGATGGAGAGGCTACATGTTATGATGTATTCACATATGTGGAGGATGGAGAGGCTACAGGTTATTATGTATTCACGTATGATGAGAGGATTGGAGGAGGATGGAGAGGCTACAGGTTATGATGTAATGCGTACGATGAGGCATGACACATGCAGACTCGGTACGCCAGGGTCACACAATGGTTTCACGCACATGGGTTCCATATAGACCGGTTACCTCCTTTCCACTACAGCCTTGATGCTCCTCTCCTACAGCTCACCCACCAAGACATTAATCACCTCATCCGTGTAGATATAGCTAGACTAGAGACACACATCACATGGTTAGCACCACAACAGCTTGGCGCTAAGATGCAGTTCTATCATGACAACTACCTACAGTACAGGCCAGGTGGTTTCATTCGGGAGCCTTGTTACAGGCTTGAGAGTTCTAGACTATCCAGATGAGAGATTCTTTGGGCTTTACCTACTAGAGATCAGGCGACAGAGACCATTTACTTCACATGAGATAGCCTGTTACCCATCACGAGCTTCTTTGCACCCACCTCCACCAGGCGCGTGAGAGCCATGTGAATTCTTACTGAGTGAAAAATGGAGACAGAATCAGGGTTACAGACCTAAATCTAGAGTGCCATACAAGGATCTTTCAACCAGCCGATTTCCAGTACACATTTCCTCCAATGGTCTTTTTGGAAGAGCTGGAAAGTTCACCTCCCTTGGGTAATACCTCTGAGCGTGAGGCTAGACCAACACGACCAAGAGTGGCTATCCTCAACAGCTAAATTGTAGGGCCCCACACCGTCATTGGCCATGCTCTAGGTGTAAGCCTTGAAGGGCTGATTTGGGTCTTGATTCTTCGGGTGAAAAGGGAACCACATTCATGAGCGTGTCTCACTTTGTCCTTACGGTCATTTCATAACCAATCAATAAGAAAATTTTTTAAGAAAATGCTTAGCTCCAAGTGCTCACTATCTGGGGCCATTCGTACGTATTAGTGTAGCTTGATTTTTAATTGCTAGAGTAACTATGATTTTTGTAGACATAATTTTTCCCTCTGTTAAACTAGAATCCCGGCCATAGAGAGAAATTTACAATAAGGAAGTTAGAAAAGTACCATTACCATCCTCAGAATTAATTTTTTCACTTTGTAAGAATCTTGGGAACGTGGGTATTTTTGTGATGTTTATTACAAGCAATCCAAAACAAATTGACTTATAGTCTTTAAGGGAACATATTTATCCTGAAAACCAATTTCCTGCTCAAGTGGACTGACATGAAAGAGAAAGTGGCTCTTCATCCGTTGTGGTAGCTCTAGTTTATAGGCCACTTCATTTATAACATGAATAATTGAAAAGGCTTCTAGACTCTTCTAGTTTATAGGCCACTTCATTCATAACATGCATAACCTGAACTTACGAAAAGTCTATAGACTCATCTGGTTCCTTCTTTGTGAGAAACCATAGGGATTTCTAGATAGACTAGACTTAGCCTTGTGTCTACATGCTTTGCTCTTTTATGTGCAAATATTGCATGGGGCATATAGACTTCCCAATCAGACTACTCACTAGAGGTCTATCCCCAAATCTTATCCTCCATGACTCAGCCTCTTGTACATACTAGGACATCATCAGCTTGTACTTTTGGGCCAAATCAAGAATTGTATCGAATGTGGGAGGATTGAAATCACCCGAGTGTTGGTAGCAAGCCCAAAATGAAGGTCTTTTGCTAGATTGGTTCTCTCATGTGGATGAACTTTGAGTTGATGAACTTCAGTAGAATATTGTTGCTATTATTAAATATTAATATTGATTAATGTAGGAATAAACAAATGCTAGGTGGTTGTGTAAACTAGCACTTTAGTGTGTGAGAGCTTAGGCTTTAAATAAAGCAGTTCTAGTGTGGATTCTTTTTTGTGGGGGAGCAACCTCTTAAGAGGATCTTATGTAAGCAATGATGTATGTAGGTGACACCTCTTAGGGACATTTGGCATCATAGTTTGACATGTGGCGCATGTGGTGTCAGCATACGTATGCACCTTGTACAGGGGGTCTCTCCTATAAGAGGACCATTTTCATAATGTTAAAGTGTGCCTAATCTTTCAGTGTATCACATGCCCTCTTGCTAATCGCTCTTGTTTAACATTGTGATTAAACCCTAATAACCAATAGCTACTTACAGCCTTTTTAGCTTCTTAATGTTCAACAATGACCATTGTATAAATTACTTGCCTTTCTTTTGTGTGCTTTGTCTCATATGTGACTAGACAAGAATGGGCTACCTCGGTCTTGTCCTCCATTGTCACCACCTCTGATCAATATTCAAATTGATTAATCCCTGAAATCACTTTAATTGGAGTGCTTGTACAAGAAAACCTAATAAAGGCCAGCTTGTTAGGATCATAGGAAGGGGCTGGTCCATCTGCTTGTACAGCTCCTCCATTGGTGATGACCATTTTCTGATACATGACTTTAGTATCTTGACTTACCTCTGTATCCTCATTGTCTCTTAGGCATGTCCCTTTGCCAAATAGGGCTAATGTAACATGGGTTGAGATTTTGAGGTACTTTAAATATGTAAGGTACGTAAAAGCATAAAAATATATATTATATAGTGTATATATATACAAAAAAATGAATGAGAAATTGCAAACTTCAAATTTGAAAAACAATTCATTTCTGAATAACAACACAATTACCAAAATGATAGCTATCAGTAAACAAAAGCATAAATAGGTTTCACGAAACAGAATCACTCAAACGTTCAGGACTCATGACTCAAATGCCACGGGTTACATACTATAAGCAATCAATCAAAATTTAAAAGTTAAAAGATAGTTTACTATTTAGAGAAGCCAGAAAATAATAGTTCTAGTCACTAGTGTCATTATCACTGCACATTGTAGAGCGCTCAATGATAAATCCACTTTATCACCATCAGATGATGAAGAAGATAAAGATTCAAGATCTCCATCTATCAACATGTTTCCTTCGCTATCATACTCTGGCTCTGCAATGGCGGTGACCGCAGTGGTTGGCACCGAATCATCATCATCCCTCCCTCCCCCCCCCTCCCTTCCTTTCTGCAAGCAGGAGTATTTGCTTATATTTCTTTGGAGAACTTACAATGAATATGAATGATGATTGAGGACTGCCAAATGCAAGGATGATGTAAACCAAACGTAGGCTAATCTAGATGTTGTCCAAGCTCCGTTGAATTGATCTTGAATGACCACTATGCAATCCCAAAATGGAGGGATGCATATATGCTGGCTGAATGCTGAAGATGCTCAGTTCTTCAACAAGACTTGGAAGTGGAGATCAAGAGTGAGGGTGTTAGACAAAAATATCAGTCAGTTAAAGTCAAAAGTCAGTAGAAGTCAGGGAGGAAGGATGGTAGAGTGTCCACCCCATCAACAAGCTTAGTAAAAGGGAATGTCACGTGCACCCCCGTGCCATGGCTAATCATTTGCATGAACATTCTTAATCCCTGACTAATACAGCAGTTTAGGACAACATCTAGGTGTCAACATCTTCACCATGGGAATCACATCATCATCAGCAACATTACCACTATCATCATCATCATGAAAATCATCATGGTGGTCTAGGGCTCCTGTCGGCAGCCATCCAGGGCTCTCAGTCAGCAGCCCATGGGAGAACCTAGCAGCTAGTCGTCGGTAGCAACTAGGCAATGTGTCACGACCTTGTGTTTTTCTCTGGATAGTATGCAAGTGTGCACGGGGACATGGTGGACAGTGTGAATGGCATCAGTTTGGAGTTAAAAAGGAAACCCATGTGTGGACAACCCCAAGTGTGATTTAAAAAGGTTTTATAACCTTTGGTGGCCCAAAAGCTAATTTGGGAGGCTACCCTACTTTTGGAGGATGCGCCTCTTTCTATCTCATGCTTTTTGGGAGGTGCCGGCTGGATCAAAAGGGTATGCTTTTTGGAGAGGAGACTAGCGGGCTGGTTGGGCTGCGGCATAGGGAAGTGATCAGCAGGGTGCACAGGACTGAAGCGCGCTCTCTCTATCTCTCTCTCTTGGAGGGTGGTGGGCAGACTGCAGGCAGCGTACAGTTCAGCAAGGCCCTTCCTTTTGTGCAACAGACCGGCGGGCTGAACTGCCAAGTCTCTCTCTCTCTCTCTCTTGCTAGGAGACGGGACTGGATTGAGCATGTTTTCTCACTGGCAGGGCTGGACAGTAGGGAGTGTCGGGTTGGACAGCAGCCTTGCCCATGCGTTTTTCTTTCTCTCTCTCTCTCTTTTGGGAGGAGGGGATTTGGCAGCTTGGAGAGTGGAATCTAGGGACTTTTTATGGGCTGTTTTTGTTTGGCAGCAAATTCAGCTATGTGCTTGGGTTTCCGGCTGCAAGTACAGGTCACTTGAATGTGTTTCTTGGCATGGGAGTGATGCAAGCTCGCATGGCCGCATGCTCATGGAGCAGATTGTTTTCATCCTGTTGGAAAGGAATGTTTTCTTCCTGCTGGAAAGGAACAGAGGGACCTACAGTTATGGGCATCTCTATGTTTCCAGATATTTCATGAGGGAACATGTAACTAGATGTATGCCATTGTTGGCACTATTGTTGAATGGTGTTGTGAATGGTTCTGTATGGAAACAGGACAAAGGTTTCAAAGGGAAACATACCCTGTGTTTTTCTCTGGACAGTATGCAAGTGTGCACGGGGACATGGTGGACAGTGTGAATGGCATCAGTTTGGAGTTAAAAAGGAAACCCATGTGTGGACAACCCCAAGTGTGAAGGGGACAAAGAGAATTTAATTTAAAAAGGTTTTATAACCTTTGGAGGCCCAAAAGCTAATTTGGGAGGCTACTCTACTTTTGGAGGATGCGCCCATTCCTAATTCATGTTTTTTGGGAGGCGCCAGCTGGATCAAAAGGGTATGCTTTTTGGAGAGGAGACTAGCGGGCTGGTTGGGCTGCAGCATAGGGAAGTGATCAGCGGGGGGCACAGGACTGGCGCTCTCTCTCTCTCTCTCTCTCTCTCTCTCTCTCTCTCTCTCTCTCTCTCTCTCTCTCTCGGAGGGTGGCGGGCTGTTCTGACTGCAGGCAGCGCATAGCTCATCAGGGAGCACAGGCGGGCAGACTGCAGGCAGCGTAGAGTTCAGCAGGGCCCTTCCTTTTGTGCAACAAACCGGCGGGCTGAACTGCCAAGTCTTTCTCTCTCTTTTGCTAGGTGGATTGAGCATGTTTTCTCTCTCTTTGAGGACTGGCAGGGCTGGACAGTAGGGAGCGTTGGGTTGGACAGTAGCCTTGCCCATGCGTTTTTCTTTCTTTCTCTCTCTCTCTTTTGGGAGGAGGGGTTTTGGCAGCTTGGAGAGTGGAATCCAGGGACTTTTTATGGGCTGTTTTTGTCTGGCAGTAAATTCAGCTATGTGCTTGGGTTTCCAGCTAGCTGCAAGTACAGGTCACTTGAATGTGTTTATTGGCATGGGAGTGATGCACGCTTGCATGGCCACATGCTCATGGAGCAGATTGTTTTCTTCCTGCTAGAAAGGAATGGTTTCATCTTGCTGGAAAGGAACAGAGGGACCTATAGTTATGGGCATCTCTATGTTTCCAGATGTTTCACGAGGGAACATGTAACTAGATGTATGCCGTTGTTGGCATTATTGTTGAATGGTGTTGTGAATGGTGGGTTCTGTATGGAAACAGGACAAAGGTTTTAAAGGGAAACAGGCCTAAGGGTTTCACGGGAAACAGGTCGTAGGTTTCTTGAGGAAACATGTTTATGGTTCTCCAGGAGATAGGTCACAAGCAGGCAGAAGGTACAGGAATGGACACATGTTTGGTGCAGCCTTGCTACTGATTGGACAGGGGACAGGGAATCCATGACAGAGATGGATAGTACCCTTGGAAGGTAGAGAGGGTTGGTACAGGTGTGTCGACTGTATGGTATGCTGTGCTGTGATGCGTGTTCTCTTTTGGGAGACAGTTTGGGAGTCTTTGTTGTGATGCAGAAGCACTGGATGTGTGAGGGTGTGATGATGTTCATAGGGTGAGAGGCTATGGATGGTTGTGGCAGCCCTAATCATGGGAGAAAGCTTCTGTATGCAGACTCAATGTGTGAGAGTCTTTTGATGAGAACAATGGTTAGACTTGTTTGTGGATGCCGAGTGGAAATGAAGCCATGATGCAGGGTCTTTGTAGGCTTCAGGAGTTCTACTGTGATGACGGCTGAATTTTCAGCCTTATTGTAATCAAAGCTCTCTTATAATCAATTAAAGAAATACCGCAAGGGGCGCCACTGCGTTTTGGGGCCAATCGGTGTCCGTGTACTGTTTGTAGGAGCACACTAGCTCCCCCTGTTTGTTTTCCTTTTCTTGGTCCTCAACGGTGTTGAAGTGTTTTTGTGTGTGAGTGTTTGTTTCACACTCCCCTTTGGTTTTCTTTGAAGACCGAGGTCGGTTCACACAATGGGCCTGCAGTGGGACATATCAAGGCATAAGCGCAGCATTAAAAAGGGAATTTAGTGAATATTTGTCCAACAGATATGGCCGTGAGTAGGGAAGCTGGCTGACTTGGTCCCCAGGGGCATATATAAGCATTCAATCATTTTTAGCAAACATCAAGTCATTTTAGGAAGTCATCTTCATCATTCAACCGTAGAAGCATGCATAAAAGGGCCAGAAGGTCAACTCCTTGGGGCTGACCAAGGCCCACACATGTACAAGCAATATGCAACCTTTTGTTCCATATTAAATATAAGAAAACCTTGACACCGATCTCTTTCTTCTCTCTCCTCTGTCTTAATCATCTTAATTCAGCATCAATGTTCTTAATCAGGCTTAGGGCTGTGGATCAGTAGAGCAACGCTTCCGCGCATGCAACATTGACAATGAGCAAAAAGATGATGCGAAAAGGCTGATTTAATGCAAACTAATTTTGCTTCCAAACCTTGAAACACAAACTCTAATTTTTTGATTTACATGCAAACCCTAGCATTGATGCAACACTTTCCTAGGAATAACCTAGACATGCTCTGATACCAATGTAACATGACTACTATGCAAAGCGTGCTTAATGATGATTAATGCAAATCAATAAACCGCCACTTTGTTTGGTGGAGTGGACAACAAAAGCATTAGGAGAGGAAGGCAAGAAGCAAAGCGTGCAGCTGTAGATGTATTGCTGAAGTGATAAAAACTACAAAAGATACACCTAATATGATGAACCCCTAACTGGGTGTCATACATGTACTAGGTGTCCCCATCGGAACTAGTACTAACTATACCATAGGTCCTAACTGATAATATCTAGGCCTACAAGGCACATACCAAGGAATGAGTGACACCTATGGATAGCCCATTGAGTGGCCTACAAACCCCCCTCGACGGTATGGGCTGAAGTATCCTGGAAACGTCTCAAGATACCTGAAGACTAAAGGTTATGGTTGCACAAATTTGTCCAATATGGATATAGCAACCTATGACTGTACAGAGTAGCAGATCACGTAACAAATGGTACCAAGTGTAAAGCTTGTCGAAAAGCCTCAAACTTTGATCGCGGGAGAGCCTTCGTGAAGAGATCTACCAAGTTGTCTTCAGTGGGAATGTAAGACAACTGAATGTCACCATCTGACCATCGCTCTCTGACATAGTGGTAATGAACCTCAATGTGTTTCGTGCGAGCACGAAACACAGGATTTTGTGCAATAGCCAAAGCACTCTGACTGTCAGTATGAATGACTGTAGGAGTAGTCTGACCAACTAGAAGATCTGCAAGTAGTTTCCGTAGTCAAACACACTCTAGTGTAGCTGTGAAAGCTGCCCTGTACTCAGCCTCACAACTAGATGTGGCAACTGTCGCTTGCTTCTTGCTGAACCAAGAGATGCATGAAGAGCCAAGCATGAAACAATTGCCACTATGGGATCGACGTGTATCATAGCAACCAGCCCAATCACTATCAGTGAACCCATGCATGATAAGTGAAGAATCAGCCTTGTAAAAAAGACCCAAGTGTTGTGTGCCTTTGATATACCTAAAGACACGTTTCACTGCATGCCAATGATGATGAGTGGGACTGTGCATAAACCTGCTCAATTGGGAGACCACGTACTGCAAGTCTGGCCGAGTATGACACAAGTAAAGTAAACAACCAACTGCCTGCTACTGCTGATAAGAGGTAGCATCACAAGGTCCACTGGTATCTTCAGCAGAGAAACAAAAACCAGTCTCTAATGGGGTGGAGACGGGTTTGCAGTCCTCAAACTGAAATCTTTGTAAGAGCTGTCCAATGTACTTGGATTGTGACATAATAATTCCCCCCTCAGTCCGAGCAAATTGTATGTCCAAATAATACTGCGACTGGCCAAGATCAGTAAGAGCAAATGATTGCTGTAATTCCCGTTTAAAATCTGCAATTTTCTTGGGATGTGGCCCAGTGAGAATCATGTCATCCACATAGAGGATCAAAATCAGCAAATCTGCCCCCCTCTTGTGGATATATAAAGTCACCTCTGTGGGACTATTCTGAAAACCAAGGCTGAGCAAATGAGTGTGAATCCTGTCATACCAAGCCCGAGGTGCCTGCTTCAATCCATACAAGGCTTTCTTAAGCCGGCATACCTTTTTTTCAGAACCTACAACCTCAAAGCCAGTAGGTTGTGCAACATAGACTTCCTCTGCCAATAGACCATTGAGAAATGCTGTCTTGATATCCAACTGATGCACTTCCCAATTATTGTGGGCAGCCACGGCAATAACACATCTAATGGTGGTGATACGTGAAGTGGGAGCAAAGGTTTCTTCATAATCAATGCCCTCTTTCTGAGCATAGCCTTTGGCCACAAGATGGGCTTTGTACCTGTCAACTGAACCATCAGCTTTCCTCTTCACTTTATAAACCCACTTAGTCCCCACAGCATGTTTACCTTCAGGCAAGTCACATAACTCCCATGTTTGATTGGCATGAATGGAGTTCAATTCATCTTGCATGGCTTGCATCCACAACTTATTTGAAAAGGCATCTGTGTGACAAACAGGCTCCTCATCACATGCTGTAGCAATCAAAGCAGGAGCAACCGAGTTTGCCAAATCTCTTTTGGCTGTAGCTCTCGTACAGGCTGGCAAAGGAGCATCTAACTTCTTGTCCTTCAAAGTGTCAAAGAACCAACGAGGAGCTCTTTTAGGCTGTCTTATGTTAGCCAATTCCTGCTCTACTGCCTCTTTCACAACATCCTCAAGAGCATGTGGCATCTGTGTCACAACAGGTGGCTGTCCGGACTGCATGATAGGCTGTAAATGAGCAGTATGTGGAGGAGTGTAATCCTGTGGTGCATTATCGGAGGCATCGGAACCAAGCAATGGCACAAGACTGCAGTCCACACTTGGTGTCTCGGACATTTTTGACAGTCCACACTTGGTGTCTCGGACATTTTTGACATGCGCATCTGTGGTTCCGATGATGTCTCATCAAAGATAACATCTCTACTGACAACCACCCTATTCATAAAGTCTATAACCTTTGCTCTCTGCACTGTATCCCAAAAATATGCATTTGATAGCCCTATCATCCAACTTTGTCCGTCTCCGTGAAGGCACATGTGCGTAGGCCAAACACCCGAAAGTACGCATATGGGAAATGGATGGCTTGAGACCTTTCCAAGCTTCATAGGGTGTGACTGTTCTCAATGCTTTAGTTGGGCATCTGTTCAAGACATAATTTCCACACATCACTGCATCCAACCAAAACATATTAGGCAAATTCTTGCCCTTAAGCATACACCTAGCCATCTCCATAATGGTCCTGTTTTTCCGCTCAGCCACTCCATTCTGTTGAGGAGTGTAAGGCACTGTGCACTCATGATGAATACCACGGGCTGCCAAGTAATCATTGAATTCTTTAGACATGTATTCCCCCCTTCTATCAGATTTCATATTGGCAATCTTCAAGTCTGCATCATTTTCAGCCAAGGCAATGAAGTGCTTGAAGCATGTGAACACCTCCGACTTGGACTTCAATGCAAATATCCAAGTGTACCTGGTAAAGTCATCAATGAAGGTGACAAATTAGTAGAAGCCACCAATAGATGCGGTCTTCATGGGACCACACATCACTGTGAACAAGAAATAGCTTGCGAGATGCCCCAACTCTACCATCTTTGGGGAGAGCAGAGCGGTGCATCTTGCTAAGTAGGCAAGCTTCACAGATATGTTTCTTAGTAGGCATGCGCATCTGTGGCATATCTTCAACCATTTGTGGCAACCGTACCAAGGCATTAAGATTGAGGTGACCAAACCTCTCATGCCATAAATATGTGTCAGGGAGTATATCTGCATCCACAACATGGGCATCATGGGCTGAACTGTCACTGCATCTATCATATGCATCCAGGCTATACAAGCCCCCATGAAGAGTACCAGTCAAAACAATAGCATCAGCATGACTCAAGTCATAGAGTGCACACCTATGCCCATCAAAAACAATCTTATGTCCACAAGTAGCAAAAGCTGAAATGGAAGTAAGATTTTTGCGTATGCCTGGCACATACAAAACATTCTCCAGAGTGACAACATTGCCTGCAACTGAAGTGACTGCAACCTGCCCAACACCCTTAACCATATAGGATGCATTGTTGGCACACGTCAGAGAACCCCCCTTTGGGGCATTAAGGGAAGTGAACAATGTCCTGCAGGAAGTGATGTGCTTAGAAGCACCACTATCAAAGAACCACGTGGAAGCTGAAATTGACATGCAAGCATCACCTGCATCATGTACAGAAGGATCATAATGGCATTGGACTATGAAACTCCAAGACTGTTTCGTGGCAAAATGAGCATGCTCATTAGGAATGGCATCATTGCCAGAGGCAGTGGAGACCGCAAGTCCCTTTTCTTTCTTTCCTTCTCAGAAGCAATCCTTTTCCTGCATTCAGCTATATCATGGCCTGCAACCTTGCAGTAATTACAACTCTTCTTCTTCTTCTGATCACCCTGGGATGATGAAGAAGAAGACTGATTTGCTGTATTTTTAGGGGCAGATTTCTGAAAATTTCCCTTATTCCTATCATTAGCTGCAAATGCTTGATCAGAACGCATACTGGCATTTCTGTTAGAGCGACTCTGCTCCTCCTGCAATAAAAGTGCAACCAACTGATCAAAGGAATAGTAGTTGGCATTGCCCATGGCAACCAACCTCAAGGTAGTAGCAAAACCTTGATAAGAGTCAGGCAATCCATCCAATGTGCCGGATACAAGCTGAGAATCAGGAATATCCTCATCAATGTTGGCCAATTGCTCTTTCAAATCTTTGATAGCTGTCAAATAGGCATCCATGCTATCACCCTCATTCATATGTTGATCCTTTAACTGCTTGCGGAGATAGGCAACACGGGCCTCGTTGCGTACGTGATACAAAGAGGCAAGCTTATCCCAAGACTCTCTAGCAGTAACGCATGATCTGATATGAGGTACAATACTCTTCTTAATAGAAAGAGCAATCAATGCATGTGCCTTAGCATCACGGCCATCCCACTGAATCATCTCCTGAGTAGGAGGTACAAAAGCAGCACGGGAAGAACCACTGGATGTGACATCACTAGTGGAAGATGTAGCTTGCCTGACAGGCCTAGGCTCATTGCCATTCACAATATTCCACAAATTCTTGGCCACCAAGACATGCTTCATCATAAATGACCGCATAGGATAATTCACCCCATCAAGCTTGTCGTCAGCACCAAAAGCCCCAAAAAGATCATCCTTGCCACTGGCCATTGAGCAGACAAATGCACAAATCCAAATGTGACAAAGGCAAGATTAGGAGCCTCAAGCTGTCAACTGCAAATACCAATTACTGACTCCGCAAGCCTCAAGGCTTTCCAGGCATAAACCAACTGTATGACCAACTGAAATCTGCCAGCAATATTTGAATATACCTGAAAAGACAAATCCCGCTGCACGAAGGCCAAATGCGAGCAAAGGCCCAAATTTCCAAGGGGTAAATTTGCCAAAGCAAATTGGAAATGAAAATGAAAGCTTACCAGGCAAAATTCAAACTGAATGTAGGAATTTCAGTCATGGGTGTCTAATTTTTGCACCAAGTAGGGGCGGATCCCTTGTCTGGAGTTCGACAAGGTTGGGAGCGTCTACCGCGAACACTTCAAGGGGGGCGGCTACTACGACGGGCGCTACTGGACCATGTGGAAGCTGCCCATGTTTGGCTGCAACGACTCTGTCGCTGTCTTGACTTATAGAACATAGCTATGCCAAAAACTTCGAGCAATGGCTGGAAACTCCAGAAAATGGTGGGAAGCCTCCTGGGAGTGATGACCAGCAAGAAGAGGAAGCGGGAGCTGGGCGCCTGGATCTGAGTCTGGTTGAGGTCGTAGGAGCTGGGCGCCTGGATCTGCAGTACAAAAAGTGGCGACAGATGGCCACGGGTGCTGTAGAAGACCTCGAAAATGCTGTAGCAGGGCTTAGAAGGAGTCACCTCAACGCTGGAAGCAGCAATAAGCAAGTTATCAGCGATGGAATTCCTCTGAACAGCTGTAGGAGCTCACACGTATGGATTCGAGCAGTAGAGACCAGTCGACCAGCGAGAAATCAGCGCCAATGAGCAAGGGGGAGGCTCGGGAAGGCTGAAACTGGCGAGGACTGAAGGGCAAAACCTGCTCTGATACCACTGTTGGGTGGAGTGGACAACAGAAGCAACAGGAGAGGAAGGCAAGAAGCAAAGCGTGCAGCTGTAGATGTATTGCTGAAGTGATAAAAACTACAAAAGATACACCTAATATGATGAACCCCTAACTGGGTGTCATACATGTACTAGGTGTCCCCATCGGAACTAGTACTAACTGTACCATAGGTCCTAACTGATAATATCTAGGCCTACAAGGCACATACCAAGGAATGAGTGACACCTATGGATAGCCCATAGAGTGGCCTACACACTTCGAAGCCACGCTGCTTGGAGAGTCGAGACGGATAGTGACATGTGCTACTAGCTAGCCCTATTGCCCTAGGTAGCATGCGCCGTGAGCACTGAGGCTTGAGCGGCAGCCGGCTATCAAGAACCAACCGGCATCAAGCGTGAGCAGTTGGGGAGCGATGAATCATGAGATGCTTGCTGTCCACTGTGCAGGCTGCAATGAGATACTGGAGCCTAGATTGAACCTTTTAATGGAAGAGCCTGGATTGAACCTTTTAATGGAAGAAGGTGGAGGCAAGCGATGGGACACTTTTGTAGTTCCGCACCCTAGCTTAAGTGGTTCACATTATGTACAGCCATGGGCCCACTGGCAGGCAAAAGCAGGCAATGAGATACTGGCAAGCGAAGAGAAGAAAGCAAGAAGTGATGCTGGCAGGCGAGCACTCAGAACCGTCGCATGCACAGAAAATAGAGACAGGTGGTTGCCAGCGCAAGTTCGCGTTTTTGCTTTATGTTCACCGTTTCAAACATTTTAGTCCACAACTTCCAAAACGGCCTGCCAGGGAGGTGGTAGTTCAAGTGGTAAAGTGTTTGCCTAGGACCAAGAGGTCTTGGGTTCGAACCTTGCTTGGACCCCTAGGTGGCATCGTCCTCCACGCCCTCCAAAGCCTCATCGTCGACGTCGTTCGTGTTCTGATCCCTTCTCTCCAGGAGGACTTCCATGTAGCCGCTCCGCTCTCCGTGGTCGAGTGCGGCCATCGCTCTCTTCTAAGGGCCGCATAGATGGACTTCGTAGCTCTCGACACGAGCTTGGCTGGGACGATGAGGGAGTTGTAATGTTAACTACTAGTAGGATCTCTCTCGGGGGGGGGGGGGGGGGGGGGGGGGGGGGGGGGCGCTTCCGGAAAGGTCTATAAGTGGGTAAGGGAACGTTCCATCTGGCTGTTCCACATCCCGGAATGTTCCAAGGTGTTCCGGAGCGTTCCAGCATCCCTGGATACAGGGAACGTCGTTACCACTTTCTAGATGGGTGGAACGGCATTCCGTGGTAACTATGGCCCCATGTCCGGCCTCCAGCTTGGCCCCGCACTAGTGTGCACTTGTTCTGGACGTAACGGGCAGCCCCCATTAGTCAGCTGACAAATGGAAAAACCATGTGTAGAAGGCATGGGCAAGCATCTGCTGCAGAAGAAAAATCTCTCATTCTTCTTGCTCTCCACCGGTTTACCTGGCTGTTGGGATTGGTTTTTGCCATCTTTCATGAGCTGCCCCCATCTAAATGCTTGATCTTTTGCTGCTTGGATGTGGTCCAATGCTGGTCGTCCTGTTTTGGGGATTTTCTGAAGGTTACATATTACTGTCCAACTTGATTGAAGCTGTGAGGGGTTCCCCTACCAAGACATACCACTACACAAGTGCTGCGGAAAAGAAGTAGCAAATACTACTTATGCTTAATTTGAAGACTTCTACACGATGGATCAATTCTTAAAGGCTTATGGGAGAACCGAATTACCCTCTGAGAGTGATTATTCATCTCAAGTAATGGGTAAGCAAGTTATTATGTGGTCATTTGTGTTGCAAACATTCTAGTGCACTGATGTAACTGCTCGTCATTGAATAGTTTCATCAATAAATTGTAATCGGAGAGTGCAGATGAGCCTGTGAACGTAGCTCCTCATCATTGCAAGCTTGTATAGATCAAAACACTTTGGGTAATACAATAACATAAGAGGGAGGGGGGGGATCATCGTTGGCCCCCTAGTGCATGTTTATGATCCCTTGATGTGTGGTTTCATCTTTCATGCCTAAATGTTTAATTAAATTAATTTCGAGAATTAAATTAGTGGTGAGATACACGCTCGAGCTGTTGGGCACTTATTGAAAATAGGACTAGTAAAATAACTCCCAGAGTAATCGAGAGAGAGAGAGAGAGAGAGAGAGAGAGAGAGAGAGAGAGAGAGAGAGATAACGAGTGTGTTTTTTGGACTTAAAACAGCTTCGCAAAATGTTGGACCTGCTTGTACATGCATCACAGTGTGGATCTGCACAATGTCAATATCCGAATTGCCGCAGAGTGAAGGGCCTTTTCCGACATGGCATGTGTTGCAAGACTCGTGCATCAGGAGGGTGTCACTTATGCAAGAAGATGTGGTACCTGCTGCAATTGCATGCCCGTGCCTGCAAGGAGTCTGAATGTCGAGTGCCTCGCTGCAAGTGAGTTTGGGTAGAATTGCTCAAATAAAGAACTTGTTTTCAGTTACATTTATATAAAGAGTTAAATAGAGAGGCTCAGAATTTAATAACGTGCTCTTATACTATAGGGATTTGAAAGAGCACTTGAGACGACTACAGCAGCAGCAGGAGTCTCGCCGCAGAGCTGCTGTGAAGGAAATGATGAGGCAGCGGACAGCAGAGGCTGCTGCAGGCACAAGCTGACCTTGAATGCATATTGCTGTCTTATTCAGATAAGGCTTCAGCATGGTCATGCAAGTGGGCTTAAAGCACATGCAAATTTTGAAATCAAAAGCATCGCTGTGAAAGAGGCCAAAGCTGACTCAAAGGGAAGCATGTTTGGAGCTCTTACTGGACCTTCTGCAAACTTTTACTACACATACTGTTGTGGCCAGACCATTCCCATCCTTGTTTCCTTGTTTGCTTCCCTCCGTTATGGTGTGGGCATCTTGTAAAGTAAAGACGGAAGGAATGGGAAGGCAAGAGGTTTCTCAGCTGGGTGAGGACAATTTGTTTTGTGAGTTGGTCAAGGATCGGGTGCTCAATTGTTGCAATCTTCCCCCTCCCCCAATCAAGGGTGACATTCTGGGAGGCGGTAGTAAATCAAGCTATCAGTCTGGTACATGATAAAGGATTTGGGCTGGGAAAAAACCATAGAAATTCAGTCTGTCTAAGCAAACCAGGTCTGTTTGGTTTTATATAATCTGTTTCTTTAGTCTGTATCGATGTATATGTTTTTTAAACAGTTTTTGAGCTATTAATATGATTCTGACACAGTTTGCCCTATTTCAGCAGCAGGGTATCTGCTAAAGCCACAATGATGGTTGGGTGCCCTTGCAGTGGAAATGTGGACCTCTCTAAGAGCTTGGTACACACCACCACAGTTCAAGCATACAATACCCTTCTCCCAGCAGCCTGTGTTGTGGAGACTGTTCAAAAGTGCACAGATATTTCTCCCTCATTCGCTCTTACCATCTTATATTGTAGACATTTTTTGGCAATTAAGAGGCCCATTGTGGGCATGCATTTTGTTTTCTCGAAAACTAAACCCCAAATTTTTCATGTATCAATAGCAATGGGCATGAGAACATGCCAATTTCTTCATTGAAAAAAGCCACTCCAGGTTGATTTTGTGAAGAAAGAGATTCAAATTGCAATGGTTATGAATAACATCAACATTGAACATTGCAGTGGGGTGGAGTAGTTTTTTCCATCTTTGCTGGACGACTCTTGGTCTTAGGGCAAAGACATAACCCCTATCCATGGAAAGGTGAAATCTCACCTGCCAGTCCCTCTCTTTATCCAACCTTACCCATACGATGGCAGGGGGCTCTGTATTTAAAGATCCTTGCTTAAGAGGACTGACCAAGACAGGCTGTTCAGAAGTGGAATCCTAATAAAGAGTTTTCAGAAGAACAATAAAAGTCGGCCAAGCTAGCTCAATTTAGAAAAACCATTTTGAAAATATGTGAGAGATCTTCACTACAACCCCCCCCCCTTTTTTGGGCTTGAGTTTGGTACTGAAATTAGTTTATTTAATTATTTATTTATTCAAAGAAAGCAACTCGCAGGGCTCGAACCCAGGTACATTTTGTATGCATCAGCACTCAGCTGCACAATGGCCTTTTAGAGCCCTTTTAAACCTTTGATCTTGATTCATATATGGCTAGCCCTATAGGAGTCTGTGAAAAACCCCTCCTCTTGATTTGATGGAAGCTTTGAGTACTCACCAAAGAATTCATCAAACTCTAAAACATGCCACACTCCTTTGTGCAGCATGGTGAAATACATGTTATGTTCCAGAAGCAAACATGCACACCTTTCCTCAATATGTGCATAGAAATGGAAACAGGCCTATTGTGCATGCTTCCTACCAAAATTGATGCAAGTAAGGGCTAGCAATGAAGCTTCATATCTTCCTCTCTCGTCTTAACTAATTTCAAGAAAAAAGAAATCCTAAGATAGTCCATAATTGAGTTGAATTCATTTTTTTAAACTATAACTTTCACCTAATTTTACCTTTGTTCTACCGTAGGTCTCTCTCTCTCTCTCTCTCTCTCTCTCTCTCTCTCAAATGGAAACACCCTTTTTTCACCTTAACTTTGACCAAGCCAAACATTGCTTTCACCTTTTTCTTACTACCAAGGCCTAGAAACATTGATTTGATAGCCCAAACCAAGGGCAATGTAGCTATAATGAGAACACAGACATTATGTGATGCTTCAAGTTTGAATTGAACACAATGCAAATAATAACATCAATGGTTAAGAAACAAGGGTACAGTGGTATGTGAAACTACAAGCTACTTGTTTGTTTCGTTGTTAATGCATGTTTGAGGCTCCATTCATTCACTCCTAAACAATACAAGTGGCCATTAGGTATCACAAATTAGTCAATGAACAAACCTATGCCAAGCACCATAAACTCAATTCAAACCTATGCACAAAATCAAGGTGGATTACTATTAGGTACATCACAAGATGCTCTCAAAGACAAGGGACAAAAGAAGACATGCCTAATTGACTAGTTTAGTCAGTATTCCCTTTTTGCCTATATAAACAAGAAATAGGTTGAAAGCTAGAGCACCTTTGAACTCTTTGAAAAGATCTTTGAACTGAAACTTGTGAAAATTGACAGGCCAGTAAAAATTGCAAGTAATTCAGCAAGCCGCGATCAAATAATACAAAAGGGGTAGTTGCAAGTAAAAATAAATTATTTGTTTTGGCACTACCAAAAGCATTATTGTTGTGGCTTCGACAAGCTCTCAATGTGTGTGTGTGTGTGTGTGTGTGTGTGTGTGTGTGGAGAGAGAGAGAGAGAGAGAGAGAGAGAGAGAGAGAGAGAGATACATCACTATCGACCAAATGTGAATTCGTGGGTCGAGGTTGGTTTTCAATGTTGTTATATCCTTCATCGCGTTGTTTTCATTGCTAATCTTTATTTGGGTTTAATTAAGCACAACTATGAGAGTTCTATTCTCTAATTTCTTGAGAGAAATTAGAGTTTGAGAGAGATAAGATTTCATTCATATACAACACTTAGAGTAGTTCTAGTTGAGAGGTGAGGACAATATCTTGTTTTGGGGATTCTTGAAGAACACCCTCCTCACAAGATATCGAAGCATCAACATGTACAGGAGTCTTGACAAGAGCATTTTCAAGGGAGGATCATTGGCAAGGAGGCGTTGCATTCATCACTGACAAAGAGGCATCAACATCTCCCCAATCTCAATCCTAAGCTAATTTTCTCTAGAATTAATTAACTTAAGAGTTATTCATAAATTAATTAAATATGATTTAAAAATAATTCTTTACAAATTAAATGTTGTTTCATCCAAAATTTGCCATTTCTAACCATTGTAGCATGCCATGCAGCATGGCGTGTTGGCCCACTACTTTGGTTCCATTTAGCCTTATTGGTCTCCTTCATGCGGAGTTGGATTGCTTTTGCAATTTGAGATGCCTTTGCTTTCTCCTTCAATAAGCTTCACTCAATGTGTATTGGAAAAACCAATCAAACATTTCAATGAGGTAATTTGATCGTGTCACCCCTCCACCATGACGAGTGTTCTTAAAATAGATTCCCTTTATCCTATAATGTGACTTTTCCATCCCTGGATAGTGGAGAAGAAGCCCTCGATTTTCTTATCATCCTTCTCTTGAAAAAGAGGACTTTCCTTTGGCTTAAATAATAAGGAACATGGAAAAGTTCTCAGAAGCCGATACCGAAAGTGGCGTGTCCTTCCTACTTGTCTAGGCATTATCCTAATAAAAGGAAATTTATAAATTTTATTAAATGTGAAAAAGGATTTAATTAGAAATAAGATTTTGGACTACATAGAAATGAAACATTTTAAGATAATTAGAAAAGTAATTACCCTTACATAGTGTAACAGCCTAATACTTGGTTGACTAAAATCCTGTTTAGAGAGCTATTTGAGAGTAGAATTTTTCTGGATCAGAAGGCCAGTAGTTGAGGTCACCATGAAAAGAATTATGATGTCCATGATTTAGATTTGCTTAAAATAGTGCATGCCTTGAAGATTTAGTGACACTTTCTTGGGCAAAAGTTCACTGGTAAATTGATCACATAAGAGCTTAAAGTCAATCTTCACTCAAAATGATCTTAACATGAGGCAAACAAGACGGATGCAAACCCTTCAAGAGTTTCATTTTAAGATCAAATATAGATCAAGGAAAGAGAACGTGGTCACAAATGCACTTAGTAGAACAACCTCCTTACTCGTCATAACTATAATTTCAAATCCCTTACCTATTGAGATTAAGGAAAAGATTGGGTCAGCTAAATTATATTTCCCTATCATTGCCTTGCTTAAGCAGGAAAGCAAGATGGTCCATGAAATTAAGAAAGCTCAAGGATATAGGTTAGAGGATGACTGAATATACTTCAACAATCTCGGTTCTATATTTTTGAAGGAGATTTAAAGAGAAGGATTCTAAATAAGGCTTATGACAACCCTATAGCAAGACACCTAAGATATGTAAAGACTTGCATGGCTATAAAAAGAGTTTCTTTTAGCCTAGACTTATGGATGTATTACAACATATTCACCGATGCTTGGTCTGCCAAAAGATAGAGTAAAGATGCCATGATACTTCAACAGTTGGTTCTATGTTCTTGAAGGAGATTTGAAGAGAGGGATTCTAAATAAGGGTCATGACAACCCCATAGCAAGACACCCTGGATATGTAAAGACTTGGATGGCTATAAAAAGGAGTTTCTTTTAGCCCAAACTTATGGATGTATTACAACACATTCGCCAATGCTTGGTCTGCCAAAAGATCAAGTCCAAAAGAGTAAATATGCTAGGATAGTTGCATCCTTTAAACATCGTGCATATGTAATGGGAATGCTCCTTTAGACATCTAGCATATGTAATGGGAATGCATAAACATGGATTTCATCACTGGATTACCTTCGGTTAATGTAGGGTATAATTCCATCTAGTAGTGGTGGATTGTCTGGAAACAATTGCTCATGTAATCCCAGTTGCATCCTTGAGACATCCCACATATGTAATGGGAATGCATAGGCATGGATTTCATCACTTGATTACCTTCAGTTAATGTAGGGTTTGTGTCCATCTAGTAGTGGTGGATTGTCCTAACAAAGAAGACATCAGGATGAGCCCATTGGAGGCACTTTTTATGAACAAGATTGCCTAACGTCATTAGTATGATCTAGTGATCAAAATGAAAGTGCTAAAGTAGATCATAGATGAAATGGATCATCTAATGCACTCTATAAAGAAGGATATTAATGCTACCCTGGATAAGCAATAGCATTATGCTAGCCTAAAGAGGTTTAATAAGGAGTTTAATAAGAGTGATATGGTTTTCCTTCATGCACCACCCAAGATAAGTTCTCTCTCCTTGGAAAAGTACGAGAAGTTGTCACCTAGATATTCTGAACCATACGGGATTATGGAGAATCGGAGACCAATATTATGAACTTTTATTTCCTCCATATTTGAAAATTCACAATGTTTTTCCATGTTAGTCAACTGAAGAAGTATGTCCTAGGTCCTAGCCATATATTAGATGATGAACAAGTTTCTTTTCTTACCCAAAAATAAATATAATAATTGGAACCAAAAGCAGTCTTGGACGTAAGAGAAAAGCCTCTTAGAAATAGGATCTTATAGGAGTATTAAATCAAGTGGGGAATTTTCCCAACTCAGGATGATGCCATGGAAAAAAAAAAGAGAAAGAATTGCAGAAAGACTATTCCCAGTTTGCGAGATGCAGATCTTCAAGTAGGGGAGAATATAAGATCCCTCTTCTTAATTCAATTGAGGTATTATTTCTAAAGTGCACTTTCTAGTGAGAGAATGTGATTTAAAAAAAAAGAATGTGTGCATTTAACGGGAGAGAATTGTGAGTATGAGACGATAAAGTTAAGAAAATAGTAATTTAGGTTAATTAGCCAAGTTGACATATGCACAAATTTATTTAGAGATTTCTACATACATTGGAGTTACAAAGATCATTTTAAAAAATGATAAAAGAAATAAATGAGTTATTTTCAAGGAAATTAAATCTTAATACTAATTTATATACAAATAAAATATGCTAGGGCATGTGAGCATTAACCCTGGCAAACATTGTAAATAGAGAAGGGTGCACATCTTAATTAGGCTCAAGTTGACTGGGTAAAAATCTAAAGTCCAAGGTTGGATAGTGAAGTGCAAAACCTTATGAGACTAATTTTTGGGATATAAAATAAATACAAAATGAGGAGATAAGCTTGAAGACTGTTAACCCATGACGGACACATACTATGTTTTACATCATTAATTTAAATATTCTGAGTCATGGGCCGGGCTTGCCGGTACCATATGTTAAGGATGAAGGGATTGGGTGATCGCCGATGAGAGGCGCACCTTGGATATCAGTAGGATAAGGGTTAGGGTCGGCCGGCCATGTATGGGCGCCCAAGTGTGAACGGCCAAGTCACCTATATGAGTCAAATGTAACCCTAAAATCCTCATTCTCATGTGTTGTGAATAGAAGAGTGCTCTTGCCTTATCTCCTTGTTTCCTTCTCCTGCGTGTGAGAGAGAGAGAGAGAGAGAGAGTGAGAGAGCGATCGAGCGCACTGTGTAGCGGCACGGCGAGGCGGCGGAGAGGCGGTAGAGCGGCGACGGCGGCTCCTCCTTCACGGCTGCGACGCGGGAATCCTTCAAGGCGGCAGTTAAGCGGTGAGTGACACACCTTTTGCATTCTGTTTTGAGCTTGCCTTCCTGGTTGTATGCTTGCAGCCATTCGTGGCTCGCATACGGTGTTCGGCAAGTCCCCAGCTACGACCTGTGCGGCAAAAGCGCACATTTTTGGCGCCGCTGCCGGGGAGTTGCCCTGCACCAAGCTCCAGTTTGCAGCTCGGCTGCTGCGTGAAGTTCAATCTACACTGTAGGAAAGCGACTGTGTGTTTGCTGTTGAGGTGTTTCTGTGGTTTACAATCTCTGTTTCTGCAAATTGTCTTCTGCATTTCTGTTTATTTTGTTATTTATCCGCTCCGCGTGTGGGCGCACGATCGGTTATCTGGTTTCTGCGTGCGAGAGGGATTTCTGAATCCCCAGATCTGTGCTGTGTGTGCGAACTGCGCCGCGGCTAAGGCTGAACCCCAAGGAAACCCTAGAAAACTTATCTCACCAAAAAAAAAACAGAAAATAAAAAATTAAAAAAAAAATAAAAATCAAAAATTAAATTTTACTTCTAAAGAAGAAACCAAACATGTGAAGAGGAAAGATTTTTCAATTGGAAAAAAAATTTGAAAAGAAAAAACCCCCAATTGACCCACGACCCACGGCCCACGGCCCCGGCCTCGGGCTCGGTCTCGGTCTCGGTCTTTTGATATATATATATAGGAGAGTGAGCCTCCATAGCTTTCTCTCAAGTGAGAGCTTATGGGAAGTTGTGCCCTATATGTAGCCCACTCCCCAAGGAGTAAAGTGAGTATGTGGGATAAAGCCCTCACCCTTTCCTCCACAAGCAAATAGGCTTTTGCCCCTTCCCCCCAAGGGAAACGGACTGTTTTGAGGACTACAGGAGCTCTAGATAGGCGAACACGGTGCTGTAAAGCACACTAGGATCCTTTGAACGATACGCTCGTTTCGAGCTATCATACGCCCTAGTCCAAGTTCGACCGTAAGTAAGGGGGTCAAAAACGGGTTAAAAACAACACAAAAACAAGTAAAAACGGGGTGCGAAACACCTAAGAAACCACTTGTGTGAGTTTCAAGGGTAGTTACCAACGCACGTAGGGTACCCACGTCACATGCATCTACGTTCTGGTCGGGTACTAGAGCCTGAACCACTAGAAAGCGTTTCAGTCTACGCAGGCTCACACCATCCCTCCACGTTGGCATCTTGGCCTTCGGCTGGAACCCAAGGGAGTGCAACCCAAGATCCACGAATAGTGGATAGTGACTCATCCTCTGACTCAGAAGCCATGGAAGGGCACCCTACCAAGAACCCTGAGGAGACAAGCCAAAACATGCCAGTGTGGGCCCCACAACCTGGATCTAGCATGTTTAGTCGTCTAATAGAGACCTTTAGTAGAGCTACACGCTCTGAACATGCGACAAGCGAAGTAAATGAGGAAGGAGGGGTAGTAGATTCGCCATTCACATCTTATGTGGACCCTACCCTCCCAAAGAGTGTCCATGTGGATATTCTACCTACTTCGTTTAATGAGGGCCCTACTGAGCTACCAACTTCCGATGCTCTTCCTAAAGTAGAGGTTCCTAGAAGCCAATCCATAAGAAGTGACATTGCGTCCACTTCAAGAGAGCCGTTTGGCACACCAAGTCTAGATGGGATATTTCTCAATGAAAATTGGGAATATGATCTACACACAGAGACTCTAACTGACCTATACACAGGTTACACATACCATGTAGGTTGGTTAGAAGTCCTACGATCTACATCTAGCGCCACTAATCTAGAGGAGCAACAACACATGATATGTGAGGTGATTCATAGAATTATCCAAATTGAGAGGCAAAATAGGGGAGTGAACTTAGTTTCCACTGGCCCTATGAGGTTTTTGGATACGGGCAAGGCCAAACAACCAACCCTATCACAATTGGAGACTCCCTCGGTGAGTCCCATAGACCCTTCATATGTTGTTTCGCCTGGAGTCTCAATGCAGGTTGAGCCCACGAGTAGTAACTTTAGCTTTCCAACCTTGGCTCAACTTTCCATTAGGGAATCCGCAATTCCTACCCCAATGATGAGCATAGCTGAAAGTGCACCTGTTACCGCTGTAGTTAGTACGACACTGCTACCTAGTGGAACAGTACCTACAACAGTGCGTGCCAGTGCCTATCGACCCTATGTACCTATCGCTACTCATGCTCAGGTAGCTCCTACGCCTCCTAGTATGCCAATGGCATATGCTCCACGACCGCTTTATCATAACCATTATCCAAGAGGAGCTAGGCCTAGTCACATATCATATCCTACGTCATTTGCCAACCTACTCAGACCAACACCAACTCCTATCAGCCAGGCTATCCCAGAAGTGCCTCCACCAACTATGCCTGCTCACCTAGGTGATCTCGCAGCGTTTGCTCAGACGATCGGACGATCTATTGCGGAAAACATGCGGGGTATGCCTGAGAGAGAACCTAGAAGCAAGGCAGTACAAGTGGCTAAGCTCACTCAAAACTTCAGTGGTAACGAGGATGTTAGGAAGCACATTGAAGTCTTTGAGCACGTGTGTGATTCCTTGGAAGAACACAATGAGCTGCATAAGTGTAAAGCCTTAGGCTTAACCTTGAGTGGGAAGGCCGGAGATTGGTATCGAACCTTAAGGGTTGAAGAGCGCACTCACTACCCCACTCTCAAGAGATTGTTCTTGAAAGAATACATACGTGAGGGTGTGCTTTGGGGGGTAGCATCTCAACTTCAAAAAGCCGAACGCGAGGAAGGGGAGTCAGTGAGAGACTTTATAAGCCGATTGAAGCATCTAAATTCTCGCTGCACTCCTGATGAACGCTTCAATAACAACCAACTCCTCGATAGATTCATCCGAGGATTGCGCCACGAGGACATTTACAATGGCCTAGTCATTAGAGGTCTTACAACGTGGGAAGCAGTCACTGCCAATGCAATCCAGTTAGAAGACAACTTGATGATTGCAGGTAAAAAGGTGTCTTCAGAAACAAAATCCGTTAGTTCGCAAGTATCTGGGCACGAGCCAATGACAGTAAAACCTATTGCCAAGGAGCCCAAGATATCTGAAATGTCTGTGGCTGACCTTACTAAGGCTCTCCAAGAATACTTTAGGGGTAATCGAGCTCCTCAGAATAGCCATATGTACCCAAGGAGAGAGCAACAATGGTGTTCGGTGTGCTTAGGACCACATAGCACGAGTGAATGTCCCACATTCAGGGTTAAATTCAATGGGAATTGCAATGCATGTGGTAAGTATGGCCATCAATCTAAAGATTGCCTAACACTTAAGCGAATGTTGGCAAACCAGGCACCACTAGCTTGGTCAAACACACCTCAAGTACCCGCGCTAATGCCTGCACAACCTGTCGAGCAACCGTCACAGCACATAGTTCCAAGGAATCCGAATGTAGTCCAGTCTGTGCCGTTACCACCGCCAGTGCTAGGACCACAACCTCCACATCCAAGGATTACCCCAATAAACCAGATGGGTTGTGAGTCACATAGTGCATGTGGGGATTATGAAGAGGAGATAGACCCCACTGCTCCATACGGGATTGATACGTTTGAAATGATTCCCCAGTACTACATGGAGGATCATTTTGGGCAAGTCAAGCCTGTATATCAAGCGGCTGCTCTCGCCACAAGAGGGCAAAACCTTAACACCTTGGCAAGGAGACCACCTCTTCAATGCTACGAGTGTGGTGGACCACATCGTGTAGCAGAGTGCCCTAATAGGCTACAGAAGATCTCTACTCAGATGCAACCAAATCAAGCGAGCACATCGGGAATGCCGGTACTTACATGTAATCGTTGTGGCATAGATCATTTGATCGCTCAATGTCCACATAATCCTAATGCACCCAAGATTACGCCATTGAATTTGGTTGAGGTCACCAACCAAGCACGAAGAACCACACCCGTTGTACCCGCGAATGTAGTTACACGATCAATGCTTCAAAATCAAAACTACATTCTTGAAGAGAGGGATACTGCATCAATCGCTCAGGCAAAGAAAAAGAAAACACGACGAAAGAGATCGCTTAATGCCACGAGCTCCAAGCCCAGTTCAAAGACCAACATAGGGACAGGAGACGACCCCGTGTATATGAATGATCCTGAAGATGATTCCGATTCAATAGAAACCATGGGGACCAAAGCCACTACCTTAAGGGAGGAACCCACTCGGGAGCTCAATGAAGGAGAATCAAACGAGTACATAAATAAGGGAAAACCGAAGGAAACTTCCTCAGCCCCACAACTAAGTCAGTCAATGCCCTCTCGACCACCCAAACTGACTGAGACTCCCCAAGACAAGCCACGTGGGCCAAAAACCCTCAAGAAAAAGATTGGAACTTACCCAAACCCAGTTGAGGAGATTGAACAAGTACAACACTTAAGGGGTTTGGTGGAAGAAACACAAAGAGAACTGGAGCCAAGAAAAATCAAAATTCCAGACACAGTGTTTCCTACGCAAGTTCAGCCTCACCGGACCCATAAACCATTAGCTATACCAAGTATCATTCGGGAAGAAAGCGAGGATAGGACATCCGGAAGTGGGCAAACACCCTTCTTGCTGGAAAGAATGTTTAGTGAGGGACTGCCTGACCCCATTGAAGAGGAAGTGATTCCATCTTCACCAGTCCCTAGTCAGGGGGCGATGTCTCGAAAAGTACCATTGAATGTGTCTAAGCTAATGGATTTCATGTCCTCTGAGATCAGAACCACGATCATATCCAAATTATACGGAGATCCTGAGCTATTCTTAGCTCTTCGGGCATTTCTCAATGGAGAACTAAAGGCGGGGCTACCACAATTTGCAAATATGGATAGAGCCGACACGCTTCAAGACGAAGGGGAACATTGGGATCTACAACCCAACCTAGATGAAGATTCGGTCGTTGAAATACCTGTGAACAAGTTGGGTCAGTACTTTGAAGGGGACGAATCTAATGCCACCCTTCCCATTACTACCAAGGGATTAACTCTAAAGGGAATCCTTGATGGTGGTGCTGGAGTGAGCATTGTGACTAAAAACTGTTGGGAATCTATGGGAAGGCCTCACCTTGAAGTCACAAACATAGTGGTTAAGATGGCAAACGGAACCATAGCTAAACCTATTGGAATGTTAAGGGACCTCAAGATCAAGGTCCTGGGATACAAGGTAAAACATACCTTCATTGTAATGGATTTCTCCAAGCATCCTATGTCATATCAAATGATCTTAGGTCGTCCTTTCATGAGGGAAGCACAAATGGTGCATGACTGGTCGAAAAACCATGTCTACCTACAATTCCAGGACTCTGTCATTCAAGTTGATCTTGAGAATGGTCGTGCACATCCTTTAGGAAGCAAGGTTATCATTGATAATCGATCGGATACCACTGTTCACTCCGCCCCATTAAGGTATTGCTATACATGCAAAAAAGAGACTGATGATGGGAAGGATTCTCCTTACATGGATGTCCTACCGGGTATGACTGAGTCGGATAACGTGGATTGGGTACACTTAGCGGCAACCATAGACACATGGGGAAATAGAGGCACAAGCTGGGTAACACCTGACGGGCAAGATATGCCACCGTTAGTGCCAATGAACATGATAGGTGTTATGCACTTGACTCCTGATGATGAGAACGTGGCAAACTCCACTGACACTGACAGTAGTGAAGACTCAGACCAATGCAACTCTGAGTATGAATATCAACAAGAAGAAACTGACTCTGAGCCTGATGGGGGGGATAAATCAAATATTCACCCAAATGTGGAAGCAAGGTGCTCAAGGCCTAGGACAGTGGCCTCCTGCAGTTCATCCGAAAGTGAAGATCAACCAAGTGAGTCCGAATCTGATAGAAACAAAAATCAAAAACTTGGTAAGAAGAAAACGAGACATAAGCGCCAATGCTATCGAGCTAATGTACGAACTGCAATAAACAAGGAGCGATCCACTGCAGAATGGCTTAGTTATGTAGGAGCCATTGATGCTCATCGGAAGATAGCAGATAATTGGGGACAATACCTCCAAAGTGTCATGTGGTGTATTCCGCAACCTCATGACGTCGCCCAATTAGAAATCGAAGAGAAGCCAAAACTAAGTCGTACTGCAAGAAGGCGGCAAAACCAAGAGTTGGCTCAACAACAAAAGGAGGCGGAATTAAAAGAAAAAAACCGAGCACAACAAGAACCAGTAGACTTACACCCCGCACCCGAGCATTTCAAATCATTCACCACAGGGGAACGTAAAGTAGTCTACACAAAAGCCCAACGAACGCCTACCAATGGGAGTAGCGGTGTCTACGATGGCCCTGCGGTAGTCAAGGAGATAGACTTAGCAGATCCGGGTGAGGAGTCTAAACCAGTTTTTATTGCTCAAGACCTCACCAAGGCGGAAGAAGCTGCACTTACGAAGCTTCTTAAAGAATTCAAGGACATATTTGCTTGGACATATCATGATATGAAGGGTGTTCCACCCTCGGTGGTGCAACACACGATTCCAATGATTAGCACTGCTAAACCAGTCCAGCAACGTCCCTACCCAATGAATCCTAAGTATGCAAAGATTGTACAAGAGGAAATTGAAAAGCTGGTAAAATGTGGATTCATATACCCAATTGAGCACTCAGAATGGGTTTCTCCGATAGTCATCGTGCCAAAGAAGAATGGGAAACTCAGAGTGTGCGTTGATCTCAAAAAGGTTAATGCAGCCACCAGAAGGGACCATTACCCCTTGCCATATTCTGAACATGTGCTTGAAAGAGTGGCAGGCAAGGAGGCATATAGCTTTTTAGATGGGTACTCAGGTTACAATCAGATCACAATTGCAGACGAGGACCAAGCTAAAACAGCATTTATCACAGAGTTTGGAGTGTTTGCCTTTCGCGTCATGGCTTTTGGCTTGACCAATGCACCTGCAACATTCCAACGATTGATAAACACGGCCTTTAAGGAATATCTAAGGGACTTCTGTGAAGCTTTCTTAGATGATCTTTGTGTTCATTCCTCGTGGGACGAGCACTTGATGTGTTTACAAAAAATATTTGAAAGGTGTAGATTATATCGCATCTCCTTGAATCCTTTCAAATGCCAATTCTGGGTTAAACACGGAGTTATCTTAGGGCATATAGTGTCCAAAAATGGGATTTCCACTGACGAGAGTAAAATCAAGGTCATTCTGGAATTGCCACCACCCACCAACTACAAGGGAGTCCAACGCTTTATGGGCCACGTTGGTTATTATCGAAGGTTTATTCTATTCTTCGCCGAGATAGCTCAACCATTGTATAAGCTTCTCATCGAGTTTATTTGGACCGAAGAATGTGACCGTGCCTATGAGCTATTAAAGAAGGCCTTGGCGAGTGCTCCAATCTTGAGAATGCCTAACTGGGATTTACTCTTCCATGTGCATATTGATGCATCAAACTTTGCTATTGGGTGTGTTTTAACTCAACCTGGAGAACACAAGCTAGACTACCCCATTAGCTTTGCCAGTCGCCAGTTGAACGATGTTGAGATGAACTACACCACTACGGAGCGAGAAGGGTTGGCAATGATATATGCAGTAAGGAAATTTCGTTATTACCTCCTTGCCACCAAGTTTGTTTTCTATGTAGATCATCAAGCATTGTTGTATCTGGTAAACAAACCATGCTCCACAGGAAGAATCACACGATGGCTATTGATTCTTCTTGAGTTTGATTTCACTGTTGTTGTGAGACCTGGTAAAAAACATGTTATGGCTGATCATTTGTCTCGCATACCTAATGGTGAGGCTCCTACGGGGGTTGATGATGACTTACCAGACACTTCCCTGTTCATGGTGGAGACAATGCCTGAATGGAGTGAGAAGATTGTTAACTTTTTGGTTAATGGCTTTCCACCCAAGGAGCTTCGCAAAGATCTAGCTCGAAAGCTAATCAAAGAATGTGAACCTTATTGCCTGATATCCGGGACTCTTTATAAAAGAGGAAAGGATGACGTTCTTAGGCGTTGTGCTCGAGAGGATGAGTATCTATACATTTTACAAGAGGCACATATGGGCGTAGCCGGTGGTCACTTCTCAGGAGACTTAACTGCGCGAAAGATCTTACAATCAGGGTATTGGTGGCCCACTATGTTCCAAGATGCATCACTCTTTGTGAAGGGTTGCGATGAATGCCAACGATATAAGAAACCCCAGAGGAAAGATCAGATGCCTCTACATCCGATCAAAGTAAACCAACCATTTGAAAAGTGGGGTTTAGACTTTGTAGGTCCAATTAGTCCAGCGGCCCGAAACACACAATCTCGCTATATTATTGTGGCCACTGACTATATGACCAAATGGGCTGAAGCGAAAGCGACACGTAAGGCAGATGCAAGGACAACAGCCAAGTTCCTCTTTGAAAATATAATCACACGATTCGGTTGTCCTTTTGAACTCGTGAGCGACAATGGTACGCATTTTATAAATGAAGTGATTAAGGAGCTCACAACAAATTTCATGATATCCCATCATAAATCTACTCCTTACTATCCGCAAGCGAATGGCCAAGCCGAGAGTACAAACAAGACATTAATATCTGTTTTGACAAAGACAGTTGAAGCTCATCGCACGGATTGGGATCTAAAGCTTACGACAGCTTTATGGGCCTATCGTACTGCGTACAAAGTGGCTATTAATTGTACACCATTCAAAATGGTATATGGCCAAGAAGCAGTCATGCCGTGGGAATTTGTCATTCCAAGTCTTCGTGTTGCTACTCAAGAGGGATGGGATGGTAATCCCTTAGTAGAGCGTCTATATATCCTTGAGAGGCTAAACGAAGAAAGACAATTGGCTGTATACAATGCCCTTGTGGAGAAGGATAGAAGGAAAAAATGGTTTGATCGCCATCTAAAGGACAAGGACATCAAGGTTGGGGATAAAGTCCTGATGTATGGAGTGCGAAATGAAAAGAAGAAGCTCAAATATGCTGGTAAGGGACCATATAGAGTATGTGAAATTACCCCGCAAGGTACCATCAGAGTGGAGACTCTCGACGGAGTTGAAACCATTGGATTCCTTAATGGGAGTAAATTCAAACGATACTATGACCCCCTGAGCCAGGAGGAGTTACATGCAATCCATCAAAAGAAGGCAGCTAAAGAACAAGCTGAGCTTAAAAAGATACAAGCGAGAGTCGAAGCCAAAGTACGACAACAGCGTGCTAGGAGACAACGAGAAGCCAACTTGGGAATTACGCAAGTATTTTTCGAGGAAGCAGAAGAGGATGCACTGGAATCTGACCCACCTCTAAGATACCCAATTGAGTTACAGAGTCCTTACGGGGAGGTGCTGTACAATGCATTATTGGATACAGGAGCTCACACAATTTGCTATCATATGGCGTGTGGTGTCAACTGGGAAAACCACCTCTATCCAAGAGTTCTATCCAAGTTCAAGGAATCAACAAGAAGAAAACCCCCGTCTCAGGAATTCTGCACACTCCGGTTGCCTATGACAAGGGAACCATAATTCAAAGCTTTTTGGTTATGCCAGCTGGCACCATGGAAGGGACTGTAATCTTAGGGCGCAAATGGATGATGGCCACCAAGTGCAATATCGATTGGGCAACCAGACAAGTCACAACGCAAGAACCAACACTAGGTCTGATCGCTCAAAATCCCGCACCTAAGTCATCCACTCAAATATTAGATAATGAAAAATCACAAAGTCCAGTGGCAAAACCATCTTCGATTGTTGGCCACCCCTCTAACGCTTCAACGCCAAGAGTGGAAACAGGCAAGGTGGTCCCTAAAGCTTTGCTTACTATGCCAAAGAGTACATACAAATGGGTCCCCAAAGCTTCGCTAATAGCTACTTCCCCTGCTCAATCTCGTTCAGCCACCACCAAGAAGCCTCGTAAAAGGAAAGCAGCCACCCACCCGAGAAAGGGCAATGTAACATCACGATGGATCCCTAAAAAATTATTAGTAGCCCAAGGGTACTACGAGGGAAATGACCAGATTTGGGTCCCTAAACATAAGCTGAATCCCTCTACATCACCTGTAAAACGTTGCAAACCAATTGTTGCCACCCCAACGATAATTCAAGATCGTGGTAAGGGAAAGGTAACAGAGTGCTCCATACCACTTCTTCCAGAGTTAGTTTGGATTCCCAAACGATATCGATCACTACCACCTAGCTCAGGAAGGGGGGAGCCACATGAAGCTTCTAGCTCCTCATGCCACGCACACACTCATATAGAAGTTTCTACATGCTCTACACCTACTCTTGTCAACACCCAACAAAAAACCGATAAGTCTACGTCTCCCCTTGTAATAGTATCATCGGAAACCATTTCCTCCATTCGTCAATGGGAGCGTACACTACCATCTCTGCAATTGGATGTGGCCACAAGGGTCATAAAGAGCTATCTGCCCACATCACAACCTATGACCCGCTGGGCAAATTGGTTCCAAGAGGCTGCAACATCATTGCAAATAATATGATCTGCCCAAGGAAAGGGGGAGCATGTACTCACGCTTGACATTTTAATGCTTCCTCCTTAACCTTCTCCCCTGACCATGTAATTGCCAAATTCAAGGGGATGTATATATATAGCTTCATACATAAAAAACAGAGAAAAGAAAAATAAAAAATAGTAAAAAGAGAAAGAGCACAAAACAAGAGAAATATCCGTATACAATCAAGAACTAGATTGACCTGTCTGAACCTACTGATGCTATATCTGTGTTTGCAGATATGGCAGATGCCCGATCATCATACACTTCATCCACTCCTACCTTTGGTGAGAGGTATCATCTATACCTTTCTCAGATATTCCACATGTGCTATCCTGTAATTGAAACTGAATGGGATCATATAGATGTACTAGCCAGAGAAGAAAATGTTGAGGAATTAGAATGGCTAATTCGCCTATTGACCATGACTGACCCCTACTCTGTAGAGGACATATCCCCGATAGCCCAATGCTTTCCTTTTCCACAAGATGACTATCCTCGCATGGTTACATTTTTGATGAGTTTATGTGGATGGGAAAATGAAAAGGAAATATCTGACAATGATGAATGGACGGATGAAACTCATGGCACTACTGAGGTTGACTTTATTTGTTTGGATGATGCGGATAGAGGCTTAGCCTTAGGGCTAGAGCCGGGACTCTACAACATCCTCTTACCGTATCCTCAGTAGTAGTGTGGTGACTGGTAGGTAGGTTAGCGTTTCCAAGTTTTTTCTAGTTCAGATTCCTTAAACGAGTCTTGAAATTTTCACACTGATGTGCCTCTCGAGGTATAGTGCTTGTTAGTTGATTGTACAGGTTAAAAACTTTGAGGTGGGTTCGCTTCCAAGTCCAGAGACTGCCGCAACGTTAATCAAAATATATCTACATCAAATTGCAAGCTGTCTCGTCAAATCAAGGAGATCTCCAATTACAGGTGTAATTCTTCCATACCCACTCTCTTTCGTTTTTACTGTTCAATCAATTGCATAAACTATAATGCATGACCACATGGAAATTGTCAATGTACTACTTAGTTTTTGAAGTTACTTGCATGCTAGTGTAAATCATTAATGAGCTTAACTTTATTGGAAATATTCCTAGGCAGCATGACGTCTTTAGTTAACCTTGGAATACGATTGTCTTAGGTCTAGGGTAAAACCATCTTAATGTTTGACACCTGGCCATGTGTGTGTTGACCTCTAGGACATAGCTATTACCCCTTTGTCGAAAAGATGCAAGACAAAATATAGTTCAGGAGCGAGGATCAAAAGAAATAGATTTAAAAAAAAACAAGCCTACAATAAATGGCAATACAAGTCTATGATGTGCTTCAATGTTGGCCTATCGCCTTATTGACACTTGGTAGGCGAGGAGTATTCTACTCCAAACCGATGCCTTGGTTGGTAGGGGGTAGCCTTGCCTAAAGTGAGCTAATAGATTCCTGGATAATGCCTTGTGTTAAACATGGTACCAGGATCGATGTTAGTTTTGCCTTAGGAAGGTCGCCATTGTGTAAAAATTGTCACGTGCATTTAAAAAAAAAAAAAAAGGCAAAAGGCTCCTGTAACTCTAATGTTTCTTGTGTCCCTAGACTCGTGGTATTAACTTGTTCTTAGAGTAGACACAGTGTGGTCATCTGTTTATTTATTAAGCTTGGTTATTTACCTTGACTTACGCCAGTTATAAACCTTGATTAACCTTTGACACCTTGCTTACTCTGGATTTACTTTCAATAATTTTAAACTCCTGTTAATTTGCTACACTAGCTCATTCATGTGACCCTTAAACTAAGTTCTCATAACAACATCCATTGTGGTCTAACATGCTTGAATTTATACACTTTATATCTTTTGAATTCCAGCATACTTTCACTCTACTTCCCTGTTTTGCAGACGGTCAACAACAACAACCCTCTCGAGCTTACCATACCATAGCTTCCGAGGACGGAATCTACATCAGGAAGGGGGGCATGTTAACCCATGACGGACACATACTATGTTTTACATCATTAATTTAAATATTCTGAGTCATGGGCCGGGCTTGTCGGTACCATATGTTAAGGATGAAGGGATTGGGTGATCGCCGGTACCATATGTTAAGGATGAAGGGATTGGGTGATCGCCGATGAGAGGCGCACCTTGGATATCAGTAGGATAAGGGTTAGGGTCGGCCGGCCATGTATGGGCGCCCAAGTGTGAACGGCCAAGTCACCTATATGAGTCAAATGTAACCCTAAAATCCTCATTCTCATGTGTTGTGAATAGAAGAGTGCTCTTGCCTTATCTCCTTGTTTCCTTCTCCTGCGTGTGTGAGAGAGAGAGAGAGAGAGTGAGAGAGCGATCGAGCGCACTGTGTAGCGGCACGGCGAGGCGGCGGAGAGGCGGTAGAGCGGCGACGGCGGCTCCTCCTTCACGGCTGCGACGCGGGAATCCTTCAAGGCGGCAGTTAAGCGGTGAGTGACACACCTTTTGCATTCTGTTTTGAGCTTGCCTTCCTGGTTGTATGCTTGCAGCCATTCGTGGCTCGCATACGGTGTTCGGCAAGTCCCCAGCTACGACCTGTGCGGCAAAAGCGCACAAAGACTATCAGAAAACTCCAACTATGTATAAAAGGGAGTTAACTTGATGTAAGTTAGATGCATGTGGGACTGGTTGGATGCATGAGAAATGAAAGGATGCATGAAGATTAAGGTTGAGTTACATTGATATTATGGGCTACCAACCTTGAGTTAACTAGGGGAAATTGTGGAGTGGTCACACACATCATTTTTAACTATATAAAGGCCCCCTATCCCATGAGAAATCCACAAGTTTTTCTCTAGGGAAGAGTGTACTTCTACATAGAATTCAGTGCTGCATATGCTTTTTAGTCATGTAATTGTAATACCTAGGCATCAAGTACTCGTCTAGGCCCAAAAAAGGAGACATTGGGACTCGTACAAGCTCTTGGTATCTTCAAAACAAATTGTGGGATTTTGTGGAGGAGGAGGTATCCATCAACTCGCACACAACGTACTACTCCACTCTTATAAGTCATTTATTAAGGTACAATTAGTCCTTTAGTTCAAATTTTGGTAAATGACTCTTACAAGTCATTAATCAAGTTATAATTAGGCCTTTATTTCAAATTTATAATTTTTTTCATTTTAATTGTCATTTCCATGAGAAATTGTGTTTGGATTGAATCAAAGTACTAGAGTCATTTTTTGCACAACCCCTCAAAACAGGATACTCTTAAGGTCCCAATTAGCCTTACAACCTTGGAAAAAATAAATTTATGTCTACTCTTGTGGATACCTTATTAAATTAAATAAATTCACTTGTTAATTCTCTTTAATTACTACTTTATTTTGCATAATCAAAAGAGAAATACCTGAACAAATAATCGATTCAAATGTGATGGAGCCCAAGAATGTGTTGCTACTACAGATTATACTCCCAATCTTCCACTTCACAGCACTAATTCATCTCCAATTACTCCCAATAGTGATTATCTCCTCTCATAAAATCTACTAATCACCTTGATTTAAAAATATAATTTAATATTGCATGCCTCAAAATGCAAAATAGATATTCATTCATTAATACATTTACATTACCCTCTTTAACATCCCATTGATCCATAAGTGGCCATATATCCTTTGAAAGATGCTATAGAGATGAAAAATAAAGCTCACCTAATCTAATTCAACCATACCAAAGCACTTCTCTAGTGAGGTCTACGGTAACCTTCTTAGTAAACTAGCCCTAAAGCTTATAATCTAATCCCATAACTAAGAGTTCTTAGTAATTTTAAAAAACAAAATTCTCCTCTTTTAACAAACTTCTCCACACCTTTCTTCACAATTTTATGACCACGATTTATTTTACTTCTTCTACCCCATGGAAACTAAGGCATCATCCTTAGTCTCATTTTTACAAAAACTAGAAACCTACCAAGAATCTCGCATGGCAATAGTTATATTCTTACAATTTTGTTTTTTTTAAAATTAATTTCCACCCCATGAAAACCAAGGCATCGACTCTAGAGAGAACTCCCCAAGAACCTGCCAAGTATCCTCATGGGCGATGGTTATCTTCCTAGTATACTCATTTTTTCACTTTCCCTTCTCCTCTCCTTTTTCTATCTTCTCTCTCGCTTTCTTTCCTTCAAAAAAATGGCCAGCCCAAACAAGAAAAGTTTGCAATTGAGGATGCACTAATGGAAGCAAGAGTAGTAGTCTCGCACTTAGAGATAGATAAAGGTCAAGCTTTGTTGGAAGTGCACCAAAGTAAGCAATTGACCCAAAAAGTGAAAAAGTGGATGCTTACAATAGGGAGGAAATTACATTGCTAGATGCTGCATAGAAGAGAAAATGGTGATCATAGAAGAATGAGAATTACTTATACATGAACTTAGGGATAAGGAACAAGTAGTCACTCAACAATTTGAGAGAGAAAAACAAGATTCTATAGGAGCATTTACACGAGCAATAGCCCTAAATGAGGGTTAAGTCCAAATATTAAAGAAGGAAATAGAGTTCTACAAATGAAAGAGAGCACATATGGGAATTCAGCTCACAAAAGTAAGTAAACGAGGAAATATGGCTCGCCACATATGAATGAAACAAAAAACAGGAGGGATAGATTTGAGGAATGAGAGGAAGTGCAAGAATGATGTATCCAAATGAGATGAGTATAAAGGCATAGAAAAAGAAATAGCACTCAATTATATGATGGTTAAGTTATTGGAGACGCATGAAGAAGAATTTTTACATGTCATGAGATTGTGCCATATGTGCTAGTGACTATGGTAACAAAAGATAAAGATAAAGAGATATCGACACGGTCTTTCAGAAGAAATACCAATGCATATATCTTGAGAGTTTCCTAGAGAATCTAGTGAGAGATATCGATCTACTTAAGTACGTGATGATATTGGGACAGAGTTTTCCAAATTAGAAATCTCTAAAGGGAAATCCTTATTAATAGGTTCTCAATTAGAAGGATTTTATTTCGAGGATTTCCATGATGTTTTAACTAAACATTCTGAGTGTTTTTGCATGGTGCTATAAATACTTAAAAAGAGTTAAGCCCGAGCTCTGTCAACATTATATTGACTTAAAGCCTGACACAAGACCTGTTTATCAGTGAGACAAAGATGAACGGAGCTAGTGTATGCAGAGCTTGTTAAAGCAGAAATCACTAAGATCTTAGATACATGCTTTATCTATCCTATAGCTTAGAGTGAATGGGTTTCACCTATTGTGATATTCCCTAAAAAGAACAAAAAGATTTGCATTTGTGTGGACTATCGGCAATTGAAAAATAAGACAAAGAAGGATCATTTTCCTTTGCTGTTTTATTGTGATAATCCCTAAAAATAACAAAAAGATTCACATCTGTGTGAACTATCAACAATTGAAAAATAATAAGGATCATTTTCCTTTGTCGTTTATTAACCAAGTCCTAGATAAAGTAGCTGGTTATGATCTGTATTCCTTTATGGATAGTTTTAGTGGATATAACCAAGTGTTAATCCATCCTGAGGATCAACATAAAATGACCTTTACTAGTAAGTGGGGAACCTTTACTCACAAAGTTATGTCATTCGGGTTATGCAAGCCCTGGCTACTTTTCAATGTGTCATGATAGTGGCTCATCAAGATTTTCTTACGCAATGGATGGAGGTTTTTCTAGATGATGTTTGCATCTTTGGCACTCTTATGGATATACTTGCTAAGTTGGAACAAGTATTCAATAAAAGTATTGCGACTGGGATATCTTTGAACCTAGAGAAATGTGTCTTGTTGGTGTGGAAAGTGGTACATTGTTAGGACATGTAGTCTTCAAGGAAGAGACAGTTATGGATGAAGCAAAGATTAGTGAGTTACCTCCTCCTAGTAATCTTATACAAATACGAGGATTTTTTAGTCCATGTGAGCCATTATTGACATTTTATCACCGCAAAATTTGCGATTATTGCTTTACCTTTAAAAACTGCATTGCTAAGGAAAGACGATCCTTTTATCTAGATGAAGGAATGTCACAGGGCTTTTGAGCTTCTTAAGTAGAGATTAGTGGAAGCACCAATCTTAATACTTCTTGATTGGACTAAGTAATTTCATATCCATGTAGATGCCTCAATGATGGCAGTAGGTTCAATATTATGCCAATCAGATGATAATAGGGTGGACCATCCTATTTATTATGTGAGCAGAAATTTGGGTGATGTGAAAAAGAACTACATGACAATGAAAAAGGAATATGTTTCAATGGTGTTCTTCATTAAGAAGTTTCATCGCTATCTTCTAGGAAATAAATTTATATTTTATCTCGATCATGAGGCTTTGAAGTACCTCTTGAATAAGCTAGAGTTATTATGATGAGTTATTAGATAAAGTTTTCATTTCAAGAGTTTGATTTTCAAGTGGTGTACAAATTATTTATCAAGATTATTGACAGATGATTAAGAAATTGGGGTAGAGAAGATAAAGTTCTGGGTACTCAATTATTTTTAGTGGAAACACATGTTCCGTGGTATGTTGACATCACAATATTTTTGAGCACAACTCAATCCCACCTATGATAGATAGAAGGGAGAAGAAAAATATTTTGTTGAAAGAAAGATCTTATAGTTTACTGGGGTATCTCTATAAGTATTTCCCTCGGGAAGGAATTTATCATCACCGATGTGTGCGTGAGGAAGAAATTCCCACTACCTTGAGGGCTTTACATGATGAACCATGTGGAGGAAATTTTGCAGGTGAGACAACAGCTTGGTGTGGCCGACCTTGTATAAGGATAGTTACTATTATTGTCAAAAGTGTAATAAATGTTAGCGAGAGTTGGTTGACCAATGAAACAATTTGCTACTCCATTGACACTAATCTTAGCAATGAATCCCCTTGAGAAGTGGGGTATTGATTTTGTGGGTCTTATTGATCCCCCTTATCAATTTTGATCAAACCGATATATATTATTGACAAAGTGGGTAGAGGCAAAACCTCTAAAGATGGACTAAGTAGTGGATGTGGCCAAGTTTCTTTATGAAAACATAATCACATGTTTTGGATGCCCCATTAGAGCTAGTCATAAGTGATCGTGGTTCTCATTTTTTAAATGAGTTGATCAATGAATTAACCAAGCTTTGATTAAGCATCTCTATGCCATATTATTTGAGAGCAAACGGCCAAGTGGAGGTTACTACTAATAGAATCTTATGTGGGATTTTAAATAAAAATGGTAACAGAGAACAATTGGGATTGGGATGAATGATTATATGAAGTGTTATGGGCTTATTGTAAGCTTATAAAGTCACCACGTAAAATACTTCGTTTAATTTAGTGTATGGAATAGATGCGATATCCCCTATTGAACATGAAATTCCCACATTATGAGTAGCTTTAGCAATGTGATTAGGTGACGTTAGTGAGGCTTGATGAGGAAAGATTGTTATCTCTTCAAAGTTTAAAGGCTTGCAGAAATGCACCGAGGATGAGTAACCGTAGCGTTTATGATCAAGTGTGTGTGAGTTGTTTTGTTGTTTTCTTTGTCATTAAATGAAAAAAAAATGGAAAAGAAACAAAAAAGTCTAGAACTATGATGTTTGGTATAGCCATGATACTATAAGCAAGTTTGAAGGTGTGGAATGTGAAGAGTATTGTGGACGAGGAGTTGTAATAGGAATGAAGAATGGAAGTGTAGTAGTGAAGTTTTGTGAGACATTGAGAATGATCAGGTGTATGAGAGTTTGCTAGTTAGATGATTATTAATGCTTTACCTTTCTTAGAGGCTGATTTGGTCCTAGCTATACTTAAGCACCCCTTCGGTGGTGTGTCGAGGGAGTATGACAAACTACTTAAGCACCCCTTCGGTGGTGTGTCGAGGGAGTATGACAAACTACTTAAGCTAGCTTGTGTCTAATGTTAGCAATAGCTTCCTCCACTTATTCACACTATAAACAGGCTCTTCATTTAACTCCTCCAACTCTTATTCTACCATGTTTTTATCCATATCCCCTTTAAAACACCCTAATTCGACTCCTTGATTATGGTCATCCTCGCACTTTTTTTCAAAGCTCTCATTATATATGCTCTTCCTTGTTAACTCATTTCTCTCTTGGTTGCTAACCTCTAGTGTTTCACTATCCCTATCACAATTGTTGAATGGACTCCTAACCTCTTTATCATACATTAACATTTCTATTCCTTCTTTCTTACACTCTCTAAATCATCCTCTACAACTTTTAAACTTCCCATGTCACTCTCACTACTACACTTTCTATCATAAGGTAGTAAGTTGTCCATTCTTTAGATGTAGATAGTCAATCAGTGATGTCACTATCTGAGTCATTTCCCAAATAGTAATTCACCTCATATTCCCCTAACCATTTTTGTTTTGCATAATTTTGTTTGTGTACATTATTAACTTCCATATTGCCTCCCAAAGGAGATACACTACACTTGGAAGTTTATCAACAAGCAATATGTTCACATTACTACTCCTCACCACAACAAGCTTAAGAAAGAGAATTTCTTTTGGGATGCTATTACTGACAAGAGCTTTGAGAAGCTCAAGGGAATTTTTACATTAGCCCCTATATTTGTATGCCTAGATTTCACAAAGCCATTTATGGTACAAGTCGATGCATACGTAAGAGGCATTGGGGCTATTTTGTTTCAAGAACATGGAGTCATAGCATTTGAGAGTCAGAAGTTAAATGAGAAAGAGATGGCTAGGCATGTCTAATATTAAGAGATGTTTGCAATACTTCATGCAATAAAGAAGTGGCATGACTACTAGCATGGGAGTTATTCTTTGGGAAAGGGATCATAGAGTACTCCAACACTTCTTGTCTCAACCTACTCTTTCTCCTATGCAAAGAAGATGGGTGGCCACTCTAGAAAACTATAATTTTGAGAAATCTTACATAAAAGGGAAAGAGAATGTAATGGTGGATGCATTATCACGTATGTGGCTAAAAGCATGGTAAGGTGGATTGGCTTTTGTGCTTCTAACAGTCATAAATAGCACTCACAAAGCACTTGATTTCTATCATTAGATAACAAATTTTGTGTATCAATGATCTAATTTTAGGAAAACAATATATTTTTTAAGAGTCTTTACATTTACTTTGCAAGATATTATTAAAAAATATAAGTTCTTTACTACTATATAGTATTTATGTCCGAGATACTATTTTTTGGTCCACCTCACCCATGTAGTCATGCTAATGCATGGCAATATCGGAGGTATACAAGGATTAGATTATGGATATTCAAGAAGAGTACCATCTGGATGAGGAAGTGGCACCAATGTGGCAAAAATTACAACAAAGTTTCCATGATGATCTTCCACATTACAAGCATCATAATGGTCTCATTTACTACAAGGGTAAGGTCTACATTGTGCCTACATCAAGCTACAAGAAGAGGGTGTTAGAGGCAATGCATTCTTCTCCATTGTTGGGGCACATGGGGCTGTTTAAGAACTTTGACAAAGTGAGAAAAAAAAATTATTGGAAAGGTATGTGGAAAGATGTGCATGCTTTTCTCATGCAGGTTAGGACTAAGTACAATCTACTTCTCGACATCCTTGATGATAGATTTGGGGTTTACCTGAACTTCCCTGTAAGTGATCATATCAGCCATGTGAGCTCGCATACTATCCTCTTTGATGAAACTGATATCAAACTCTTGAAGAGCCACAGTCTACCTTTGCACCTTTGGGTTATCACCTAGGTATCTCATGACATGGAGAAACAGACTACAAGAGGTAAGTACCACAAAAGATCTATAAATCAAATAAGATTTCAGCCTTTTAGTAGCATAAACAAGAGTCCAAATCAGGAGTTTAACCTCATGTCATGATCTCTCCACTTCACCCATTGTCTTACTAATGTAGTAAACAGGCCTCATGTATGACTACTTTGCATAAGTATTGCCCCTACTACATGCTCTCTAAACACTAAGACTCAAATAGAATATATGGCTCCAATTTGGGGGCATCATGATAGGAAGAGTGGATAGCATGCCCTTGATGTCCTCAAAGGCATTCTCTTTCACTTGACTCCACATATAAAAGGATCCTACTGGCTAGCTTTCTAATAAAGGGTAAACATGCTCTATAAGCATGTCTTTTTGTATGCTCTGCAAGCATGTCTTTTTGTATGCTCTGCAAGCATACAAAAAGACGGACAAATACTTGAGCTTTTGGACAAGACTTATAAGCTCCTTGGTTTACTTTGGGCTTTCCATCTACAACAAAATTTGCACTTTTGTAGGGTCTAGAGCTATGCCATTCTCCTTCACCTCATGACCCAAAAGTACTACAATGGCCCTTGCTAGTTTGCATTTAGTTGGATTGAGTTGGGCTCCATCTTCATCAAGCCTTTTAAACACCATGTCCAGCCTCTCCACATGTATCCATCTATCACTATAACACAAAAATCATCCATAAAAACTCTAACAAAGGATCCAAGATATGGACCAAGAACCCTATCCATCCAACTTTGAAAACTGGCATATGCATTAAGAAGCCCAAAGGGCATAACCCTGGAGTAATAAAGTTGGTCTTTTTTAATCTTCTAGGGCTATCCTAATCTAAAAATAGCCACTAGATCCATCACAAATTAAATATCTCATTAGGAAAAATATGGACTACAAAAAGGGCCCTGTAAGGATTAGCTTAAGTTGCTAATTTTTTGGGTTTAGAATGCTAAACTTGGTTCCATAGTAGGGGACAAGCTAATGAATACCCTACTAGGAGCTCCTAGATCCTCTCCTATTCTTACTCTAGGGTCCACTCACTTTTTAGAAAAGTTACCACTATTTCTAGAGTGCATTCTCACTTTCAAAATTTTTTATGTGTGAGATTCCTCGGACCACTTGCCTTTTTGATGTGGTCCCACATTTCTCTCTTCCCCAAATTTAAAAAATGCGGATAAAGGAGACCCTAAAATTAGGGTTTTTTTGAAATTTTCAAACTTTAACATTTTTTAATCTAAAAAAAGGGTCCCTCAATCATATGCAGCCTCCAAAAGTGCCTTTTCAAGGCCACTTTTAGTCAATAGCTACCTCTTCAAGCCCCATACCTTTTCCATCATATCTCATGCATTTATATGTGGTCTCACACCTCTCTCTTCCCTAAATATGAAAAATGTAGGTATAAGGGACCCTAAAATTAAGGTTTTTTGAATTTTAAAATTTTAATATTTTTAAATAAAAAAAGGGTCCCTCAATCATATGTTTACCTTTTGAAGGTCATTTTCAACAATAACTATCTCATTTTGTTTTAATCATCCTTTCATCTTACTCTAGTCCTTCTTTCATTTTACTGACCTTAGTCTAAACCATGCCTCCTTTAGAAGATATTACTAACACAAGAAAATGTAAGATAGACTTCATATTTGTATAGAAGAGGAATATGCATGAATGAAACATCCTTACGTAAGACAACCATTGGATAATGCATCCACTTCTTTAGGGCTCAAGGAAAGAAACATGTAGACTTATGGGTTGATGGTGCGCTCTATCCATGTGACCCATTAACCTTAGATAACCCACCATTCAACTGATCTGACTAGTTTAGTACGTCACATTGGTTATGGGAAAAATGGGCTTCTTGGATATTGTAAACGTCTAACAATAGTCTGTTGGCGGGGCTTTCATGAAAAATATATATACATCAAATTTGCATCTTCAATAAAATATTAAAGATTTAACAAAACAAGTGCAAAAATCTAGAGAATAAGAATAAAGACCAGGAGATACAAATCAAGGAACAAGAGAAAGAGTTAAATAAGCCTAGACTCAAATTAGATCATTTGAAGAAAACCCTAGTTGGTGCAAGGAACACCAAAAATTGATAGGCTTGCAATAGGTGGTGGTGCTAGGAAAAGGAGAATCATGGCAACAAGGTGATTAAAAATAATTGAGTGTTGAATAATTTTAATAAGAGTTCTATAACTAACACTTTTCTTCAACGTTTATATTTCAGGAACTTTTTGATTGATGCATCGACGGGGCAGGAGAATTCACACACACATACCCGGAGTCTTTGAAAGCTTGCATTAGGAAGCAAGACATGTTGGCTATTGTTTGTGACTCCAATTACAAGGGATTTCATGATGTTTTGTGACGAAAGATATCATGAAGGACATTGAGAGGATTTTAAGTGCAAATGATATTCAAAGTTCTTGTGATGAAGCAAGTATAAGTCGCAAAGGCTATGAGTCCATCCATGCCATCACAAAGGAGGCTCTTCACAAGCGAGGGATCAAAAGCCACTTACTTCCATCTCTGTACAAAGTTGCATTAGCAAAGAAGACAAACAATGCACATGTAAGATCACTTGTTGGTGAGTATTTCCATGTGGAAGGAACAAAAGTATTGAAGGACAAATCAAAGGGCGATATCAAAGTAGATTACGATGCCTTCAACAACATTTTCTTGGATTTAAAGAGACTTCAACAAGCAATGATCAAATCTTATAAAGTCTCTCATGAAGGTTAGTATGAATTAAACTTCTTATTCATGGTGGTGAAAAAACAAATAACACGTATATCTAATCATGTGTTGCTTCATGATTATAAAGTATGTGGGAGTGGTCTCTTTTGTATTGAAGCTAAATGAGTGTCAAATTGTCAAAGGGTGCAGATTGGAAAGAATGGGACTTACACTCATGAATGAGGCAATGGTACATGCAAAGGACAAGGACAAGGTGCCTTCTTTCAGTGTTCAATTTTAAAAAGACAATTGGTGGTTAGGAGCTTTTGAGGTGCCAAAGGAGAACATGAAATGCTAGATTGGATGCTTCAAAGATGTCCTTGGATTGTTGAGGTCATCAAGCAATAAATAAATGGTGAACAACTTGAAGTTCCAGGTTTGGATACCTTTGTAGTGGATTGGCATTTAGGAGGATATTTGAAAACAATCAAATGTATGCTTGTTTGTGACACAAGTGCTACCTCTTTACTTCCTTGCCCTCTATGCAGCATGAAGAAATCAAAGCAAAAGTGCAAGAAGGAAGATGAATTGTGATGGATTGATGGAGTCATATCATGCAACTTGGAATCATCGCCAAACATGGATGCGAAGAATCCTACATGGAATCCCATTATTTCATTCCCATGTGAAAAAATTCACTTCTGCACATTACATGCCATGATGAGAATATTTGATAAGTTGCTCAAATTGCACATTGACTTTGCGTCACTATGAAGCCGTCTGCTTGATCCATGGAAGCCATTTCCAAAGTGGAGGATCTACTCAACTCTCTAGGGGTGCATGGAGGCAATGTCAAAATAGTGAAGGATGCAAAGATGTCTGGAGATAATCACGTTGTGGCGCAACAAGTATCAATGAGTGGAGCAAAGGCTAGCTAGGCATTTTTTGCACAACATGTCGGGGAAAATCTGCAAAGCAAGATGGGAGTTGTGGAAAGAGTTATGCAAGTGTACGACTGATTGTGACAAGGATGCAAGTCTTTGTGTAAAATAAGAGGGCAAAGGTTTGGGCTTGTTTTGACAAGATGGTGTCGATCATGCTGCTAAGTACTACCAACATTGAACAACGAAGCATATTCAAGACAACAGTTATCGAGTTTACTCAACTGATCATTGACAATTCGGGGGAACATCAATCACCCATTACATGGTACTTTTTTGTTATTATCAAGTTGTTACAATCTATATGTATTTATAATCACTCATGCATTTTGAAGTGCCTACTATAATAAGACTCTATGGCCTCATTTTTGTCATTTTACTTTCACACTTTCTCACCCATGGCTCGAACAAAGAATATTGCATGTAAAGTACCTCCTTGTCCTGCCAATGCTGCTCCTGGTAGTAGAAAGTGTCCTTGCGATCCCGACAACACAAAATCATCAACTGACAAAGCAAGCAAGAGTAGGAGTAGGAGCAAGGTCCTCCACCATGGGAAGGATAAAATATTCCACCTTCGCGAGGGCAACATGATGGGAAGACCCTCCCTGCCAATATGGGTCCCCTTCTAACACCAAGCAGTAGGCCTGACAAGGAGGCTCCATAAGTGAGGGGAGCACACCTCGGATTCTATATTTACAAGAACCACCATAGTAGTAGATAGCAAAACCTCCACCATAACCTCGCCATGGCTGCCCCAAGGGACTAGAAGAAGGCTCCTCGTCCTCCAAGGCCTCACAGCCCGAATGTTCCTCCACGTGCACCAAGGAGGAGGAAATATGGAGTCAAGGCACTCTAGGAGATATCTAGATTTTAAAAATCTCTAGATCTCCTTATTCCCAAGGCACCTTTCACACGTCTTGTAAAAGAAATCCTATATAGTTACTCTCAAGACTATCGTGTGTGCAAAGCCTTGCCTTGGGACCTTTACAAGAAGCTGTAGAATCTTTTTGGTGACCTTTTTTGAGGATGCAAACCATTGTGCTATCCATGCCAACAAGAGGGTTATTATAATGACGAAGGACCTTAAATCGAAGGATCTTAAATTAGCTAGGCTTTTGCGTCATCAAGACTTGTAATCAGCAGTACTGCTACATAAAAACTTATCTTTATCAATAGAAAGCTCAATTGTTTTTTGTCTTGTCTCATTTTAATCTTGTGTAGTCATGGATTTTTGTTTTGGAACACATTTAAAAAAATTTAGTTTGAAATATTTTATATTAATGTACCATGTGCAAAATTGAACTCAATTGCATCATGTTTCTCTCTCTGAGTTATAAAACACAAAAGTGTAATTTTTTGTAAATTCTTCTAGAGAGTTTACAGATTTACAAATTGAAAATTTGAATTCTTAATGTGCAACAAATTTTTTTAAGGAAAAACTAGAATTTTTTTTTGAAATTATTTGAAACATTTTTTTAGAGCCTATACATGTCTTCCAAGCCCTCCTCCCCCAGGCCTCAAGAGGCTGCATGTGCCCAGAAGGCCCCAAGCCAAGACGGGGTGACCTGTCTTCTCCCAGGCCTATCTAGCCCCCCCAGGTCACCCTGTGGGCCTAGGGGAGGGCTTAGAAGGCATGTATAGGCTCTAAAAACGTGTTTCAAAATGTTTTAAAAAATTTAATTTCAAATATAATTACAAAAATTCAGTTAATTAGTACAAACTCAACTACAAAATTGAACTCACTGCATTAAATTATAAATTGATAATCAATTGCATAGTAAAAAAATCACTTCATGTAAATTTCAACTACAAAAATTAAAATTAGCCCCCTCGTAGATAGTTCAAAAAAAAGTGTGTTTTTATTACCAAAACAGGATTACATGATAAGTTTTACAATTTACATCCTAGTTTTTTTCAGTCTTTTGATAGCTTCTTTTGAGGCCTTGCACCTTCTCTTGTTGAGGGGAAGAGTGCTCGCCGCCGTAATGGAATCTACAATGCATGCGGCATCTCTTTCTCCTATACTTTCGGTGATGGTTGTATTGATAAGAACCTTGGAAGCGTAGCTTGCAAAAATAGCTGACTTGCCATGAGGATAATTTTCTCCGCATTCTTGGAGACCCTAAACAAGCACAACACTTTGGATAAGGTCTTGAGAGCCAAAGTTGGAATCCTCCCATAGGGCTAAAAGTATTGTGGACAACCACAATGTATTTTGTTAGAATACGGCCCATGTAATGGGCCAATGCAGAGTTAGTTTCAAAGGGACCCCTTGTGCCACCCTTACGATGTGCCCAAGCATCCAACTCCATGACATGCTGCATACAAACCACATTTTAGTAAATCAATCATGCCATGAATAGGAGTAAACAACTGGAGATTATTAACTTACTGAGTGTAGTTCATGAGATGCTATCACATCTGGCTGCTCGATGTTGATTGATGACTTGTGATCCTCCAATTGTTGAGGCAAATGCACCAAGCTGACTTGGGGCAAGCTAGCTTGTACTTCTTTAAATCCCTCCTTGGGCACCTGACCCTGCTCATCTTCTTGTATTTTCCCTTGAACAAATTGGACACTCTCTAATACCATACCATCAATTGGTAGAAGTTGCTCCATCATGTATTGAGAGGATCTATTGTCAAGTGGACAATCTAGCCCAATGGCAAGGAGAGACAAGCACTCATCTTACTTTAAATATTTTTTCTAAGTCCTACAAGAAAAGAAACTCCTCTCCATCTACCACTACGGAGCTAAGTGTACTTAGTGCTAACTTGGGCATATCTGGTGCTGCCCCTATCTCATCGGCCTCATCCGTGGGTGTATCCACAGAGCTGCCATTACTGATGACACTTCTCCATTGGCCCGCCGTGAGGTGGTGCCTTCTCAGCAGTTTCTGCCTCTTCGTGCTGTTGAAGAAGAACCAAGGCCAGAGCTTCCTCCTCCACTTGATCAAGGAGCTCGGGCTTTGGATCTACCTCCTTGCCCTTAACTAAATCGGCCAGGGCAACGTCACCAACCTCAACCTCATCATCGGAGTCTTGTTCATTCAACATGAGAATGAATGTTGAGATCCATGACAAAACGTTGGTGTTGATGTTTCCCTTACCAAGGGAAGCCATTTCTTGAGTAGTGGAGAGCACCTTTAAGTGTCCATCTTCTTGTATAGCTTGTTGGTACCTACACAATCTCTCAAGATAGTTTGCATCGGTTTTGTTGATATAGTGTAGAAGCTTGCAAGGGACCTAGAGAGTGTTACTGTCGTCGCGGGGATGATCACAGAAAACGTTTTTATGTATGTTTCCATGTACTCCAAGGTCTCCTTGTAGTCATGTTTGGCAAGGAGTATAGTTACTTTGAAGTCAATGGTGCGAGAGAAAATGTAAAATAACTCTTGCTAGCCAGCCCACTCAGTCCTCTCTAGGAATGCAAGAAAGTTCTCATATGCCATGGAATGATCCATTAGGATCACGATGAGAGTGCAAGCCAAGATGTAGAGAATATATGCTAGAAAGTGCGTGCGAGTGCTAGTGATACAAATGGCAAAAATGAGGGAGGTTCCCTATTTATAGAAAAAAACAGGGTTTGAAATTGACAATTTCACACTTAAGGAAGGCCGACCACCCAAAATACTTTATTAAACGTAGTCATTTTAATTATAATACTTAATCCAAGTAATATATTTAATCAAATATATCAAAATGATAAGTTTGTACAAACTTATCCAAATTAAGCTTATTGCAATCATCCAAGCTTGATCCAAATAGTCCGTGCCATTCATTACATTATCAACCAAAAAGGAAAAAGTTTGATTACAAAACGAAAAACAATTACATTGACATTACCCAATTACACTCCTAATTGCAATTCCACACCATCGTCCCCCTAAGAATCACGAACCATGAAAGACTTCTCTATATGTCTCCCAATCTACACAAACACATATGAACAAATATCACTAGAGCATGGATGGTTAAGAAAAATCAACTCAAAAATCAAAAAATCAATGAGGAAAAATCTAATACCTTTTGATGTTCTATCTTGAAGCTTGCATCTTGTACTTCCTCAAATCCCATGATTAGTAGGTGTTCTCGAACGTCTGCTAAGCTCCATTCTTTGCTAGCATTGACAAGGTCAATGGTGCATTGGGTAGTTTGATCGGTAGTTCTATGGGTGAATCAACACCCTAACATGACTGCAATGGTATCCACTCCCCCTTTAACTTCATCCATCGCTCGTAGTGGAATTGGATGTATAAATTTGAGCATGCTTTCAAGTATTGAAGTGTGATACTTGAAATCACAACTCTGCAAGAATATGCATCTCCCTTATGCACCCCTTCCACTATATCCCATGCATTTCCAAATAAACTATTCATCTGCTCAGATTGTAATTTCTTGCAAATAAACATTACTGGAGTGGCTTGTGGGGAAAGATCTTACAAAACACGTGCACAAAAAGATGAATGGGAGCATACCAACTAAGACCTACTGATCGAGAGGGCTTTGTAAATTTTAAAGAGGATTGGATATTACTAATCATCTTTTGTTTGAAGGCATCTACACTCCATTTGTATGGGATTGGCCTCTCTATACTACCTAATGAGGGAAATGGAAGCTTTTCAAGTCTTCCATAGTATTTAGGCTTAGAGGAAACTATGCAAGAGTGTGTGAAAAAGAATATTCTACTACCAAGAAGAAGTGTCCTAGGGTTCTTGTTAGGAAATAAAACCTCACCTATGGTGGAATGGAAAGCATTAAAGGTCCGTGTTATGCTCTTCACTGGTTGTTCCTCTATATAACTTGATGGGAATATGTCTGCATACACAAAACCACCAAAAAAAATAAGTGAACAACAAGGGTATAACAAAATGATTTGAATAGAACCACATTAGTGACAAAATATTTACAATTACAAGGAAACTTGGTTTTTGTCATTTAAGGAGGAAGATGAATGTATGAAGCCATGTAGACATGTTGAACCACTGCCACCATGCCTTCATTTCGAGTTTTCTTGAAAGCTAGCAATCTTCCCTTCCAATGATGTTCCAAAACACCACAAGCTTTTACTCTGTGTGGCCCTCTTAAGCTTGGCTCAGTAAGTAAACCCAATCACTAACCCTGCATCTCTCTCCAACCCAAATACCTTGCTCATTCCTAGAGTTGTTATGAACATACTCAGAGATGGAATCATTGGGTCTCCTATTCGATGTTTCCCTGGCTAAGAACTTTCTTACAAGAGGATAAAGTGACTTAAGTAGGATTAGAGGAGCAATAGGGAGGTTAGAAGGCTGCTAGATGATTAGACAAGAGCTTAGAGAGCCATTAAACCTTGCCAACAAGATTTACAAGTGGTTAGAGAGAGATTAAAGAGGTTATAGCAAGATAAGTAGAGATATGGAAGCTTGCAAGAGGGTTAGAAACTTGCTACAAGATTAAGGAGAGATTAAAGACACACAAGAGGATTGGAGAAAGATTACAAGCTCACAACAAAGATTAGAAAGAGATAAGAAGGTTGCAGGCAAGATTGAAGAGGGATTAGAGAGGTTACAACAAGATTAGTAGAGATATAGAAGCTTGCAAGAGGGTTTGAAACTTGCTGCAAGATTAAGGAGAGATTAAAGACATACAAGAGGATTGCAGGGAGATTACAAGCTTACAGCAAAGATTAGAAAGAGATTAGAAGGTTGTAGAGAGCTCTAGGACTAATGGTTTGCATGTGTAATTAGTTTAAGAGCATAGAAAGGGGCTAAAATTTTTGGAGAATCCTTTTTTCACTATAGAATAATATGGAAGCACTTTTTTGGGGATAAAATTGCATTTTTGGAGGAAAATTTTTTATTTTATTTTTAGGGTTACTTTTTGGCCGTGTAGATCTGGTGGGGCCCAAGGGAGGTGAAGTGACACTATGAGGCTACTAGATAAAAAGAAGATGACGTGATTGGGGTTACTAGGGGGACAAGCCTATAGTATATCAATAAATACCCCTACTTTAGGTCCTAATGCTAATGGAGAGAATGTGCACTCCCCCCCCTCCCATTGGTCCAAAATTGATTAAAATGTCATTAAAATTAATCCTTAAGGGCCCTTTTGGTAGTCCATATTTCCCCTTATGTCTCATGCCTTGCAACCTAGTCTAGCATATCATCCTGAAATGGGAGAGGATAGTGGTGCCTCTTTGTGGCTGCATTGAGAGGTTTCTAATCCACACAAACTCTCCACTTATAACTCTTCTTAGGTACAATGACTATACGGGAAACCAACTTTGCATCATCATCAACAGGGTAAATAAAACCAGCATCATGTAACAATTTAGTGACTTCTACCTCCAAAATTTGTCTCTAAATAACACCCAGCCTCCTTAGCTTTTGAGCCACTAGTTTTGCACCTTCTTTAAGCTTTATCTCATGAACCACACTTGAAGTTCCTCTCATCTGATGATAATCTTTGGCAAACAGATTTGGATACTTGTTAAATAAAGCCTCATATTGGTCTTTTTCTTCATTAGTCAGGTTACTAGCAAAAGCATCTCTGCATAAACTCATCTTTTGGTACATTGGGTTCTATATCTTGAACATGATCTTGCTCAGCCACATGACAAGCCATATCAGCTCCTTTAACCTCACCTATATGCATCCCACACATGTCAACCTCCATCTCAACAAGCTTTGATCCAAATCTATGTCATCATCAGCTTCATCTGAGGATCTTGTAGAATAAGCATCATAGCTATCAAAAGAGGCAGATCTAGCCCCTGTATCCATTTCCAACTCCTTTTCAATCTCCAAAATCTTGCATGTCTTCAAATCATACCGTATCCTCTTCTCTTTAGGCCTATAAACAAACAAGTCAATACAACCCATGTACTAGTCCTATCTTGACTTCATAGCAATCAACCAAGGTCTTCCCAAAATGATGGGATATGCCCCAACCCCTATTGGCATCACATGCACTACTTTATGTCCAAGAACATTCAGATCCATACCTTTGATCACACCAAGACACTTCACCTTTGAACTATTAGCCATCGTCACACAAAAAATAGACTTCCCTGTCACCTCCAATCCAAGATCATACATAGCGTCCTCTTTTATGATACACACCTAGGCTCCCCCATTAATGTAAACCTTGCTCACCTTCCTGCCATAAACCCAAACATCCACAATAGGCAAAATATGAGAAACCTTTCTCAATTGAACCACATTAGCCTCAAGTTCTTTAAACCTAACTCTCCTAACACTTGCAAGCTTGTGCCATTGCCTCCTTATCCCGCTAGAATTCATCTGCAAAAGTTAACCATAAGTGATATCAACCTTCCTATGTGTTTGACATCATCTAGAAGACTATAAGGGGCATGTTCCTCTCCCAACTAGAAATCATCCATGCCAATCTTCCTTCTTCTAGCCCTGGCTTTTCCTTGCTTGCTTGATTCAGCCTGTTCCATGATCGCCTTTCCCTTCTCTTGCTTCCTCCTAGCTCTTATTTCCTTGCCTACATCCTCAGACTCTGATCTTTGCATCCTTGTCGTCTTATTGTCCACATCACATCAACCTCACCTTCCTCTTCCATAATTTCTTCAATCATATGCATATTACCCAATGGACCTTGAGGTTGCACTTGTCCTTGTATATGGACACCTGATTCCCATTAACTCCATCCCTATTGACAGCATCTGTATTACCCTTTGGACTTTGAATAATAGGGTATAGAGGACATTGAGGTAATATATGACCCCTCTCTCCAAAATTGTAGCACTGAACCTACTCTATTCTATTTCTTTGTTATATCTCCCCTTGTGGTATTCTCACTTGGTTTTGACATACCAAGATTCAAGTTTCCAATTTGCTCTATCAATTTTTGAATTTCTTGATGAAGCCGTCTTGCCCTCTATTTGGCTCTAAAACCCTTGGAACCTCCACATGGGGCTCCCTTTCCACATGTGCATCCATAGGAAAAGGTTCTACCACATGCATGCTTGCTTCGCTTTCCTTTCTTGTCAGCTCTTGTTTCCTCGTCTTCTTTCTCCGTTGCTCTATAGCCACCCTCACTGCTTGTGCATAAGTATTTGGATCCTTAAGCTCCACTTTCTCTTTAATTCTCCCATGCAACAATCCTATGAATCTATCTTTCTTCAGGAAGTCTAGCGGCACTTGATTTTCTCCCAAAACCTTCAGAATTCTTTTCCAAACTACTTCAAATCTATTTACAAAAATTGAAATTTCTTCTTCCTCCCCTTGATATAACTTGCTTAATTCTCTCCAAAGATCTTTTGGGTTGTCCACTTTTTATATCTCCTTCTCAAAGCTCCCCTCAATTTCCTTTTTCATCCTTTGTAGTCACATCTTTATACCACTCTCTAGTTGCTCCTTCCAAAAGCAATCCCACCATTCTTAATTTGTAAGAATCTTCATCCCTATTGTGACTAAGTGCTGCCAATTCAATCCTCCTTAAGAATTGGTCTACATCTTCACCCCTCTCTCCTTTGAATAAATGATACCCTACTCCAGCCATAGGTCTTAAGTTGATCTCTGACCTGTTGATCAAAGCCCTAAAAAAGGACTCTCTGATCCTAAATGGAGACACCAAAACATGGGAAGAGCAAAAAGAATCAGCCTCTATAGCAACTAAATCACTGAGAACCCAGCCCAAGGCACCTAGCACCCGTGCAGCTATCCTCTGACTTTCTGCTGATATAGTCTAACACCTGAACCCTCTCAGTCTAAATCAGTTCTCTCACCAAAATCTCTTCATAGGTTATATCTAATACTCAGCAACCCTGAACTTCAATCCTAACACCTCAGCTGACCTCCTTTGATCTACTGACCTAAACTAACCCCAACTGACTCTCAGCAAGTTGATCTCTATCTGAATCGCTTGGTTGTTGACCTCAGTCAAATTCTTATCCTCTAAACTCTCCAATTTTCCTCTTGAACCATCAACCATGAAATCCCTTGCTCTAGAACCTTATTGTTTATATCAATTCCCCTCTATTGACCTCCTATTGGCTCATATCTGACTGAGTTCTGAGTGAACTAACTGAGCTAATTTAGCCAACTCGGATTCTTCCTCTTCTATGTCCTTTAAGACTTATAAACCACTAAACACTTAAGGACCCATAATGATATATCACTTTTCAACCCCTTATCTGATCTCAACTGACCTCTAGCTGACTCTATTAGAAACCCTCCAGCTCAAAAAATTGACTGACTGCCTCAAATAGACCTCTAAGACTGGCTGTCAGATTTAAGTCTAATTGACTCCCTCTCCACTCAAAAAGATCATTCTACCCTTCTACACCCTCAGCTGACTTCCCCTAAGCCTCAGCTTTCTGACACAAGCTGGCTGACTCTCAGCTGACACAACCTGACTCAACAAAATTTAGATCTTCACTCACAATTGATTTTTCTCAACAATCTCAGCTGACACAGCTCTGACTCAACAAAATTTAGATCTTCACTCACAATTGATTTTTCTCAACAATCTCAATCAAAGCAACACAACTAAAGCACTATAGCATGAAAACTCATCCATTCACTCACAACATGTTTAGAGTTATGCACTTTGTTTTCTTCAAACTTGCAAAAACAAAACCAGTCTCAACAACCCTGATACCCTGGGCTCAAACAAGAGAAAAAAAAGCATAAAGAAATGAGGGATGTTTGTGTGTGTGTGTGTGTACTAGCAACACTGTCTTCTTGTGTAGAAAACCACCTTGGTAAGTGATCATAAGAGCTTAAAATGGATCTTCACTTGGAGTGACCTTAATATGACGTAAAGAAGATGGATGTTGACTCTTGGTGAAGAGTTTTACTTTGAGATTAAGCATAGATGAGGGAAGGAGAACACGATCAGATGCACTTTTAAAAAAATCCTCCTTATTTGTAATAACTATGATTTCTAATCCTTTACATGTGCTGATAAATTAGGGACAAAATTGGATTAGATGAATTCTTCGCCCCTATCATTGTCTTGCTTAAGCAAGAGAGCAAGATGGGCCATGAGATGAAGAAAATTCAAGGGTACATGTTAGAAGATGACTTCTTATACTTGTGAGGCCCAACCCAACTTACATGTAAAGCTATTAAACTCAAGAAAAGATAACCATTATTTTCATGAAAGTGATTGGCCACCAAATTATGCTTAAGCTAATCCATAAGGCAATCTTAAAACAACAAAGCTTAACCACATAATCTATCCCCCGAAAACTAATTCTCACTTCTCCCTATTTTTACATATTTGAAAAAACTCATTCCTTTCTCCATTGTGAACAAAGTAAGGACATTGATGATTCGACCATTGAAAATGTCTAATGCAATTATCTTTTCTCACTATACCTAGAAAAAATGTAATATGGTTTCCAATAATAATGAGGGCCTCTAGATGGTTGCATTCCTTCCATCATTCTATTGCCACTATAAATGGTTGCATTCCTTCCATCATTCTATTGCCACTATAAATGGGAGGCATCTCAAAGAGTATATCACCATCATCCACTTGAAGAAGAACATCCATCATGACACATCTCTAGACCCTTCGAAACATCCTCTCAATTTAGATTTCAATTAAAGTCATTGATTATTTCAATAACAGACTTCGAACTACACATATTCTAGCTATTCTCAATCTTCACATTCTAAAAGGGGATAGCTTCATATATTTTGGCTATTCTCAACCTTCACATTCTAAAGAGGCGATAGCTTCACATTGACTTGTTAGCTTGAAGATGAGATTACTTCACATTTGCTATCTGTATCTAAAATGATTACTGTTTTCTCTTCCATTTCTTTCTGTCTCACAATACATGTGGCTCTAAGATGATTACCAATCACATTACTAAGATCAAATGAGGAGCCACTACAAGATTTATTCTTATCCAGAATAATACTAATTTTTTCACCTCCTTTCTCCTCAAGAATGTATTTTAAAGGCAATGGGCCATCCTTAAAGCCTAGACATTCACTGAGTGCTTTCTCATTTACAAATGTGAGTCCTCCCTCTAGTTTTATACAAGCTTACTACCATGTGCACTCTCAATCGTAATTTGATGGCTTGAAATGCTCTCAGATGCCATGTTTAGACTATGAAAAAGATATAAATAGATAAATATATATTAAAACAAATAAATAGTACACTAAATCAATAAAAATATTTATAATAAATTTGAAAATAATTTAATATCTATGTTACCCTTTATCTAAATACATAAATAAATATTGAGAACCGTGGATGCATATATAGATAAATATATAAATAACTATATATAAATATTCTTGTATATATATACACATGAATATATAAATATCAAAAAATAAATAATTATATAACTATATATGTATATAAATACATAGCTAAGTATATCGTGTAAAATTTAACTAATAAAATTTAAGTATATAAATAGTTAAATATATATTGAAAGGTATATTTATTTATAGTTATATTTAATTGTTTATATATTTAGAATAGTAAAGATATAAATTAAAGGTATATTGAAATATATAAAGGTGTGTTTGTTATAGAGAGATATTTAATGATTGAATATATAATTAATTACATACTCCTTATTTGATGAATAATTTAATAAATTATTCAAATACACAAACAAATAATATACTCCTTTTACATCATATATGTGTCTAACAATTAGATTTTATTACTTATAATAAAACATGAAATGTAAAATTTTACATAATATACTTAGCTATGTAATTAGAAATAAACCGGGTGGACAATACTATCACATTGAACCTATCTTAGAATTTTAAATTCTTTCCATTTTCTATCTATTACATTATCTATTGCACTTTATTTTTCTATTAATCTTTCCATTAGACTATATTCTTATATGGTATAAGAGCTTGGGTGCTTTTAGTAAAAGTAATGCATAAAGTCTAGTCTTTCTTTGCATAGAATACTAGGAGTGATGGCTTTTATCTCGGTTGCTATCAAAGAGAATACGAGGGAGAGGGAGAGCTTGAGTGCATAGAATACTAGGGGTGATGGCTTTTATCTCGGTTGCTATCAAAGAGAATACGAGGGAGAGCTTGAGTGCCTTATAAGAAAACACACACACACACACACACACACACACATACAAAGAGAGAGAGAGAGAGCAAGACACAAGAGAGATGGATGGCTGAATTTTCTTCTATATTCTTCTCTTCTCTACAACCATATATCTAAAAATATAAGAGTACATACTGTAAGGAAAAGTACTCTCCTACATGGTAGGTCCATAGTGAGCTAGCGCAATAACTATGCCAAAACTCTAATACTCCAAAGTGGCTATCACACAACCTGTCATCCACCCCACTGGCGGCATATCAACCATAATCTTACCAACCATGCTAGTGGCATGAGTGCGAAAGCTATCACCCAAAGCAAGTCATCAATGTCCACCAGCATTAGTGAGCTCGATATCTCAACACTCCTCCTCAAGCTTAACTCCACACACTGCATTCCAAGTAAGCTCCTAAACCTATGGATTACTAGTCAACTGTATGCTACTCATGTTGTCATAGTAAATGACACCTACCTCATCCATGGGCTCACCCATATCACTAAGTAGCTTCTGAAACCAAGCAACATCATAAGATGCCATAGCAGCACCCTTGTACTCTACCTCTACACTCGACAAAGCACCTGTTGTGGCTGTTTCTTACTACTCTAACTCATAGCAGCACTCCCAAACAAAAATATAAAGCCAATGGTAGACCTCTTGTCTATGATACTACTAGCCAAATCAGCATCGTGTACCCATGTAGTCGTATCTCTATACCAGCCTCATAGAAAAGTCCATAATCAATTGTGGACTTTGTGTACCTGAGAATTCGTCTAGCCATATCTAAGTGTGGCTTTCTAGGGTCTTGCATAAATTGACTCACAAGTCTAACAGCATAGCTCAAGTCTGGCGCCTAGTAATGGTCATGTAGATCAAGCTACCCACTATGCGCTTGTACATAGTGGGGTCATCTAAAATCTCATCTGTATCTGTGAAATCTTTGTGTTCTGCTCCAATGAGATTGAAATAGGCTTATATTCTATCATACCATACTTGGACAACATGTCCAAGCCATACTATCTCTATTAATAACAAAATGCCATGAGGTGATCTCACCACCTCTATGCCCAAGAAATACCGCAACTCACCCAAATCCTTCATCTCAAAATTTTGCTTCAAAAGCCTCGTGACATCATGTATGTCAGCATCACTATCACTAGTGAGATAATCAAGTCATCCACATAAATAACTAATAGCATGATCCCTCTATCCGTCTTTTTCACATGAAGTGAAAAATCTACATTGGATATCTAAAATCTAATAGTAACAAGATACTCACCGATCTTGTTTGGCCATGCTTTAGGTGCCTGCTTCAAGCCATACAAGGCTTTTCGTAACCTGCACACAAAATTTGGGTGTGCATCACTCTCATAACCTGGCAGCTGTGCATCATGTATACTTCTTCTTGCAAATCACCATGCAAGAAGACATTCTTTATATCCATCTGATGTAGAGACCAACCCTTTACTACAACCATAGCAATGACAGCTCTCACAGTCTCCACTATCGCAATCGGGCTGAATGTCTCCTCATAGTCAATGCCATAGGTCTACGCCTAGCCCTTGGCAACCAATCTTGCCTTATACCTTCTTACCAAAACATTTGCATTATGCTTGACCTTATACACCCACATACATCTAATTGCCTTCTTTTCCTTAGGCAAAGGCACTAACTCCCATGTTGCATTTGCATCCTATGCTACCATCTCCTCATTCATGGTATGTTCCCATGTTTTATTTCCAAGTGCCTGGTCAAAACAAGTCATCCTCAACTCTTATATCGCTTTAACCATATAATGATGGGTTGTATATCCATCATATCTCAACTTATCAAATAGGGTATCTAACCCTCGTAAACCTAGATCACTGTGCCAGGTGTCCTCAAAATAGCCTAGTTTTTCTCACACCAAGACTGACGGAATGCCAAGCTCCTCATCACGGCTCTACTCAGAGCCACTAAAGTCACCATCCATATATGAGTAATCTGCTATATCAAGCACAAAAGATTAATCTACCTTTTCCTTCCCTTTGTGTGATACATGTGTACTTGCATCTGTCCTCAACCTGCTTAACCATGGACTAACACTGGATCCACTACTAGAGGACTCTCGAGGTCCACTACGCACCTATGATTGCTACTCCACATCATTGGTACTTCTTACATCTGCATCTTTTGTTGCCTTTACTACTAGTGCATATACCAGCTACTCTTCTCATCAAAGACAACATCTCTACTTACTCGCATCTCATGAGTAGTAGGATTATAACATGTATAACCTTTCTGCTCTAAAGTATAACTAATGAAGATGCATTTCTCTACCTTTGGATCCAACTTTGTTGTCACTTTGTTGGGAACATGCATATATGCAAAATACCCAAATACTTTCAAGTGAGACACATGCCGTTTTATACCTGTAAACTTTTGTTCAGGCATTATGACTACCATCATGAACTACATTGGGGGTTCTGTTATAATGTACATATGATACTACTACTTTTGTCCAAAAATAATGTACATATGATACTACTACTTCTATTATAATGTACATATGATACTACTACTTTTGTCTAAAAATAATTTGGCATATTCTTTTCAAACATCAAGGCATGTGCCACTTCTGCAATGTGCGTATGTTTTCTTTCTAAAATACCATTCTATTGCGAAGTGTACCTGCATGTCAATTGTCTCTTAATTCTTCGCTTTCTCAAGAAATCATTGAACCATTGTTGGAAAAATACTCTCCCCCATGATCTGATCTCAAGAATTTTATCTGTATACCTTTTTCCTTCTTAACCAAGACTTTAAATCTCTGAAAGTAAGCAAACACCTCACTTTTCTCCTTCATGAAATAAACTCACACTTTCCTAGAATGAACATTAATGAATGTAACATAATACCTGCAACGTTCAATCATTGGTCGTCTCATTAGTCCCCATACATGTGAATGTATAACATCTAATGGCCTTACACTGACATGCTTTTCATGTGGTAAAGCATATTTGGCCTGCTTACCACGTTGGCATGCTTCACATACTTTATGCATACCAAAAACCTTAAACTTTGGCAAACCTACAACAATATTTTGGGCTTACATAGACTTCGACTGTATATTCACATGATCAATGTGCTTGTGCCATATGTCAATATCTATGACATCTGTTCCATACACCTCAAGCTTCCCATCCAAAGTAAACGTCCTGTCATTTCTATTACCCTTTGCAACAACTAAGAAACAATGACTTTTTCACAAACCATCCTTGAAAATTAAACCTCATTTGGAGACCCTACTCAACCATATGTCCAACAAAAACTAGGTTCTTTGTAATATTTGGAACATGAAGTACATCTTCCAACTGCTTCATTTTGTCATCCTGCATGGACAATGGCACTTTACCAACATGCACAGTGGGATGTACAGTATCATCACCTATTTCTACATAACCTGGTTTTTCAATTTTCTACATGTTTCTAAACCATTCATCATGACTGGTCATGTGGTTAGAGGTACCAGAATCTACACACCATATATCTTTAGATTCTAACACATCTCCTATTGTGGAACTGAGCATGTATTGCATCACAAATAGATGTTCATTCCTTGTCATCACCACCATGTTTACTAGATGATACATAGTTGCCTTGTTGTAACTTTCCACTTTTAATGTCATTCTTCTTTTTAAATAAGTACTTTGCCATGTTTCCTAGTTTGCCACAATAATACAACTCTATGCTATTTGCACTCTGATTTCTTTGCCAACACCTCGGCCCCTCTAGCTCCCTTGCCTCTAGTGTGGTGTATTCCACCTATGTATGATTGTTGTGCTGTTGTTGTAAATCATTATATTGTTGTCCATAATTCTAGCTTCCATGTTGACCACCACCTTGGTGTCAACCATGACCTCTACCTCCACCTCTACCTCCACCTTTACTTGAATTGGGGTAGAAGGCCTACTTCTAATGTGTTCTTGATTTCTAAAGAAAAGTCCTCACCAAGAGACTTTTCTTCTATGATCAACATAGACACTAAGTCTTGAAAGTTAGGAACATTCTCCTTGACTGCAATGAAGGTCTTGAATGGCTTACACTCTTTGCCGAGCCCATTTAGACAGACGCTCACTAAATCATCATCTTCCACTGATATATTAATAGATCCAAGGGATTCAAAAATATCTTTGATCTTTAAAGAATACTCATTGATAGACATGCTTTTCTTCTCCACAATATGCGGCTCTTGTTTTAGCTGCATTTTCCTTGCCTTTATGTTGGTTTGGAAAATCTGCACTAGATTCTACAGAAACTACTAGAGTGTTAGCATCCTATATGTGTCTTATCATTGTGTCTATACACTGATTAAAAGCCAATACATGACTTTCCTTACACCTTGGTTCTAGTCCTTAAATGACTTTATATCTGCTAGAGTGGCATTCTCTTCAGACAACTCTAGAAGCTCCTTGTTTTCTCCTTTGACATAGTCCCAAAATGTGTTCTATCATTGTGTCTATACACTGATTGAAAGCCAATACATGACTTTCCTTACACCTTGGTTCCAGTCATTAAATGTCTTTATATCTACTAGAGTGGCATTCTCTTCAGACAACTCTGGAGTCTCCTCATTATCTCCTTTGACATAGTCCCAAAATCCTAGAGCGGCATTCTCTTCAGACAACTCTGGAGGCTCCTCATTGTCTCCTCCGACATAGTCCCAAAATCCTTTACCAATCAGAAAATTAGTCATTCTGAACTTCCAAGCATGGAAGTTGTTCTTATCCAGCTTCTCACACTAACAATATGATCGAGTCTGTTAGACATGTTTGTCCACAACAATGAGAAACTTGCAAACATATATTTTTTGTATGCAACCTTTAACACATCAATATCTTCTATTGTTTTGCAACAGTACTTCAGCATAACCTGTATGTCACCAGATGCAACCAGAGTACATGTACATACACCCAATTTTAGCAATACATGTGCAAACATTATTTACACTCTCAAAATGCATTGCTACACTACAATAACCAGATTTTGACCAGAGACATTTCTCAACTATAGAACTGTACCCAAAACTATCGAAAACAACTTGTAGTGAATGAACAGAGACCATAACGCACCCAAAACATGGTACTAGCTACAAAAGTGTAGTACAAACAAAGTACTACACACCACACAAGCTCGTGAAGCGGAGACGTATAGCTCACGGAGCTACCGAGGGGGTGTTTACCTAAACAAGAAGGAAAAGAGATGATGATGCTCTTACCCGTGTACCACTTCCTTGCTTGCTTTGTTCTTGCCTCTTGCTTGCCTCCTTAGCTCTCACATGAACCGGAGCTCTGATACCATAAAGAGAATGCGAAGGAGAGGGAGAGCTTAAGTCCCTTGTAAGAACACAAACACACACACACACACACAAGAGAGCTTAAGTCCCTTGCAAGAAAACACACACATACACACACACACAAGAGAGAGAGATGGATGGCTAAATTTTCTTCTATATTCTTCTCTTCTCTATTACCATATATCTAAAAAGAATAAGAGTACATAATATAAGGGAAAGTACTCTCCGATAATAACATACAATAGTCGGTCCTTAGTGTGAACTCGACTATATGAGTGGGTGCTATAACTATGCCATAACTCTAGTACTCTAAAGTGGCTGTCACACAACTTGTCATCCACTGCTGATGGCATATCAACCACCATAATCTCACCAACCATGCCAGTGGCATAAGTGCGGAAGCTATCACCCAAGCAGATCATCAATGTCTATAGCACTAGTTGAGCTCAATATCTCAACAACTATTACTGTTGTTGTTGCAGACTTGTGCATTCATTCACCAACCTTCACAGAAGGCAAGCTTGATGAGACAAACTACACTCTCTAGAAATTCAAAATCAATTCCATTCTAGACTCTTATATGAGCTTCTAGAAACTGTTCTAAGAACGGATGCAAAACCAATGGGAGTAACCAACCCCAACAATAGGAGTAACCAATGGGAGTAACCAACCCCAACAACAATGCGAATACACTACACTTCTTTCGACATGGAAGAGGCACAATGCTAACACACTTTGTTCCATTATCACAAGCATAAGTGATTTTGTTCTTGCTCACACAACTAAGGCATTGGAGACCTCGACCATACTAAGAAATCAGTATGAGAACCAGAACCAGACCAGGATTTAGAACCTAGAGAATCAACTGCTTGCTAAGAAGTTTTCTAGAGGAGAAGTTACTGAGGCATTTATCATGCGGATTAAAAATCTAAAAGATGAAATGGCTAATATGGGATTATAAAGACCAGTGAGGAATAGCCCGGAGGTGTATCCAAATCCTTTCTCTATAAAGGTACGATGACTTGTTTATGGCACTAAACACTCAAGTTAGAGTACCATCTCTATCATTTGAAGAATTTAGTGCTATGTTAGATGTGGCTAAAGACTCGGGATGGTGGTAGTGAGGTTGTATTGTGACCAATGCTAAAGACAAATGTGCACCATCTTGTGATGTGACAAGAAGAAGAAGCCAAAGAAGAAAAAGTTTTAAGCGAGCTACTATTATTGTGACAATAAGGGTCATGATGTCAAAGACTATAGACGAAGAATGGCATGAGACCAAGCTTAAACTTTGGGTCACCATTAAAGAGGTATGCTCATCTATTCACACTTCAATTTGTTAATAACTCATGGATTTTGGATAGTAGAGCATCCCGACACATAACTAGTAAAAAGAGTTAGTATAGTTCCTAGAAGCCTCTATAGGAACCCATCAGTGTTGTTGTTGGGTATAATGCTAAATGTCTAGCCAAAGGGTCTAGAACCATCTCTTTTGTGGCAGTAGGTGAAGAGAAGAAGCTTTCAACATGCTCTATGTACCTCAAATCAAAAGGAACCTATTGTCAATTACTTTATGATAACAGATTGTAGGCTTGAAGTATGCTTCCAGAAAACTAAAGTAAAATTCTAGATGCTATTAGCAAGCTATTCAAAAAAGGAGTAAGGCACAACAATTTATAAAAGCTAAGTGCCCTTACAATAACTACAATAAGAACATGAGAAGGATTTAGTACGAGCGATCAGATTTGTAGTCTTAAAGGAGATTCATAAAAAGGGAATGATGGTATGCTAATTCGCTTGCATTTTTAGAATTGTAGGAACCATATGAGGCTTGCATAATGGGCAAGCAACAGCACAACACATTTCCACAAACACATTTCCACAGGAGAGTAATAATAGGGAAAAGACTCCTCTAGAGCTGGTACATACTGATATCTGTGGTATGATGTCTACTACTAAATTGGGAGGATCTTCTTTCTTTATGTGGTAATAGGGAAAAGACTCCTCTAGAGTAGCTGGAACATGTGATCTCTATGGGGGTTAAGATGTCTACTATACTTCATTGGGGGGATCTTCTTATTTTATGTGGTTAGTCAATGATTAGAGTAGGAAGATGTGGCTTTATTTCCTTATTAAGAAGGAGAATTCCACTGTAAGGAGAATGGCATCAATGCTAACTCACCAACTGCTCACACACATGAGCAAGGAGAATGGCATCAAGCACCAACTCACCACACTACCCAACTCACAAACCTCAGCAAAACAATGTTATAGAACATTATCACAATCAAACTATCGTGCAATGGCTGGAAGTATGCAAAAAGGGAAAGCATTACCAGACACTTTCTGGGCTAAAGCAGTGAGCATAGTAGAATTAGAGCTACACAAAGATGCTCGAGGGTATCACACTGCAAGAGACCTACTTTGGTAAGAAACCTTTACTATCTCATTTTAGAGCATTTGGTTATGAATGTTTTGTGTACATACCAGATACATCCAGAAAGAAGCCTAACACCAAAAGCAAGAAATGTATCTTTCTTGGATACAGTCAAGAGTTAAAGGCTTATCGACTGTATGATACATCCAGAAAGAAGCCTAACACCAAAAGCAAGAATTTATCTTTCTTGGATACAGTCAAGAAGTTTATCTTTCTTGGATACAGTCAAGAGTTAAAGGCTTATCGACTATATGATCTAAAAGTGAAGAAGATAATCACCAATCGAGATGTGGTGTTTGTGGAGTAGCCACACACTTAGTGGAGGAGACAAGTCTGTCCACTCTATCATTAGTCGAAGAAATAATCCACCATGAGCCCAACCCACTAGCTAGATTTCCTCTAGAGGAGGAAGAGTTCTTAAAGGAAAAAAACTCTCACACACCACCAGCCTGCTACACCACATGGAAAGCCACTTTTAGAGTGGGCATATCAACTCTTTGATAAACGCAACCCACTACCTGAGATGTCAAAATCTTTAGTGAATGGGCCACATAGATCAAGGAGAATAGAGGACCAGAGAAGAGCATTTGATCTCATTGTTGTCAACGTGACCTTGATGGGGCTGAGATAATATTAGGAACACTGAAGGAGGCTTCCATCTTAGACAAAGCAAAGTAGAAAGTCGTGATGCAGTCTGAGTATAACAACATCATAAAGAACAACATCTGGGAGCTATTTGACTATCGATCGAAAAAATGCATCAGAATTGCTCCTGAAGGGCTGGAGAAGCTTTACCAGAACAGTGTGAATTTGGGCTCTACAGTAGTGGTGCAGGCTCAAAATTCTCATTGTTTTGGCAGCACTGCTCCCCCAGGCCCCCAGGGTCATTTTTGATCCATTTACAAAAAAATTTATGGTACAAACTAGAAAAAACAATGATATACTTGATGAAAATAAGTTTGCAAAAACTGTATTATATTCATAATAAGAAGTGATACATCATCTTTCGAAAACTTTCTTACAATATTGAGCTTCCTTCTCTTGTTATTGGTCGAGTGTGCTCAAGGAGTGATTGGGCTATTTCTTGAGGATCCTCTGTGCTTATGTTTTTGGCTATACCTATACGAGTAAGAAGCTTACCCTTAAATCCATAACCAAAAACATCGAAGAAAGCAAGGGATTTTTTTATCAGAACTATACATTTGGTGCTCTATGCCATAGAGGCTACACAGAGCACCTTAGAGAGGGCTTTCAAAAAGAAGAGAGTGAAGGCAGATTGAGGGGTGTAGTCCCTATGGATAATGGTGATGCCATCCCCATAGGAAGCCGACCAAGATAGTGTGCCAACGCAGCATCATGTCCATGGACCTTGGTCTGGTCTCTGTTGTCGCCGCCTCTCCCAGCAAATTCATCAATTTCAACCACCCTCTGAAATTAAAGGAAAAATCAAAATATTTTCCTATACATAATTACAAATGTTTCTAAGTTGTAAAAGGTTGATTATTACCTCTTGCTCAATGTCTTCTTTTGCCAAAGTGCTGGTGGGGGCGGAGAGGTCAATCGAGGACTTAGCCTCGATGTTTCTAAGTTGTAAAAGGTCGATTATTACCTCTTGCTCAATGTCTTCTTTTGCCAAAGTGCTGGTGGGGGCGGAGAGGTCAATCGAGGACTTAGCCTCATCCTTTTTAGGCGCTTTGGTCTCCTCCATCACTCCAGTAGAGCAGGGTATCCTTTTCAGCACCTAGCTTGTCTTGTAAGGTTGTGAATTCCTCCTCTGGAACTAGGGCTTGTGATCCGCGGTCTCAACCACAGTTTCCTTGACCAAAGCAATTGTCTCTCTATGATAGATTCTCCAAGGGGTAATATGACACTATCTAGGTGATGAGGACCAAGGTTGGACATATCAAGGTCCACCTCACATCGCGTGCATATAATGCCCAACCATTTATCCATTCTCAAGCCAGCTGCCTTTTCAAGGTCATGATGAAGAAATAAGTATTCTTCACCTTCCACCACAATGGTGCTTAAGAGATTGATCTCAAGCTCTGGTAGCACCTTGCTCTCCTTGTGTGGGGAAGATGGCCCTGCATCTTCCACTATAGCGGGCTGTTCAGGTGCAGATTGTGCACCCTCTAGAAAGTGCTCTGATGCAAGCTGCTCTTCCACACCAGCACTCGTACTACCTAGTGCCTTCACTTCCTTGTCATTCCTCAAATACCCTGCCAAATGCAATGCAGGCATCTCTACCTCCTCATCCGAATCCTCATCGGCTGATGAGGAACGCAAAAGTGGCGAGCCACAAGAGGAACCTAGTTCCTAAATTGTGTATATGAATTTGTGTATCTATAGTGTGTGTGCGTGTGTGTATATGAATTTGTGTATCTATAGTGTGTGTGCGTGTGTGTATATGAATTTGTGTATCTATAGTGTGTGTGCGTGTGTGTATATGAATTTGTGTATCTATAGTGTGTGTGCGCGTGTGTATATGTGTGTAAACTTTCCTCTTGAGCCTTAGAGTTTATGAATTAAACTATAAAATTAGTCTCTTCTAATATTAGAAAGTCTTACTTTAGACTTAATCCTAGTGTTTAGGAAATTGCATGCAAACACATATATACATTACATATGGTAAATATATAGGACTAGGTTAGAGTGTAAATATACAGGACTATGTTAGTTTTATATATATATATAAGACTTTGTAAATATATTGAACTATGTTAGAGTGTGTGTGTGTGTGTGTGTGTATGTGTGTGTGTGTGTGTGTGTGTGTGTGTGTGTGTGTGTGTGTGTGTGTGTGTATCTATGTATGTATGTATGCATATTACATATGGTAAATATATAGGATTATGTTAGAGTTTAGATTTAAAAACCTAAGGTATGTATTTAGTCAAACCTTAGCTCCTAAGAGAATTTAACAAGTGAATAACTAAAGGAACTTAACCTTATAATTAAACCCTATATATATATAGAAGGTTAGAGGTGGTGTAGGTGTACCCAAATCCAATGTGTATTTAAAATTGAGAGTTAACTTTAGCTCTCATGAATTTGAACGTATATGTGTACACCCTTGTACATATGGGTGTACAAGTAAACAAAACCTCAAGTGAACTAAGGTATAAATTTTGAAATTGAGCCTATACCTTAATAACTTTAAGAGGCCAACCGTAGATTTAAGCCAACATATATAGGAACATACTTATATACCCCATGTGTATATGTGTGAATCCTAAAGGTTAGGGTAAATCCTTGATTTTAGACTAGGTATGTGCTTGTGCTTCATACGCACACATGTGTGAAATTACCCCAAGTTAAATAGAAAACTATGATTGGAAAAAAATCAGGAAGAATCCCAAGGCTTAATCAACCCATAAAATTAAGAAGACCTTGCTAAGCTTATGCAGCTACAAGATTATTTTTCATTCAAAGTTTTGACTAGAGAGTAGGGATGTCTCATTGGACTTGCAATGGTCTACACAATCTCAATTGCATGTACGATGCATTGTTTGCCCGAATCATGTCTTTATATTATTTGGACATAATACTCATTTAAGTTATATTTTTATAAAAACCCCTCGTGAATGTATCACATAGGTTAATGATGTTCTGTGTAGATGTAATCAAAGAGGTGTAACACATAAAGATGGTCGCCCGAGACCTTGACCCATCTTGGTCAGATGAGGGTACACTCCTAGTATGATTAGTGTCAGGAAAGGAAACAACTCTGGTGTGTATATATGTCAGGGAAAGGAGAAGAAGTGGCACGATTAGTGTCAAGGAAAGGAAGAAGCTTTGGTGTATATCAACAAGGGAGTAGGTTAGTGCTGGTAAATTAAAGTAACATAACATGAATTTAAAAATATCTCCTTGCACCATGCCTCTTCTTCTCGAACTAGGAAGATATGCACCACTAAGCGTGAGCACTCCAACTTGTGCCAACATCCCCAACAAGGAGCCCATAAGTCTCATATCCCAAATCAACAATTGCAAATAAGAAAAAACGACTTCTGATGGCCATATAATTCCCAAGGCATGAGCATTTCAAGTTACATTCACACCATACTAACACATGCATATAGACCAGACCTACCTAGCATAGTACTCCAAAGTTACCTATGTCCTCACACCAGATGTGCCAAGAGCACACCCATTGGGTCAAGGTCTTAAACGATAGGACTCACCACCCGAATGACATCCATCTAGCATCACATTAACTTGTAAGGTACCTTCACAAGTTCCACTAACAATATCCAAACAAATATCAAACATGATTAAGCAACTATGCATCATGTATACATCGCATAAATATAGGGTAAACCATCCCAACATTCAATGGGGTAGTCTCGATCCTTCATCAAATCTCCGAATGTGTTTCCCTATCCAATATCCTTGGTCTAAACCTTCATTGTCCTTGAGCAAAAATTGAATCCATCCTTTAAGCCAATAAGGTCTCTAACACCATATTTAATCCCATTAATCTTCTTAAGCCATTTCAAAGCATATTTTTAGGTGTTACTAATCCTAATTGTTGAGGCTAGAAGTGATCTCCTTGGTCTCTCTTATTTTAAATTATTAATCAAGGTCTTCATGAGTTTCTCGTCTCTCAAGGCAAAAGCCATATATAGTTATTGTTTGCTTGGAGAAATTTGACTACTTATTTTTCTTTATAACTCACTTTATAACTCACTTTAAAAGTGTACCTTTAAGTACCTTATTTGTTATTGTTTGCTTGGAGAAATTCGACTACTTATTTTTCTTTATAACTCACTTTAAAAGTGTACCTTTAAGTACCCTATCTTGATCCTTTTCTAGGTTTAAAAGATATTTCCAATTAGCCAACATTCTTTATCTAAGTTGCTTTGGCCATTTTCTATGCTGGATTATCAAGAATCTATACCTTCTCTCTGTAGATTCCTATTTGAACCCAAGTCCTTTTCTTTTGTTAACATTTTTAACTTAATTCATGTAAATTTTTACTGTGTATAAATCTTTCTTTAATCCTGTAGGGGTCATCAAAATTAGACTTTCTCTCTCTAGGATTCCATTACCTCTCTCTAAATCTACATATTAATCATTCTATTAATTTAGAGGTTCTAACTCAACAATCTACTTAATTCTGATGGGTAACTATTTCCATGATATTTACCATATTAACCTTCTTTAGTAAAAATGCAAAACTATATTGCACCATATGTTGCATATTTATTGCATAGACTGTTAAACCCTATGTGAGTCTCTCTCTAGAATTGAGAACTTTATCACTCCTCCACTTTTGGCTGATTCTAGGTTCTTTTGCCATGTAAACCTCTTTATTTTTATATAGTCAAGATTTCCACAAATTTAAGTGAATAAGCCATGAGAAAAGACCATGTGCACACCTTGATGGTAAAAAAATAATAGAGCACAAACTTGGTACTCTCAATATACTATACATTAAGCAATGAATTTTGTTAATCTAAACTCTAAGGACGATCCCTAGTAACTTTAACCTTTTAATTTAAGGTACTCTATTTGATTAACCTCTAGACAAAATATCCAACTAAGGTAAAGTGTTCAAAAGTTTTATTGAGTCATGTATCTAGCCTAATTTATTCCTAAGATTATTTAAAAATAAATTATAATAAGGTCACCTTATTAATGTAAAAAATTTAAAAAGGATCCTATGGTCAAAAAGGACATGTGTATAAAGCCATTATTTATTATCTCTGTTAATTACAAAGAGTTCTATGGTTAAGGAAAGGTAATTTTATTTGATAAAATTAATATTTCTTGCCTTTGTTAATTTATAGGGAGCATAAATATGAAAAAAATAAGCACAAGAATTCAAACATAAAAAAGGACTCGTGCACTTGAAAAATTTGATTTAGTGATGTGCACATGTGCTAGGGATGAAGAGAGAAGCTCCAAATAGCTTAAGAACTCCACAAATTGTCCTCAATTTCAGTGCCCGAACCCCTTATAAGTATCTTATATATAAGTGGGATTTACCCAACCATCCACCATAAGGTTCTCATTACAAACTCAAGCCTTATATGGACCAGATTTTGTTACAATGCTAGGCCTTTGGCCATGCTAAATCCAACGTTCAAATGATTTAAAATTGAGAGAGAACTTGAGTTCCTAAGAATTGGAATATATATATATATATATATATATATATATATATATATATATGGTGTATAAGTGAGCAATACCTCAAGTGAATTAAGTTAAAAATTATGAAATTGAGCCTAGCTTTAATAAATTTTAGGAGGCCAACCATAGATTTAGGCTAGCCATATATAGGGCATACTTGTATACCTCATTTATATGTATAAGCACCCTAAAGGTCATGGTAAATCCTTAGATTTTGGACAAGGTAAATGCATATGATTTACATGATCCTCGTGCTTCATAAGTGTGAAATCACCCTAGATTAAATAGAAATCTATAATCAATATTTTTTTTGGATGAATTAGAAATCTATGATTGGAAAACAAATCTGGGATGAATTCCAAAGCCCGTAAAACTAAGATGACCTCACTAGGCTTATGCAGTTAGAATATTTTTTTCATTCAAAGTTTTGACCACAAAGTAGGGATGTCTCGGCGAACTTGCGATGGTTTAGACAGTCTCGATCATATCTTTATACTATTTGGACTTTGTATTCATTTAAGTTATATTTTTATGGAACCTCTGAAGGTACTACACAGATTAATGTTATTTTGTGTGGATGTCATTGAAAGGTGTGACACACGATGATGATTTCCCAAGACCTTGACACATATTAGTCGCATGTGGGGTACACTCCTGGCATGATTGATGTGAGGTACATGAAGTGTCTCGAATGTGGGATGCACTCTTGGCACGTTTGGTGTGAGGGACATAACGCATCTTGATGTGTATCGGGTAGGGTAGTGCCTGGTGGCGACTTGAATGTGGTTGTCAACTATACATGGCTCTTGATGTCAATTAATGGATTGTTCATTCTCCTAGGAGTGGTGAGATGACTAGAAAAAGTGGCTCCTTTGGATGGGTACACAGTGTTTGAGTCAGATGCGAGACTTGTGAGGTCTCGCAGAGTGGTCCGGGAGTGTTCAAGCTCAGTTGTGCATACCTTCCCCATTCGAGGATTTCTATTTATTGTGCGAGGATATTTCTTTATGGTTCTTCATAGTGTTCTACATTATTCTTATGATGATGTATTTGGGATGATTCTTAGAGTTATGACATTTATATGAAAATATTGTATTAAATATTTAAATGTATTTCTTTTGTTTTATTAGAAAGAGATATTTTCAGTGGAGTGCATGTGTGAACTTTATATTCAATTGCATGTGTGTGTGTAATAGAAAAGGAAATTTTGGTTATGGGTGTGTGAATTCACATCGACTCCAGAAGCCCAGTTTGGTTGGGTGGAAGGCTAGACCCATGGGATTAGACGAGGCTAGTCTAAGCATATGGGACTTGTCTAAGTTATAAATAGTTAGCTAAACATTGGAAAGTGAGTGGAAGAGTGGACCCAAGAATCTAGGTGCTTTCAAAACCAAGACCCAACTTTTTTGACCCAAGAATCCAAGTGCTTTTGAAATCAAGACCCAACCTGTTTGATAAAATAAATACTCAGGAAAAACATGGATTAGATTTTAGCAAATTATGGTAGAATGGTTGCCTTTATAATCCAAGAGATAGGATATCGGATTTATGCATCAAACCTTTAACAGAAAAGAGGGATTTCTTAGTTGCACCTTTACAAGGGATAGATATAATTTTGGGTATGCCTTGGAGACACAAATACAATCCTATTATAGACTATGACACTCATAGTATTTCTCTAAGGAAGGACAGTGAAAATATTCTCCTCCAGTGTCAAGTCAAAGGAGAAATGAGTCCTTTGTTGAGTCACACTCAAGCAAAGAGAGCTCTAAGAAAAAGAGATAAGACTTATATGGTATGGGTTAACCAGCTTGATGCTGAGTTGGACACATCCAAAAGACCAAAGTTTGATTCTTTTATCTCCAAATTTAGTGACTGTTTCATGGAAGATTTGCCTCCAGGATTACCTAAGTCTAGGCATGAGGATCATAGTATTGACTTATTGCCTGGAAATTCCCCGCCTTGTAAAGCTCCCTATAGAGTCAACAATTTAGAGCAAAGAGAAATCCAAAGCCAAATAGAAGACTTGCTAGAGAGAGGCCTTATTCGACCTAGTAGTTCACCTTTTGGAGCTCCAGTACTTCTTGTTAAGAAGAAGAACGGAACTTACCAAATGTGTGTAGACTATCGTGCATTGAATAAGATTACTGTCAAGAACAGATATCCTATTCCTAGGATAGATGATATTCTTGATAAGCTTAGAGGATCAAAGGTCTTTAGCAAGATTGACCTAAAGTCTGGGTATCATCAAGTTCGTATGACTCAATCTGACATTTTCAAGACAGCTTTTAGAACCCAAACTGGTCATTATGAGTTTTTGGTTATGCCATTTGGTTTGACCAATGCTCTAGCTACTTTCAGCCGTATGATGAATCGTATATTCCTTAAGTTTCAAAGTTTTGTTATAGTGTTCTTTGATGACATTCTTGTTTTTAGCAAGGATCGACAAGAGCATGAACAACACTTGGAACAAGTGTTCAATCTTTTGAGAGAAAATGAATTGTATGTCAATCCTGAAAAGAGTTCTTTCTTTCAAGAGGAGATTGAATACTTAGGTCATATAGTGTCGGCTGAAGGGATTCGTGTAGATCCTAAGAAAATTGAGTGTGTTGCTTCTTGGCCTACGCCTAGAAACATACATGATCTTAGATCTTTTCTTGGCTTATGTAGTTATTATAGGAAGTTCGTCAAGAATTTTGCTTGTATTGCCAATCCTTTGACTGAACTCCTTAAGAAAGCTACAAATTTCAATTGGACTGATAAGCAAGATAAATCTTTTGCAACACTCAAGAATGCTTTAACACAAGCACCAGTTCTTACACTACCTGATTTCCAAAGACCATTCTTTATAGTAGTGACTGATGCTAGTGGCAAAGGATTTGGAGCTGTTCTTATGCAAGACAACCATCCTATTGCATATCAAAGTAGAAAGCTTAAGCCTGCAGAGCAAAATTATAGCACTTATGACAAGGAATTAGCAGCAATAGTGCATGCTTTGAAAATCTGGAAGCATTACCTAATGGGCTCTGAATTTCTTATCAAGACAGACCAACAAAGCATTAGGCATTTGCTTACGCAACCTCTTATTTCAGATAGGCATATCAAATGGGCAGCTTTCATTCAAAGTTTCCAACCTGTGATTCAATATCAACCTGGAAAAGAAAATGTTGTTGCCGATGCTTTGAGTCGAAGACCAAATATCAACAACATTTCTATAATTGAAAGTGAACCATTTGTCCTCATGAAAGAAACTTACGAAGTTGATCCAGATTTTTCTCAAATATGGATTAAATTGCGTGAAAACAATTGGACACCTCAAGGAAGTTATTCTCATAATGATGGATATCTTTTCTTTGAGAAAAGATTGTGTGTTACTCAACCTTACAGACAGCTTGTCTTGGAAGAGATGCACCAACCACCATTTGTGGGACATAGAGGAGTTTCCGCAACACTTCAAGTAGTTTCTCGAGAATTTTATTGGCCCCATTTGAAGAATGATGTAGCTAAGTTTGTAGCTGAATGTAACATTTGCCAAACAATCAAAAGCTACAAAGGCAAAGCTTTAGGATTGCTTATGCCTCTACCTATTCCTGATAGACCATGGGAACAAGTGTCTATGGATTTCATTACTGGCTTCCCTACTACTTCCAGTCCCCATGACATGATTTGGACAATAGTGGACAGATTTAGTAAGCAAGCCTATTTCATTCCATGTAAAAAGACACTAACTTCTCAGCAAGCTGCGAACATATTTGTTAAGCAAATTTTTGTTCATCATGGTCTACCCAAAGTGATAGTTTCTGATAGAGATTCTAAATTTTGTAGTCACTTTTGGGTTGCTCTTTTCTCAAACTTGGGCACTAAGTTAGATTTTTCTACGGCTTTCCATCCGGAATCGAATGGACAAACCGAAGTTACAAATAGCACTATCTTAGATATGTTTAAAGCCTATGTTTCCCAGCAACCTAGTGCATGGGATAAGTACATACACCTACTCCAATTTGCTTATAATAATACTCCTCATACTGCTACTGGTCGAGCACCATTTGAGATTATCTATGGAAGAGCATTGCCTATTCCGGCTACTAGACTCTCTCATAAGATTGAAGCAGCTGACCAATATGTTAGAGACTTTGATCGCATTCTATCTAAAGTGCGTGATTGTATTCAAAGAGCTCAAGAGAAGTATACATCTCAAGCAAATAGGAAGCGCAAAGATTTTTCATTTCAAGAAGGTGATTATGTACTTTTGAGAATTGAAAAGCGTCGATTAAAGAGTGTGGACAAGTTCCCTGCAGTGAAGCTAGCGCCTAGATATTATGGGCCATTTAAAATCCTTCAAAAGATTAATGATGTGGCCTATAGACTAGAGCTTCCATCTTATTGGAATATCCACAATTCTTTTCATATCCATCTCTTGAAACCTTTTCGAGGAACACTTCCTACTCACCCAACATATGAGGAACCACCTCTTATTGAAGGAGAGGAAGAAGTACTAATTCCTGATGCAATCATTGACCAAGAGATAACAACAACAAGGACAGGTAATCAATACTTCAAGTATCTTTTGACTTTTAAGAATCATCCACAAGAAGATGCTAAATGGATGCCTGAGAAATTTTTCCGAGTTTACCCTGAAATTCTTCATTCTTTTCAAACCCAGCAAATCCGCAATTGAGGACAATTGCAAACTCAAGCAAGAGGGATGTCATGAGAATATATTTTAAGTCCTCTAGAAAAATATTATTCATCCCCTCTTGAGTAATTTGGGGACGCCTAGATTACTCTTGCGTCATGCCGGCTAGGTTAATATCGTGGGTGACACCACTATAAATATTAATACGTGCGGTATATAACGTATGTTTGAGGCCACCTATGATTATTTCAGTTAGGTTTGTATGGCAGGGTGATTCTTGGGATACTTACGCCTGGTAGTCATGAGTTGGTGATGATTTGTGCCTGTTTAATATTTGTGGGATTAATTTAATAATTAATTGGGCTTATATTTTCAGGTGATGAAGACTATGGGAATTGAAGAGTTTACTTTGGAAGAAATGTCTTGGATCATCACATTTCATTTTGGCAAGCATAGTAGCTTGTAACCTTATTAAATGATTTTTCCATTTTGAACTTTAGGAAAGATACATTTATTTTTGTGGAATTTATTAAAGCCTATGGCTTTACCCTAGTCCCAATTTGACACTCTATTTTTGTTAAAGAAGAGTGCCGTGCTCTCTAAAAAGCACATCTTGTATTTTGGCGGCTATGGCCTAATTTTGGTGAAAAGGAAAGCTAATAAAGAAATACTCTTGTGTGGGGAGAGGCCACGCACAAGAGGGGGGAAGATTGCACCCAATACGGTCTTTTTGGAGATAAGTATTTTTGTTTAAGTGTTTAATTTTTCAATTGCTTTGATTTAGTTGAACCTTACAAGCAATGGTTTTTATGATTGAATTAATTCTCTATCTTTCCACAATCAATTCCTAGAATAAGATTCCGGTTGCAGTGTGTGTGTTGTACATCATCATAGCTATGTGAGTGTGATACATCATCATCATCTAAATTATTTTGTCAGTGTAGTATACGTCCTTAGGGACATAGTCATAACGACTCAAGAGTGTAGGACACTCATGTAAGATTCCCAAGGAAGAATCATCCCATGCTAACAATGCTAAACCATACATGTGGAGATAGTGAAGCAATGAAATAATGAAATCCTCGTGTGCAAATCATTTGGACTATATGGCACATACATCCACCTCATCAAACAAATGCCTCAAGTGACTAGGCATCAATCCCTCGCGCTCAAAAAACCACATGTGGCATAAACAGGCTACCTTATCATAGCATGAAGTCAATGAATGAGGGTCTAAAGGCCTAAACCTCGAAGTGCCAAGAGTATGTGTGAATGTGGCAAAAGAAATATGATCCGTGACACGAAATGGTCAACGTACGTATGCACAAGCTACATGTGAAAACAACCTTTTTATAAGGCTAGTGTAAGGAAGGTGTGAATGCAAAAAAAAAATGGGATGGGTTAGTGGTGAAGAGTGTGGGCTGGGAGATAATGGGCTAGGAATATGTAAAAATGGTAAAGAGAGTGAAAAGGGGGAAAAGGAATACCCTAAAATAAATGGAAATAAGAGCCCCTTTCTTGTATTTCTTTTTCATCCTTTCTTTTTGCCCTTCTTGTATTTCTTCTCTCCTTCTTCACGGATAGGGCTGGCTTCCATTGGTGGCCAAGCTTCTTCTTCTTCTCTTTCTACTACTGAGGTGAGCTTCACTGTGATGCGTCTGCTAAACGTATGAACATCGAGACAGGCAAGTTCCATTGCTGTTGTTATCATTACTACTAGTGCTCTCTGTGCTGGATTTGTCCAATAAGAATCTCACAAAGTTGCCTCCTGCTTGTGACCTCCGGATTGGCTTCTTAGGATGACCAAGATGAGCTTGTTTTACCTATTACACAGTGCAAGCAGACTCTGTAATATTCTCCTGTGAACGATGTCACCAAATCCCTCCACTTCTCTCCCACAGTTGAAGCCTAGTGGCCTTGCCTTTGTAAAAACAATTTCCAGCAGTAACCCTAGGATTTTATTCAGTCACTTCTCTCACAAACTTGGCCTTAGCATTAATGATGATGTTGGTCCTTCTGTAGAAGCTGATGAAGATATGGATGTTGTTGTCTTCAGTTGTACTTAGCCTGCATATGCAAATGTTAGTTTATTTCTTTTCAATTTTGTTTATCTTTTCCAAAGGTGTTATCAATTGTTGTATGTAGGTAGGAACCCTGAGCCCTGGCTGTGCAGTGGCTCCACCAGAGGGTTGGGTTTGAATCCCAACGAGGTTGTTATTTTGTAAGTACAACTGTTAGGGTTTAGCTTTCTGCAAGTGTGTGCATGTGTTCAGTGTTTCTTGACAGGTTTCTTACATCAAAATGTGTTCTTTGCAAAGATAGATACACAAACAATCACACTATTATACAATTGCAGTTTGCTCTTTCAAAATGATGTAGAAGAGATCAAACTTCACCTGAATTGATCACTGATCACATTGATTAGCATAGATCGTTGTTGAATAAGTTATCATGATCACATTAAGTGTTGCAATAATCTTGCATTACTTCCAACAAGATTCAATAAGCTTACTTACTTTGATTTTGCTTTGCAAACTTTGAAATTTTGCACTAAGATTCTTAGAATTTGGTTCTACATAGTAAATAAATTGTAAACTGCTCAAATTTGTAATAGAACTGTCATCTTCATTGAAATGTGCATAGAATCTTAAATTTGCACCAATTCTTAATAAGAACTGCACCAATATCTACATAGCAACCTTCAACATCCTCTAAACTACTAAGATTTCCGAGAACTAGGCAAATTTAGAAGGAAACTAAGCTTTATGAATAGATTTGATCGAAGGAACTGTTAATCAAGAGGATTTAGCAGAAAGTTTTCAAGAAAATCGCTCTAAAAATTACAACAAATGTTAATCACAAAAATCAAGATTCTCTCAAATCTGTGCAAGAATTAGGATTTTTGAAATCTCTAATTGGCATATACAAAAGATCATTACCATTAATCCCATTGCTAATTTGTTTTAAAAAATCAATATACCCATGTCCTAAATCTATGCCCAAGGGACTCAAGGTCTATGTACCTAGGCCCAAACCCATACATGTGCGCGTGCATATATAATTGCTTCAATACAGCTATGCACTTGACAATGCTAGATCCTTAATCACCATGAAAAAAGCATATAAGAGAGGCAAAATCAAGCCATCTAGTCATGCCATTAGAGATGATACAACCACCATTTGTGGGATGTACCAACCAAAAAAGTTGATATGACTTGGGTTGTTTAATGTTAATAACCCCATGTTCCTTAGGTCTAGCTCATGTAAGATTGATCCAAGGAAAAAAGCTAGATTTGGCTACCCCTTATTCATAGTTTTAAGTATCCTAGTGAAATAATATCCCAAATACAAGGATTGCCCATAAACAAAGTTCTCTATGCATTGATGGATATATTTGGAAGCAGTAAACCATTATGTATATGTCCACCCTCTTGTGGAAAGCATAGTTGCATCCACACATATATGGCCTCTTGTGGAAACTATGCTTTCCACCCTCTTGTGGAAAGCATAGTTGCATCCACACATATATGGCCTCCTCATCTCTTTTCACAACCATGAGAGTGGTGCAAAGATGTGATCTATATAGAACTAAAAACTCCTCCTAATCCTCAAACTCCGAACTCCCCCCACTTGCTCTAGCCTCTTTTCTATATGATGACTCGCATAGCTTGAAACTTGTGGTAGACCTCTCTTTAGGCTATGTGTATCTTTGTATAAAAGATAAAAATAATTTAAAAAAAGGTAAAAAATTTAAGAAGGAGCTTGTTGTTTTCAAAATCACATGGGCACCACATTCACACTCCTAAGCATAGCTTGAGACCTATGGTAGATCTCTCTTTAGGCTCTGATGTATATTTGTATAAAAGAAAAAAAATCCTTAAAAACAAGGCAAAAACATTAAGAAATAGATTGTTGTTTTAAAAATCACATGGGCATCACATTCACACTCAAAATTGTGAGTGTGAAGACTCATGCAACACCTCCCAAGACTATACAAATATTGACTTAGATTTAATTTCATATTAGCCTATTGTTGTCTAAAATAGGTGGGAAACCACCTCATTAAGCACCCAATAATTGTTTAACACATGTCTTTATAAATTAATGCAAATTAATGTAGATGACTATGAGTATTCCTGGACTCACATCGTGAGTCTAGGCACACTTACAAACATGGGTATAGAGAGACATCGTGAGTCATCAACTTTCATGAGTAACCATCATCATGAACAAACTCTATGCATGATTATCCACACTCATAGTGTAAATGCATATTGATTGGGAGTCAACATCTTTAATCACGAAAGCAAAAATATGTGAGTAAATCCTCCCTCACAAATGTTAATATAGTAAAAGTTGACTGTTGGTGGTCTTTAGTATCTAGACTCATAGTCACAAGTACAAATTGACTCATGATGTAAGTATTCACACACTCATGCTCATACGATTTCCAAACTCTCAAGTGTACAAGTTCATTCTTTGCTCAGGGTTGTGAGTCCATATTTGCAATGTGACTAAATTGCTCATTCATGGCCCAAAATTATTCACTCATGCTTTATCTTTAGGTAAATCTAAATCATCATTGGAAATTAGAGTCGAGATAAATCCTGAGATTATCACACTTGAAAATTTAGTACACCACAGTCATAAATGTGTGTATATGACCTTCACTCACAATCATGATATCACACTTGCAAATTTAGTACACCATAGTCATAAGTGTGTGTATAAGACCTTCACTCACAATCATTAGTATCCACACTCACATGGTATGTCATTACTCATGGTGTATAATCGCATGGGACCATAAGTTCAAGACCTCCACTCAGGATCATGAGTATCCACACTCACATGGCATGTAATCACTCACGGTGTATAGTCCACTCACAGTGCCCACTCACAATGTACGACCCACTCATGTTGTACGAGCAATCATGATGCATAACCACTCACATTGTACAACCAGAATAATCATAAATTTATGGCTTGATAATAAATATCTCTTTACCTCTTTATTATGCAAAAATAAGTCAAGTATTTCATAGAGGGGTACCTATACCATTTGCAGGCCAAGGGGATTTCATAGAGGGGTACCTATAGCATTTGCAGGCCGAGGGGATTTCATAGAGGGGTACCCTCCCTTTGCACCTATGAGACATTTGAATAAAAAAGTATTGGTTATGTCTTTACCTAATTATTGTGCGAAAACATGTCTACACTCCCTACATAATAATAGTGTACCAAGGGCTCATGTTGTGGAATCCTTTGATCACCTTGACCCAAACCAAGTTCACTCTAATGCTGCTTATGTAGTCTATAAGAAGGCTATTATCATGTGCAATAGCAGCTCTTTACACAGTAAGGTTAAATGTGTAAGCTGAGCTACTTGGGGTTGTAGTATGGCTTGTTTATTATTTTTTAAGCTTTAAGTTTGACAATGAACCATTGTATGTATATTTGGAAGTTGGTTTAAGTCAATAAAACTGATCAACAATGCACACATTCATTGTACCTCACAAGGTTTTTAACCCACTTCTAGGGTTAATAAGAGCTCCTACCATTATCTTATATCAAAGGAGTCAAGGTAGATATACCAAAAGGTCATACATTCAAGATATAAAGCAATGGTGTCCAAATCAACAACTTGGATGGGTGCCTGTAATGGTCCTATGGAATACTTATGGTGATTTTTGCTTCAAGAGCGTGTGGTAGTAAGTTAGGATGAAGTCCCGAGTGATGTACTTCATGAATATATTATGAGATGAGTCATTGTAATAGCATTAGGCCTCTTATGAGCCTAAAGTTCCCGGTCAGCCACACCAACAGTTTAAGTGAGTGTGAACACTTATGGCCATATATATAAGTGAATATCTCTCATAGTACAAAGAACTCTCCCATTGTGCAATAGATTCTTGCTCTTACTAATCCTCTTGCTAATCTCTCTCTCTAATGCATGCTAGTGAGTGTGTGAGTGAAGTGAGGTGAGAGGAAGGACGAGTACACCTAGTGCAACGCGGTGGTGTGACAATGCTCATGGGAGATGCGGTGGAATTGCTTCTCAAGGAGTTGTAGAACTTGGAGACCTCAAGGGTTACGAGCTTGGCCATTGGAAGTGAGGTGACAAGAAGGACGAGTACATGTAGTGCAACGCGGTGGTGTGACAACACTCACTTGAGACGCTGGTTCTTAAGGAGTTGTAGAGCTTGTAGACCTCAAGGGTTATGAGCTCGGCCATTGGAAAGATCCTCATGACAATTGTGGTTCACTAGGTAATCTCTTGTTGAATGTGTTTCAAGGAGGGTTAGGGTGAGCCATAACATTTTTGGCGTCACTGTCGGGGAATCATCCCTTGGTTTTTTCCATCGTTTTCCTCTAATCTATGCATTACCCATTGCCCATTGTCTTGATTAGTGGCTTACCGTGAAAAAGATACGGTTTTGATGGTGATTTGTGTGTGATTTTGTGAGAAATAGCTCTCTTTTTTGTTTTATAAAGAATGTTTTTTTAATTTTATGCTTAAATTATTGTTTTTGTTATTGTTAATGTGGTTTTTAATGTTCCTAGGGCTTGCACATAGACTGTATTAGGCTTTGTTTGCTTCCATTGCATCAAAAAATATAATAGAATACAGATTTTATCCTTAATTGATTGAATTTTATCATTAAGGGGTGATTAATCCAATTCAAGATGTAAAAAATTCTCAAAATCATTAAAAAACCCTTGAAATCAACTTATCTTTCTTACCTGACTGATTTTTATCATTAAGGGGTGATTAATCTAGTTCAAGATGCAAAAAGATTAGAAAATGTGTTTTTTGGGGTCAAAATTGATCATGTGAGGTCGAAATTAGTATTTTTGAGTGCTTTGAGAGCAGCTAGATGCATCAAAACACTTGATTACATCAAATTCTTTTAATTGGATGAATTTTTTCCTCTTTTGCTTAATTTTGCATTTTGCATAAAGAGAAGAGACTCAAATTAAGAGTTTAATTAATCTCTAATTATAGATTAATTTACACAATAGTTGATGCACATAGCTTAGCAATTTCATGCTCTATCCAATGATGTGCTCAATGGTGTGAATTAATTAGTGATTAGTGATTAATTAGAGTCCTTGATCAGTCTTAAAGAGAAAAATATTAGTGGAAGGATTAATTCTTGATTAATTTCTAAGAACTTTTTTGCATAACTCATTAAGACTAATGACCATTGAATGAAAAGATGCCAACGAGTTGTCAAATTGTCCATTTTGGGGGTCATTTATGCTCGGGGGGTTCACCTAGAAATATATAAGTAAACCACGTGAGTTTAAATGAAAGGGTTTTTTAATTAAAAAATTTACGTTAAATTTACAGAAATACATTTACAAAAGGGATTTTCCAAATCAATTTTGAAAAAAAACCCCGTAAGTCCATAAAGAAAAAGGGGTCGTTTTATTCATGAAAAATTCACAAGTAAGGGTTTTTTTTAATACCCCTTGTTTCACGTCATGAAACAGTCCCCGTGCCAAAAAATAAATAAAAATCCATGAGACACATGTCTTACGTCGTAAACCGTACCTACTGTTTTACGTCATGAAACAGTCCCCGCACCAAATAAAAACAAAAATAAAAATCCATGAGGTGTGTGTCTCACGCTGTGAACCGTACCTATTGTTTCACGTCATGAAATAGTCCTCGCGTAAAAAATAAATAAATTTAGTAAAATCCGTGAAATCCACTTCACGTCATGAACTGCACCCTCTTGGTTCACATCGTGAACGGAAGTCTAGAAAATAGCCCTGTTTGGAGGCTCATATCTCCTAGACCATGAATTTGATAAATGCAATCTAGTGCTAATCATTGCCGACATTGAACTCTTTGAAATTGGTCTGAGCGCCTGTGGGCAAAATCTATCATTTTGGCCTCTAACCAGCAGCCTCAAAATTCGACTCGAAAATCAAGTTAAAAAAATGGCCCTTAGAGCACTAAAAATCACCCAAAACAGCTCGAAAACGATTGCGAACCATATTCGAGCTACTTTTTAAGTGTCTAAACGACGAAATCATGAAAAACTTAAAGAGACAAAGTTGTAGTACTCCAAAAATACTACAACTCTCTCATACATAGTTTTTCCAAATTCCTTTTGGAGCACATTAAAAAATGGGGCGAAAGAGGAAAAATATTTTTGAAAAAAAATCCATCTTGAGATAGTGATGGAAAACAGGTTTTAAGACCTCCTCTTCCATCTAGGATGCTACTGGCATGCACTTTTTTTGTAAAAGTATCTTTAAGAGGTCATTAATGTGTGTGTAGCACCTAAGGCAAACGGACACTCGTTTGACCCAGCAAAGGGTACGCCATGCCTCTTGAGGCTGTAAGAAAACCTAAAAAGAGAGAAAAAAAACCTCTGCTTGCTCATTAAGGAGCTATTGACAACGTCAAAGATATGGCAACAATAGAGGGATTACGTGGGCTCACACCCAAACTGAACCCAATGGCTAATATCTTGGAGCCATTGAGGTCCATGCCCCAAATGCATCTCCCCATTCCTTTTGCCATGCCTACAACAAGCGTGTCATCAGATTTTACACCCCCTATCACTTAAATCCATCTAGGATTTGGTCCCTTGCCTAGCACTATCACAAGTTCTAAGCCTTTAGAAACGTTACGTAGTACCAACCCTTTGCAACCCCTAGATACCTACACCTTGGATGTATTGACTACTCTAGGAAGGGGAGTTGCCCAAGGACTAAATGAGTCCCTACCCACATTAACACCCACACATGGCCTAAGTGACTCATATAAAAACACGACCGTACAGATTTCCAAAATTATGGGCAAATACGATGGAACGACTGATCCTATTTAATTCATATGAACAACGATGTGAAGCCTTTGGAAATCAAAACTGCCCCACCAAGGTACATGCGTTGAACCTATGCTTAGTGGGAAAAGCTAGTCGATGGTTCATCACATTGATGCCATTGATTAAAATGAATTTTAGGACCTTATGAATAGCCTTTATCCACGGCTTTTCAAGCCAAGGTGATCAGTGGAGTGTAGGGAAAGAACTCTATTCAATTGAGTGGAAACAAAACGAGACCATTAGAGATTTTATTCTTTGGATAAAAAACTTGGACTCATGATGTGAGCCATGGGAGAAACTAAATGATGCTCAATTGAAGAGATGTTTTATGATGGGCATAAAGAATACCAACTTACACAACTTGATCATTGTATCCAATCCGGAAACATTCGATCAATGTTGTAAAGAAGCAATATGTTTAGATGACAACATGATGGAGGATGATCACGATATGAGATGTTCTTCATCTAAACCAAGTGAAGCAATGGCTAAAGAAAAATTGATCTTAGAATTGTCATTCCTTAGATTCTACGTAGCCTTGCTTAAATGTTTTGAACCAAAATTTCCAAGAGAGGATGAGCCCCCTCAAAACCAATCATCCTTAATGCCTCTCCAAGTGATGGGCGAGATTCCTTTTGTTCAGTGTAATCACTACGTCCATCCCAATTCCCATTGTGTGTACAAGGTGCCTATCTTTTTTTACTGCATATATTGCAAAACCTTTGGTCATGACACACCACAATGTCCCAATTCATCTACAATTAACTCAAAACCTCCATCTCTGGTGCCCTAACCAAACACAGTTCAAAGGGTTGAAACTGCTCAAGAAACAGTTTAACGAACACTTCAGTGTTTCTATTATCGTGGACCACACAAAGTAGCAGACTGCACAATTTGGAATACTTCCATGCCCACAGTCACTGACACCTTGCAACCCATATGTGAACGATGTGGAATCGATCACATATTCCAAGATTGCCCAAGGCGAGTTGCTTCCTTGCAACCTCTGTCTCACAAAATACAACTCTTAACATCTTAAGTGTGCAAAACGGGCAATTGTCCACGATACCCTTGAATGTGCTTACACGCTTACAAGCTAAGGCACATGATACAGTAAAAAGAATACAAAAGAAAATATTTTGAAATGGGAAGAAAAGCATGTTTTAAAACAGACGCCAAAAGAGGAAACAAAACTTTCTAAACCCAAGAAAAACAAGGGCAACAAAACTATCGAAACCAAGGTTGAAATAAAGGACAAGGGAAAGGAGCCTGTAGACCTTATCCCCAATAGAGCAAAAAGCTACACATGATGTAGAAGCATCCACGTTAAAGGCGGTAAACCACACTCAAACCAAAACACCCACATGTGCGACATAGGATACAAAAGCTCGAAAGAAAGTTTATTCTTGTCTCGCATGGGCAAACATAATGAAAACCTGACGATCCAAGGAAACTCAGAAGATGATACAAGTTCTAGTATGTCACCAGTGTTGATAAACCAAGTTCTGATTTGTCACTAGGTGCACCTCATTAGACCAATCAAGAAACTAGAACCTGCCCAACCACCCCAAACTGAAAATCATAATCACATGACATATGCGCAACGCAAAAAGCAAGCTCAGGAAAGTATGCTTAGCATTGTTGAGTGTCATACAAGATCACCGGTTGTGATTGAACCTCATAATGTCAAACCTAAAAAAGCAACCCAAATACAAAAACCAGAGGAGTATCGCTTCCCCTTCCAAGAGGATGACACACTCCTTATACAAAAATGAACTCATTAAGCCAAGAAGAATCATTAGAGGTAGATTACATGAATGATGCAGTTGAAAAAGCATGTGAGGAATTCGATGAATCCTTAACAAAATTAAAGTAGCAGTTTCTCAAATCCTCATTTGGAGTAGTACTCTTCTCTCGAAGCCAGCATAGCATCAGCCACCATTAGAAAATTTTTGGACCCAAAGAGGGCCTCTTGAATTAACTTTTAATTAGGAATAGACTAATAGGAATTTTTTACTTCTTTGACCCTAGGGGGCCTAGGATTTGGTTTGCTAATGGGGCCTAATTACTACTCTTGTCCCCCTACCTCCTGGGCCCAAACTTAGAGGTCCCCCCCACCTAGAATTGCCACAAATTAAAAATCCTAAAAATTAAAAATTTTTAATTTTTTCCCAAAAGTGTGTTTTCCCTCTCAAACTTCCCCCCAACATACTCTAGGTTTGGAAAGCTCATTTTGAACCTCTTTCTTTCTCTTCTAAGCTCTCCATTGCTGCAGAAACTCCATACCTCTCAAAGCTCTCCTTCCTTCTCAAGCTTCCTCCCTCTGAAGCTCTCTCTCTCTCTTTCTTCCTTTTCTAAGCTCTCCATTGCTACAGAAACTCTATCCCTCTCAAGCTCTCTCTCTTTCTAAAGCTCCCTCCCTCTCAAGCTCCCTCCCTCTCTCTCTCTCTCTGTGTCTCTCTCTCTCTCTCTCTCTCTCTCTCTCTCTCTCTCTCTCTCTCTCTCTCTCTCTCTCTCTCTCTCAAAAACAGCGTTCTTCACTGGGTGTGAGTAAATAAACAAAATGGGCTAACCTTTCTATCACCCAATGTGTGGTAGATCGGTTAGCTCATGGAGTTATTATTCAACATGTCTTGTGTTCGAATCTCACTCCTGTCGGATAGATCTTCTTAGGTCTCTTGGGATTGTTCCTACGACATTAAAACAACGTTCTTCAGCGTTCTCAATCTCCCTCCCTCTCCATTGCTATAGAAACTCTATCCCTCTTTAGTCTACTCTAGATTCAGGAAGCTTATTCTTAAACTCTAACCCTCTTTAGTCTACTCTAGATTCAGGAAGCTTATTCTTAAACTCTAACCCTCTTTTAAGCTTTCCATTGCTGACTGAAAACCCTAAAATTTCTCTCCTCTCCACTCCTCTATTGTAACAAGCTTTCCATTGCTGTGACTGAAAACCCTAAACTTTCTCTCCTCTCCACTCCTCTATTGTAATAAGATTTTCTTTTCCCTTCTTCTCTTTTCTTACCACCATGTCCTCTTCCAATAATGTGAGAAGACCTAGGGAGAAGGTGGAAGAACTTGTGCTGCATAACACAAGAGATGAGCATGGAGTTTGGGCTCCAACAAGATTCAGGGTGGTTGGGGCTTGGGTCTACATGCAACCAAGCCCTAAGGGACCACATCGAGTGCGTCAACTGGGGAATATGCTACATCATTGGAAGGGGCAGCTATTACAAGGCTTCAAGTATACTAAGAAGGAAGGACTGGTTGCCATAGTGCAACATGTGTATACCCTTGGAGACCTTTACATTCAAGGCCAACAACCAAGGTTTCCTTCAAGTTGTCAGTGTAATATAAACATAGCTTTAACAACATGCTAATATTGGATTTTTTGTTTCAAATTTTCTTATGATTCTCCATTTTCTTATGTCTCTATTTGTAGATATTTTCCCCTCTAATTATGTTGAGGAACAACCACTCCAAAGCCTCACAGGAGTTTTCTATGCTATGCATGCATTGGAGAGGCAATGTTTGTATCTCAAAGCCCAAGTGAGCTTGTACAGAACAATATCTTTTTCTCTTTCTCACTCATATTTTGTAGATAAAAAACCAGGTTTATTTGGCAAGCTAAAAGAGATCCCCAACCCCTCTCTTAACAATCCCAAATGGTCCAAACCTGATGCTTGGACCATCTTATGCTTAAAGTTTAAGATGGTAAGTATATCAAGACATCACTCAAGTTTTCAAAGGCATCTAGGTCAGTAGAGGGATAAATTGGTTTTGTCCTTTACATGTTTGTGTGCACATGTTCAATTCCATGCCAATGCACCAAACAAAAACAATGTATATTTGTAAGGAGGTACGGTCTGACCTCATTCAAGGATTACTAGGAGAGGGTTGGGAGGTTAATGAGGGATCAAATCAAGGTGATGTGTACAAGTGCAATGCAGTAGATTCTACAGTGTCTTTCAGGTTCTTGAAGGCACGTCTATTTTGTACATGTGTCTACACTACCAAAGATGGATGCAAAAGCACGAGACATGGATCCCACTTCAAGCCTCAGAAGAAGAAATTGTGCCTATTGAGGTAGCTGTGATGATGCAAAATGGATGGATTGAGCAAGTGGCAGCAAGAAAGCATTGGAGCCTAGCAGACCTGTGTCAACACTCTAGCATCATGGGCTTTGACAATGTGGAAGAGTCAAGTTTCAAGTTGATGAGAAGAAAGGTATATCTGATTCCACTACATGTCTAGAATTAACCCTTACACTTTTTGGTTATTGTGCCACTTTCTATATTTTTATAGATTGGGAAGCATAAGGAGGGGACAACCATGGTCTCAGAATCATGGCAAATGGGGGACCTTGAATTTTTAGCAGAGCAAGGTGCATATCCCTACACCAACACATAGTAGGCATGTGGAAGAGCTTGAAGATGAACTGGGTATATGGGAAAATAGCCTCTGTTCTGATGCACGTGAGGGGCAAGAGTTTCAGGATCGAGGTGAAGGCAATGACGAGCTTTCAAGGAGATGGGGATCAACATGAAGTAAATGTCACAAGAGGTAAAAAATGAAGACATTATAACAATTTTAGATTAGATGACATGCTTGTAATTTTGTAGTAGGCTCTTTTTAAATCATTTATTTAATTGAAATCTTAATATTTTTGTAAACTATGATTTTTTTTGTCTAGCGGTCTAGAGTGAACAGTCCAAACTTTAAATTTTAACTATAAATAGGCCAAAGGTGCCTTCTTTCTCATTTTCATGCGATAGAAACCAGGCATGAGCTCACACTATCTCTTTGCATTCACACATGGCTACCCACTTTACGACTTCTGTGAGTTCCTCTCTACCATCCCATGGGCGGGCAAGAGCAAGCTCTTTGCCATATTTGCTCGTGAAGTCGACTTTGAAAAGTCACTCGTCCTTGTGTCCCATCATTATGAGATGCAGATTGCATACATGGAGCAATACTTGGCTCACCACTCCATCTCCTTTCCCCATTGCCCCAATGATCGATGGGTGCTTGTTGAGCTGCTTAAGTACATTCAACAATATGCCCGCCCCTACATCCACCACCTTGAACACTTCATTGACATCTGCATCCCTGAAGGAGCTTACTGTATCTTCAATAAGTAGGAGGTGAAGAGGTTAGGGAAGGGCAATTTAGGAACTAGGTTCCTCTTGTGGCTCGCCACTTTTGCGTTCCTCATCAGCCGATGAGGATTCGGATGAGGAGGTAGAGATGCCTGCATTGCATTTGGCAGGGTATTTGAGGGATGATAAGGAAGTGAAGGCACTAGGTAGTACGAGTGCTGGTGTGGAAGAGCAGCTTGCATCATCAGAGCCATAGTAACCTGGACCGGCAGAAACGGTCGGTTCGGACCGGGTTGGAAACAGTGTTTCCGAGTTTTCGCGAGGTCGGAAACGGCAAGAAATGGAGTTTCTTTTGAATTTATTTTAGACATGTAAAAAACATGCAAAGGCTTGAGCCTTAGGGCCTTGGGCTTGAGCCTTGGGCCCTTGTGGGGGCAAAGGCTTGAGCCTTAGGGCCTTGGCCTTGAGCCTTGGGCCCTTGTGGTGATAGGCACAGGGTTCGCAGAAGCGCAGGAAGCGGCCCCTCCCCCGGTTTAACCTGCAAAAAAAAAATGTACGGAAACGGCGTTTCTGTCGGTCTGCCGTTTCCGGAAACGGCCGAACCGTTTCCAGGGGGCGGAAACGTCGTTTTTGGTTACTATGATCAGAGCACTTTCTAGAGGGTCCACAATCTGCACCTGAACAGCCCACTATAGTGGAAGATGCAGGGCCATCTTCCCCACACAAGGAGAGCAAGGTGCTACCAGAGCTTGAGATCAATCTCTTAAGCACCATTGTGGTGGAAGGTGAAGAATACTTATTTCTTCATCATGACCTTGAAAAGGCAGCTGGCTTGAAAATGGATGAATGCTTGGGCATTATATGCACGCAATGTGAGGTGGACCTTGATATGTCCAACCTTGGTCCTCATCACCTAGATAGTGTCATATTACCCCTTGGAGAATCTATCGTAGAGAGACAATTGCTTTGGTCAAGGAAACTGTGGTTGAGACTGCGGATCAAGCCCTAGTTCCAAAGGAGGAATTCACAACCTTACAAGACAAGCTAGGTGCTGAAAAGGATACCCTGCTCTACTGGAGTGATGGAGGAGACCAAAGCGCCTAAAAAGGATGAGGCTAAGTCCTTGATTGACCTCTCCGCCCCCACCAGCACTTTGGCAAAAGAAGACATTGAGCAAGAGGTAATAATCGACCTTTTACAACTTAGAAACATTGAGGCTAAGTCCTCGATTGACCTCTCCGCCCCCACCAGCACTTTGGCAAAAGAAGACATTGAGCAAGAGGTAATAATCAACCTTTTACAACTTAGAAACATTTGTAATTATGTATAGGAAAATATTTTGATTTTTCCTTTAATTTCAGAGGGTGGTTGAAATTGATGAATTTGCTGGGAGAGGCGGCGACAACAAAAACCAGGCCAAGGTCCATGGACATGATGCTGCGTTGGCGCACTATCTTGGTTGGCTTCCTGTGGGGATGGCATCACCATTATCCATAGGGATTACACCCCTCAATCTGCCTTCACTCTCTTCTTTTTGAAAGCCCTCTCTAAGGTGCTCTGTGTAGCCTCTATGGCGCAGAGCACCAAATGTATAGTTCTGATAAAAAAATCCCTTGCTTTCTTCGATGTTTTTGGTTCTAGATTTAAGGGTAAGCTTCTTGCTCATATAGGTATAGCCAAAAACATAAGCACAGAGGATCCTCAAGAAATAGCCCAATCACTCCTTGAGCACACTGACCAATAACAAGAGAAGGAAGCTCAATATTGTAAGAAAGTTTTCGAAAGATGATGTATCACTTCTTATTATGAATACAATACAATTTTTGCAAACTTATTTTCATCAAGTATATCATTGTTTTTTCTAGTTTGTACCATAAATTTTTTTGTAAATGGATTAGAAATGACCCTGGGGGCTTGGGGGAGCAGTGCTGCCAAAACAGTGAGAATTTTGAGCCTGCACCACTGCTGTAGAGCCCAAATTCACACTGTTCTGGCAAAGCTTCCCCAGCTCTTTAGGAGCAATTCTGATGCATTGGATGACAAATAATGTATTTTTACACATGATTAAAGGTGTTTTTATCTTATAAATTACTGTTTTTCATAATCAATGTACTCAACTTCATTATAAATGCATCAGAAATAATCCTGAGTGGTTGGGGGAGCAGTGTCAGAACAGTGCAAATTTTGAGCCGTAATTTGACATCTATGTGAAAAACTCACCATTGTTTATGTGAGTAGCTAAGGCAAGTACTATCCTTAAAGTTGTCGTGAGCTATCAAAGCAAAGGTTTTGGCAAAGTCAAAATTCTCCACCTATGAAAATCCTTGTACAACTAACCTAGCTTTGTGTTTTTCAAGTGAGACATTAGCCTTATACTTAGCTTTCTAAACCCATTTAGTACTATTTACCTTTATTTTTGGTAGTCGGCAGTCAAATAGCTCCCAGATGTTGTTCTTTATGATGTTGTTATACTCAGACTGCATCACGACTTTCTACTTTGCTTTGTCTAAGATGGAAGCCTCCTTCAGTGTTCCTAATATTATCTCAGCCCCATCAAGGTCACGTTGACAATGAGATCAAATGCTCTTCTCTGGTCCTCTATTCTCCTTGATCTATGTGGCCCATTCACTAAAGATTCTGACATCTCAGGTAGTGGGTTGCATTTATCAAAGAGTTGATATGCCCACTCTTTCCATGTGGTGTAGCAGGCTGGTGTGGTGTGTGAGAGTTTTTTTCCTTTAAAAACTCTTCCTCCTCTAGAGGAAATCTAGCTAGTGGGTTGGGCTCATGGTGGATTATTTCTTCGACTAAGGATAGAGTGGACAAACTTGTCTCCTCCACTAAGTGTGTGGCTACTCCACAAACACCACATCTCGGTTGGTGATTATCTTCTTCACCTTTAGATCATATAGTCGATAAGCCTTTAACTCTTGACTATATCCAAGAAAGATAAACTTCTTGACTGTATCCAAGAAAGATAAGTTCTTGCTTTTGGTGTTAGGCTTCTTTATGGATGTATCATACAGTCGATAAGCCTTTAACTCTTGACTGTATCCAAGAAAGATAAACTTCTTGCTTTTGGTGTCAGGCTTCTTTTTGGATGTATCTGGTATGTACACAAAACATTCATAACCAAATGCTCTAAAATGAGATAGTAAAGGTTTCTTACCAAAGTAGGTCTCTTGCAATGTGGTACCCTCGAGCATCTTTGTGTAGCTCTAATTGAGGACGTAAACTACTATGCTCACTGCTTTAGCCTAGAAAGTGTCTGGTAATGCTTTCCCTTTTTGCATACTTCCAGCCATTGCACGATAGTTTGATTGTGATAATGTTCTATAACATTGTTTTGCTGAGGTTTGTGAGTTGGGTAGTGTGGTGAGTTGGTGCTTAATGCCATTCTCCTTGCTCATGTGTGTGAGCAGTTGGTGAGTTAGCATTGATGCCATTCTCCTTACAGTGGAATTCTCCTTCTTAATAAGGAAATAAAGCCACATCTTCCTACTCTAATCATTGACTAACCACATAAAATAAGAAGATCCCCCCAATGAAGTATAGTAGACATCTTAACCCCCATAGAGATCACATGTTCCAGATGCTCTAGAGGAGTCTTTTCCCTATTACCACATAAAGAAAGAAGATCCTCCCAATTTAGTAGTAGACATCATACCAAAGATATCAGTATGTACCAGCTCTAGAGGAGTCTTTTCCCTATTATTACTCTCTTGTGGAAATGTGTTTGTGGAAATGTGTTGTGCTGTTGCTTGCCCATTTATGCAAGCCTCATATGGTTCCTACAATTCTAAAAATGCAAGCGAATTAGCATACCATCATTCCCTTTTTATGAATCTCCTTTAAGACTATAAATTTGATCGCTCGTACTAAATCCTTCTCATGTTCTTATCTGTAGTTATTGTAAGGGCACTTAGCTTTTATAAATTGTTGTGCCTTACTCCTTTTTTGAATAGCTTGCTAATAGCATCTAGAATTTTTACTTTAGTTTTCTTGAAGCATACTTCAAGCCTACAATCTGTTATCATAGAGTAATTGACAATAGGTTCCTTTTGATTTGAGGTACATAGAGCATGTTGAAAGCTTCTTCTCTTCACCTACTACCACAAAAGAGATGGTTCTAGACCCTTTGGCTAGACATTTAGCATTATACCCAACAACAACACTGATGGGTTCCTATAGAGGCTTCTAGGAACTATACTAACTCTTTTTACTAGTTATGTGTCGAGATGCTCTACTATCCAAAATCCATGAGTTATTAACAAACTGAAGTCTGAATAGATGAGCATACCTCTTTAATGGTGACCCAAAGTTTAAGCTTGGTCTCATGCCATTCTTCGTCTATAGTCTTTGACATCATGACCCTTATTGTTGTCACAATAATAGTAGCTCTCTTAAAACTTTTTCTTCTTTGGCTTCTTCTTCTTGTCACATCACAAGATGGTGCACATTTGTCTTTAGCATTGGTCACAATACAACATCACTACCACCATCCCGAGTCTTTAGCCACATCTAACATAGCACTAAATTCTTCAAATGATAGAGATGGTACTCTAACTTGAGTGTTTAGTGCCATAAACAAGTCATCGTACTTTTATAGAGAAAGGATTTGGATACACCTCCGGGCTATTCCTCACTGGTCTTTATAATCCCATATTAGCCATTTGATCTTTTAGATTTTTAATCCGCATGATAAATGCCTCAGCCTCTAGAAAACTTCTTAGCAAGCAGTTGATTCTCTAGGTTCTAAATCCTGGTCTGGTGCTGGTTCTCATACTAATTCCTTAGTATGGTCGAGGTCTCCAATGCCTTAGTTGTGTGAGCAAGAACAAAATCACTTATGCTTGTGATAATGGAACAACATGTGTCAGCATTGTGCCTCTTCCATGTCGAAAGAAGTGTAGCATCTGGTGGAAGTGTATTCGCATTGTTATTGGGGTTGGTTACTCCCATTGGTTTTGCATCCGTTCCTAGAACAGTTTCTAGAAGCTCATATAAGAGTCTAGAATGGCATTGATTTTGAATTTCTATAGAGAGTGTAGTTTGTCTCATCAAGCTTGCCTTCTGTGAAGGTTGGTGAATGAATGCACAAGTCTGGTGCAACAACAACAGTAATAGTTGTTGAGATATTGAGCTCAACTAGTGCTATAGACATTGATGATCCGCTTGGGTGATAGCTTCCGCACTTATGCCACTGGCATGGTTGGTGAGATTATGGTGGTTGATATGCCATCAATGGATGACAAGTTGTGTGATAGCCACTTTAGAGTACTAGAGTTATGGCATAGTTATAGCACCAACTCATATAGTCGAGTTCAATTGTATGTTATTATCGGAGAGTACTTTCCCTTATAGTATGTACTCTTATTCTTTTTAGATATATGGTAATAGAGAAGAGAAGAATATAGAAGAAAATTCAGCCATCCATCTCTCTCTTGTGTGTGTGTGCTTTCTTGCAAGGGACTTAAGCTCTCTTGTGTGTGTGTGTGTGTGTGTGTGTGTGTGTTTTCTTACAAGGGACTTAAGCTCTCCCTCTCCTTCGCATTCTCTTTATGGTATCAGAGCTCCGGTTCATGTGAGAGCTAAGGAGGCAAGCAAGAGGCAAGAACAAAGCAAGCAAGGAAGTGGTACACGGGTAAGAGCATCATCATCTCTTTTCCTTCTTGTTTAGGTAAACACCCCCTCGGTAGCTCCGTGAGCTATACATCTCCGCTTCACGAGCTTGTGTGGTGTGTAGTACTTTGTTTGTACTACACTTTTGTAGCTAGTACCACGTTTTGGGTGCGTTATGGTCTCTGTTCATTCACTATAAGTTGTTTTTGATAGTTTTGGGTACAGTTCTATAGTTGAGAAATGTCTCTGGTCAAAATCTGGTTATTGTAGTGTAGCAGTGCATTTTGGGAGTGCAAATAATGTTTGCACATGTATTGCTAAAATTGGGTGTATGTACATGTACTCTGGTCGCATCTAGTGACATACAGGTTATGCTGAAGTACTGCTGCAAAACAATAGAAGATATTGATGTGTTAAAGGTTGCATACAAAAAATATATGTTTGCAAGTGTCTCATTGTTGTGGACAAACATGTCTAACAGACTCAATCATATTATCAGTGAGAAGCTGGATAAGAACAACTTCCATGCTTGGAAGTTCAGAATGACTAATTTTCTGATTGGTAAAGGATTTTGGGACTATGTCGGAGGAGACAATGAGGAGCCTCTAGAGTTGTCTGAAGAGAATGTCACTCTAGGATTTTGGGACTATGTCAAAGGAGACAATGAGGAGACTCCAGAGTTGTCTGAAGAGAATGCCACTCTAGGATTTTGGGACTATGTCAAAGGAGACAATGAGGAGACTCCAGAGTTGTCTGAAGAGAATGCCACTCTAGCAGATATAAAGACATTTAAGGACTAGAACCAAGGTGTAAGGAGAGTCATGTATTGGCTTTCAATCAGTGTATAGACACAATGATAGAACACATTTTGGGACTATGTCAAAGGAGAAAACAAGGAGCTTCTAGAGTTGTCTGAAGAGAATGCCACTCTAGCAGATATAAAGTCATTTAAGGACTAGAACCAAGGTGTACGAAAAGTCATGTATTGGCTTTTAATCAGTGTATAGACACAATGATAAGACACATATAGGATGCTAACACTCCAGTAGTTTCCGTAGAATCTAGTGCAGATTTTCCAAACCAACATAAAGGCAAAGAAAATGCAGCTAAAACAAGAGCTGCATATTGTGGAGAAGAAAAGCATGTCTATCAATGAGTATTCTTTAAAGATCAAAGATATTTTTGAATCCCTTGGATCTATTAATATATCGATGGAAGATGATGATTTAGTGAGTGTCTGTCTAAATGGGCTCGGCAAAGAGTGTAACCCATTCAAGACCTTCATTGCAGTCAAGGAGAATGTTCCTAACTTTCAAGACTTAGTGTCTATGTTGATCATAGAAGAAAAGTCTCTTGGTGAGGACTCTTCTTTAGAAATCAAGAATACATTAGAAGCAGGCCTTCTACCCCAGTTCAAGTAGAGGTGGAGGTAGAGGTCATGGTTGACGCCAAGGTGGTGGTCAACATGGAAGCTAGAATTATGGACAACAATATAATGATTTACAACAACAGCACAACAATCATACATAGGTGGAATACACCAGACTAGAGGCAAGGGAGCTAGAGGGGCCGAGGTGTTGGCAAAGAAATCAGAGTGCAAATAGCATAGAGTCGTATTATTGTAGCAAACTAGGGAACATGGCAAAGTACTTATTTAAAAAGAAGAATGACATTAAAAGTGGAAAGTTACAACAAGGCAACTGTGTATCATCTAGTAAACATGGTGGTGATGACAGGGAATGAACATCTATTTGTGATGCAGTACATGCTCAGTTCCACAATAGGAGATGTGTTAGGATCTAAAGATATATGGTGTGTAGATTCTGGTACCTCTAACCACATGACCAGTCATGATGAATGGTTTAGAGACATGTAGAAAATTAAAAAACCAGGTTATGTAGAAATAGGTGATGATACTGTACATCCCACTGTGCATGTTGGTAAAGTGCCATTGTCCATGCAGGATGACAAAATGAAGTAGTTGGAAGATGTACTTCATGTTCCAAATATTACAAAGAACCTAGTTTTTGTGGACATATGGTTGAGTAGGGTCTCCAAGTGAGGTTTAATCTTCAAGGATGGTTTGTGAAAAAGTCATTGTTTCTTAGTTGTTACAAAGGGTAATAGAAATGGCAGGACGTTTACTTTGGATATTGGAAGCTTGAGGTGTATGGAACAGATGTCATATATATTGACATATGGCACAAGCACATTGATCATGTGAATATACAGTCGAAGTCTATGTAAGCCCAAAATATTGTTGTAGGTTTGCCAAAGTTTAAGGTTTTTGGTATGCATAAAGTATGTGAAGCATGCCAACATGGTAAGCAGGCCAAATATGCTTTACCACATGAAAAGCATGTCAGTGCAAGGCCATTAGATGTTATACATTCACATGTATGGGGACTAATGAGATGACCAATGATTGAACGTTGCAGGTATTATGTTACATTCATTAATGTTCATTCTAGGAAAGTGTGAGTTTATTTCATGAAGGAGAAAAGTGAGGTGTTTGCTTACTTTCAGAGATTTAAAGTCTTGGTTCAGAAGGAAAAAGGTATACAGATACAATTCTTGAGATCAGATCATGGGGGAGAGTATTTTTCCAACAATGGTTCAATGATTTCTTGAGAAAGCGAAGAATCAAGAGACAATTGACATGTAGGTACACTCCGCAATAGAATGGTGTTTTAGAAAGAAAACATACGCACATTGCAGAAGTGGCACATGCCTTGATGTTTGAAAAGAATATGCCAAATTATTTTTGGACAAAAGTAGTAGTATCATATGTACATTATAACAGAACCCCCAATGTAGTTGTTCATGATGGTAGTCAGAATGCTTGAACAAAAGTTTACAGGTATAAAACGGCATGTGTCTCACTTGAAAGTATTTGGGTATTTTACATATATGCATGTTCCCAACAAAGTGACAACAAAGTTGGATCCAAAGGCAGAGAAATGCATCTTCATTAGGTATAAAACGGCATGTGTCTCACTTGAAAGTATTTGGGTATTTTGCATATATGCATGTTCCCAACAAAGTTGGATCCAAAGGCAGAGAAATGCATCTTCATTAGTTATACTTTAGAGCAGAAAGGTTATACATGTTATAATCCTACTACTCGTGAGATGCGAGTAAGTAGAGATGTTGTCTTTGATGAGAAGAGTAGCTGGTATATGCACTAGTAGTAAAGGCAACAAAAGATGCAGATGTAAGAAGTACCAATGCTACATCACATGTGGAGTAGCAATCACATAGGTGCGTAGTGGACCTCGAGAGTCCTCTAGTAGTGGATCCAGTGTTAGTCCATGGTTAAGCAGGTTGAGGACAGATGCAAGTACACATGTATCACACAAAGGGAAGGAAAAGGTAGATTAATCTTTTGTGCTTGATATAGCAGATTACTCATATATGGATGGTGACTTTAGTGGCTCTGAGTAGAGCCGTGATGAGGAGCTTGGCATTTCGTCAATCTTGGTGTGAGAAAAACTAGGCTATTTTGAGGACACCTGGCACAGTGATCTAGGTTTACGAGGGTTAGATACCCTATTTGATAAGTTGAGATATGATGGATATACAACCCATCATTATATGGTTAAAGTGATATAAGAGTTGAGGACCACTTGTTTTGACCAGGCACTTGGAAATAAAACATGGGAAGATACCATGAATGAGGAGATGGTAGCATAGGATGCAAATGCAACATGGGAGTTAGTGCCTTTGCCTAAGGAAAAGAAGGCAATTAGATGTATGTGGGTGTATAAGGTCAAGTATAATGCAAATGTTTTGGTAAGAAGGTATAAGGCAAGATTGGTTGCCAAGGGCTAGGTGTAGACCTATGGCATTGACTATGAGGAGACATTCAGCCCAATTGCGATAGTGGAGATCGTGAGAGCTGTCATTGCTATGGCTGTAGCAAAGGGTTGGTCTCTACATCAGATGGATATAAAGAATGTCTTCTTGCATGGTGATTTGCAAGAAGAAGTATACATGATGCACAGCCACCACGTTATGAGAGTGATGCACACCCAAATTTTGTGTGTAGGTTACGAAAAGCCTTGTATGGCTTGAAGCAGGCACCTAAAGCATGGCCAAACAAGATCGGTGAGTATCTTGTTACTATTAGATTTTAGATATCCAATGTAGATTTTTCACTTCATGTGAAAAAGACAGATAGAGGGATCATGCTATTAGTTATTTATGTGGATGACTTGATTACACTGGTGATAGTGATGCTGACATACATGATGTCAGGAGGCTTTTGAAGCAAAATTTTGAGATGAAGGATTTGGGTGAGTTGCAGTATTTCTTGGGCATAGAGGTGGTGAGATCACCTCATGGCATTTTGTTATTAATAGAGATAGTATGGCTTGGACATGTTGTCCAAGTATGGTATGATAGAATATAAGCCTATTTCAATCTCATTGGAGCAGAACACAAAGATTTCATAGAGACAGATGAGATTTTAGACGACCCCACTATGTACAAGCGCATAGTGGGTAGCTTGATCTACATGACCATTACTAGGCGCCAGACTTGAGCTATGCTGTTAGACTTGTGAGTCAATTTATGCAAGACCCTAGAAAGCCACACTTAGATATGGCTAGACGAATTCTCAGGTACATAAAGTCCACAATTGATTATGGACTTTTCTATGAGGCTGGTATAGAGATACGACTACATGGGTACACGATGCTGATTTGGCTAGTAGTATCATAGACAAGAGGTCTACCATTGGCTTTATATTTTTGTTTGGGAGTGCTGCTACGAGTTAGAGTAGTAAGAAACAGCCACAACAGGTACTTTGTCGAGTGTAGAGGTAGAGTACAAGGGTGCTGCTATGGCATCTTATGAGGTCGCTTGGTTTCAGAAGCTACTTAGTGATATGGGTGAGCCCATGGATGAGGTAGGTGTCATTTACTATGACAACATGAGTAGCATACAGTTGACTAGTAATCCATAGGTTTAGGAGCTTACTTGGAATGCAGTGTATGGAGTAAAGCTTGAGGAGGAGTGTTGAGATATCGAGCTCAACTAGGACATTGATGACTTGCTTTGGGTGATAGCTTTCGCACTCATGCCACTAGCATGGTTGGTAAGATTATGGTTGATATGCCGCCAGTGGGGTGGATGACAGGCTGTGTGATAGCCACTTTGGAGTATTAGAGTTATGGCATAGTTATAGCGCTAGCTTACTATGGACCGACCATGTAGGAGAGTACTTTTCCTTACAGTATGTACTCTTATATTTTTAGATATATGGTTGTAGAGAAGAGAAGAATATAGAAGAAAATTCAGCCATCCATCTCTCTTGTGTCTTGCTCTCTCTCTCTCTTTGTGTGTGTGTGTGTGTGTGTATTTTCTTATAAGGAACTCAAGCTCTCCCTCTCCCTCGTATTCTCTTTGATAGCAACCGAGATAAAAGCCATCACTCCTAGTATTCTATGCAAAGAAAGACCAGACTTTATGCATTACTTTTACTAAAAGCACCCAAGCTCTTATACCATATAAGAATATAGTCTAATGGAAAGATTAATAGAAAAATAAAGTGCAATAGATAATGTAATAGATAGAAAATGGAAAGAATTTAAAATTCTAAGATAGGTTCAATGTGATAGTGTTGTCCACCCGTGCACTTTCATAAAATTTAAAATTATATGTGCATAAATATATAAATAACTATATATAAATAGGTATATGGCTTATTTCTAATTACATAGCTAAGTATATTATGTAAAATTTTACATTTCATGTTTTATTATAAGTAATAAAATCTAATTGTTAGACACATATATGATGTAAAAGGAGTATATTATTTGTTTGTGTATTTGAATAATTTATTAAATTATTCATCAAATAAGGAGTATGTAATTAATTATATATTCAATCATCAAATAAGGAGTATGTAATTAATTATATATTCAATCATTAAATATCTCTCTATAACAAACACATCTTTATATATTTCAATATACCTTTAATTTATATCTTTACCTATTCTAAATATATAAACAATTAAATATAACTATAAATAAATATACCTTTCAATATATATTTAACTATTTATATCCTTAAATTTTATTAGTTAAATTTTACACGATATACTTAGCTATGTATTTATATACATATATAGTTATATAATTATTTATTTTTTGATATTTATATATTCATGTGTATATATATACAAGAATATTTATATATAGTTATTTATATATTTATCTATATATGCATCCACGGTTCTCAATATTTATTTATGTATTTAGATAAAGGGTAACATAGATATTAAATTATTTTCAAATTTATTGTAAATATTTTTATTGATTTAGTGTACTATTTATTTGTTTCAATATATATTTATCTATTTATATCTTTTTCATAGTCTAGACATGGCATCTGAGAGCATTTCAAGCCATCAAATTACGATTGAGAGTGCACATGGTAGTAAGCTTGTATAAAACTAGAGGGAGGACTCACATTTGTAAATGAGAAAGCACTCAGTGAATGTCTAGGCTTTAAGGATGGCCCATTGCCTTTAAAATGCATTCTTGAGGAGAAAGGAGGTGAAAAAATTAGTATTATTCTGGATAAGAATAAATCTTGTAGTGGCTCCTCATTTGATCTTAGTAATGTGATTGGTAATCATCTTAGAGCCACATGTATTGTGAGACAGAAAGAAATGGAAGAGAAAACAATAATCATTTTAGATACAGATAGCAAATGTGAAGTAATCTCATCTTCAAGCTAACAAGTCAATGTGAAGCTATCCCCTCTTTAGAATGTGAAGGTTGAGAATAGCCAAAATATATGAAGCTATCCCCTTTTAGAATGTGAAGATTGAGAATAGCTAGAATATGTGTAGTTCAAAGTCTGTTATTGAAATAATCAATGACTTTAATTGAAATCTAAATTGAGAGGATGTTTCGAAGGGTCTAGAGATGTGTCATGATGGATGTTCTTCTTCAAGTGTATGATGGTGATATACTCTTTGAGATGCCTCCCATTTATAGTGGCAATAGAATGATGGAAGGAATGCAACCATCTAGAGGCCCTCATTATTATTGGAAACCATATTACATTTTTTCTAGGTATAGTGAGAAAAGATAATTGCATTAGACATTTTCAATGGTCGAATCATCAATGTCCTTACTTTGTTCACAATGGAGAAAGGAATGATAATGGTTAAGAGATTTGCATGGGAGGCAAGTTGAGAAAAAATATGGTGTATGCATTATTTGCAAAGGGATTACAAGCAAGCATGTCATGCAACTATTTACTACTACAAAGTATTCACATGTGTTATCTACCTAGGGACATGTGTTATCTACCTAGGGACATGAGAAGTTTCTTTTAAAAAAAAATTATTTCAAGTCTATAATAGATCTATGTAGGACATGATAGACTGTGCTATTTATGTGAAATTTAGCTTTTTGATGTCTAGATCAATTGATCATTGTCTTCAAGATGCTCCATTGTTTAATCTATGATGCTTATATGTATTGTAGAGTTATTGTATTTTTTATTGATAATTATTAGGAGGCAAACAATGTCTCTCTCCCTCTCCATGGTTCGAACAAAAAAAAGAAGTGTAGAGGCATGGTTCCTCGACTCTAGTAGATTGAAATATCCCAAAGTGTCCACTTCTCCTTTTTTTATTGAGGCTATGTGCTTGGACATGTGTGTGCTTGGTGCAATTCTCAAATAGGAAACAATAACTCCGAAGTAGTGGTGGTAAAGTTATGTTTCTTATTTTATAGAACTTTAAGCTTTATATCTCTTGTGTAACAAGTTTTGATGCCATAAGTTTGTATTCTAGGAGGTGCTACTAGTGCATGGTCAATAGACCTTGTGATAGACTTATCTTCTATAGGGGGTAAACCTTAAAATCTGTTATTAAGGTTCCCACATGGAATGGGATAGATGATGAGCTAGTTTGTTGCTCACTTGGAGTGACACACAATTATTTGGATGATGATGGTTGGGCACTAGTGTTTTGTGCCTATAATAGCATTGGTGACATAGAGAGACATTCTAGAAGCATTGGATTTGAGGTTGTTTATAGGTTTATCTTACAATCCATGGACACCATTTCGAGCATATTGGTGATGTATTTATTCCTATAAGTTTTTTGCTCGTCTTCTATTTGTTAAAATAAGTTTATTGGTGATGTATTTATTCCAATAAGTTTTTTGCTCATCTTCTATTTGTTAAAATTATTGAGAAGAATTGCATGGATTGAGAACTCATTTTATAGGTAGAAATATCATCATTTTTTTTATTAACTTAGGTGGAGAGATGGGATATATACTTAAGAACGTAGGAGGAAGCTCACAATTGCGTGCTCAGGTGATTACATGTATTGGGAAATCTAGGCCCAAAACTTGATGATAATAATAGCCTCCTAACAATGCCCAAAGCTCAAAATCTCAAAGCTTGAAGCTTGCCAAATAGACACACCCAAAACTAAAGAAAATCTTAGATACCTGAGAGAAGCCTTTAAGGAATAGAGTTATCTAAAAGCTCTTAATAGTGGAAATTCTACCCATTAGAAGATGCTACTTGGGAATGAATTCACGAGATCCATTGAACTTCTTTGAGCTAAGGATAACTCGGTTTCTTTTAGTGGGGAGTTTGTATGGTGGCCCCCCTTACCCCCCGAACCCTAAGGTGATATGAATTAAGCAAAATAATGTGAATGTATTTTTTAAGTTAGAAATGTAATCTTGATAAAATGATAAGTTGAAATGGTTTGTGTGGCGTAGGTCTCACCAGAGAAATCCTGAACCCTTGGGCCTAACTTCATCAATTGGTTGCCATGGAAGGGCTCGCTCCTTATATAAATAGACTATTTCATTATGTGGATAAATAAGTGGATCTGGTAATATCTAGAATTTTCTTTGTATAAGAATTTATGGTTGAAATCCATGTTTAAGGATTTTTAGGGATCTTATTTAGTTGGTGTATGTGTAGCTAGTTGGATTAGTGGATTGTTTAGGTCAATCTGTCTCGAGGTCAAGATGAGTAGAGGTCTGATCTTAAAGATAGCTAGAATATTTTAGAATTCTTTGGTCCCTCTAAATTTAAAAGATTTAAATTTCATGGTTATTTAATGTGGAGATGACATGTATTTAGTGTAAGCCCTCCATCACCCAAAGCTTATCCTTATTTGTTGCCAAGGTGCCCATTATAGAATGAATTTAGTGTAAGCCCTCCATCACCCAAAGCTTATCCTTATTTGCTACCAAGGTGCCCATTATAGAATGAATTTATCTAATGATGACTATGTGACCTTGATATAAGACAATTATCCTTGAATTCAAAATGGAATTAAGCCTTGGAAAGTTTAAAGGGTGAAAAATTAAACTAATACTAAATGTTGTGCTATGGTTGAAATTAATATTAAAATAATATTTATAATGAGAAATTTATATTAGCAAGTTATGTAGAGTGGTGACACTTATCACCACCCTTCCCCTTTGGTGTGAAAAGAACCATCTCTTAATTATGAATATGCTAACTAGAGTTGATGATCTTGATGTCTTTAGCTTGATGGAAAGAACAGAGGTAAAGAAAAATCGTGGAAATTGGGGGCTTTCTTTATGCTAAAATATAGTGCTGAGATGATGGCTATGGTGTGAGCCCTATGATTGCCCCCCTTTGGTTACTCTCTTACCCATGCTTAAGCCTATCATCCAAGCTTTCAAAACCATGCTAAGGGGTTTTCCCAACCATGCTCTAAAGCCTTCAATCAGAGCTCCAAATTTACCCAAAATTTAGCGCTAATTATTGCCCACCTTCCTCCCTTGTCGGTGCCTTGTATGAGTGTTTCCCTGGTGTTTCTCTTTTGTAAGAGCTTGCCCAAACCATAAGCTAAGATTTACTTTCTATAGAGCCTTTCAATCCATTGATTAAGGTGCCTCAATTCAACCCCCAAAATCTATAGAAAAACCAAAACTTTATCCCTTCACTAATCTTGCTTAAATCAAGTTTAATCATCCTATTTAGTGAAAATTGAAGCCACACGCTTGAGTAAATTGGAGGTTGAGGGACAAAGATTATTCAATTGCGATTAAGTATTTTCTTGCTTGAGAAAGAATTAGAAATTCTTATGAATTTATTCTAAGTTTCTACTATGGTGTTGTGATATATTAACTAATCTCTCTCAAGTGATGGTTAATTAAGCCATGCTATATAGTAGGATTCTATAAATTGTACAAGGGCATGGAGACTTAAACCCTCCATGATGTTTTTTCAAATATGTAAAAATAGGGGGAAGTGAGAATTAGTTTTCGGGGGATAGATTATGTGGTTAAGCTTTGTATTTTTAAGATTGCCTTATGGATTAGCTTAAGCATAATTTGGTGGCCAATCACTTTCATGAAAATAATGGTTATCTTTTCTTGAGTTTAATAGGTTTACATGTAAGTTGGGTTGGGCCTCACAAGTATAAGAAGTCATCTTCTAACATGTACCCTTGAATTTTCTTCATCTCATGGCCCATCTTGCTCTCTTGCTTAAGCAAGATAATGATAGGGGCAAAGAATTCATCTAATCCAATTTTGTCCCTAATTTCATCAGCACATGTAAAGGATTAGAAATCATAGTTATTACAAATAAGGAGGATTTTTTTAAAAGTGCATCTGATCGTGTTCTCCTTCCCTCATCTATGCTTAATCTCAAAGTAAAACTCTTCACCAAGAGTCAACATCCATCTTCTTTACGTCATATTAAGGTCACTCCAAGTGAAGATCCATTTTAAGCTCTTATGATCACTTACCAAGGTGTTTTTCTACACAAGAAGACAGTGTTGCTAGTACACACACACACACAAACATCCCTCATTTCTTTATGCTTTTTTTCTCTTGTTTGAGCCCAGGGTATCAGGGTTGTTGAGACTGGTTTTGTTTTTGCAAGTTTGAAGAAAACAAAGTGCATAACTCTAAACATGTTGTGAGTGAATGGATGAGTTTTCATGCTATAGTGTTTTAGTTGTGTTGCTTTGATTGAGATTGTTGAGTAAAATCAATTGTGAGTGAAGATCTAAATTTTGTTGAGTCAGAGCTGAGTCAAGTTGTGTCAGCTGAGAGTCAGCCAGCTTGTGTCAGAAAGCTGAGGCTTAGGGGAAGTCAGCTGAGGGTGTAGAAGGGTAGAATGATCTTTTTGAGTGGAGAGGGAGTCAATTAGACTTAAATCTGACAGCCAGTCTTAGAGGTTTATTTGAGGCAGTCAGTCAATTTTTTGAGCTGGAGGGTTTCTAATAGAGTCAGCTATACTAGAGGTCAGTTGAGATCAGATAAGGGGTTGAAAAGTGATATATCATTATGGGGCCTTAAGTGTTTAGTGGTTTATAAGTCTTAAAGGACATAGAAGAGGAAGAATCTGAGTCGGCTAAATTAGCTCAGTTAGTTCACTCAGAACTCAGTCAGATATGAGCCAATAGGAGGTCAATAGAGGGGAATTGATATAAACAATAAGGTTCTGGAGCAAGGGATTTCATGGTTGATGGTTCAAGAGGAAAATTGGAGAGTTTAGAGGATAAGAATTTGACTGAGGTCAACAACCAAGTGATTCAGATAGAGATCAACTTGCTGAGAGTCAGTTGGGGTTAGTTTAGGTCAGTAGATCAAAGGAGGTCAGCTCAGGTGTTAGGATTGAAGTTCAGGGTTGCTGAGTATTAGATATAACCTATGAAGAGATTTTGGTGAGAGAACTGATTTAGACTGAGAGGGTTCAGGTGTTAGACTATATCAGCAGAAAGTCAGAGGATAGCTGCACGGGTGCTAGGTGCCTTGGGCTGGGTTCTCAGTGATTTAGTTGCTATAGAGGCTGATTCTTTTTGCTCTTCCCATGTTTTGGTGTCTCCATTTAGGATCAGAGAGTCTTTTTTTAGGGCTTTCATCAACAGGTCAGAGATCAACTTAAGACCTATGGCTAGAGTAGGGTATCATTTATTCAAAGGAGAGAGGGGTGAAGATGTAGACCAATTCTTAAGAAGGATTGAATTGGTAGCACTTAGTCACAATAGGGATGAAGATTCTTACAAATTAAGAATGGTGGGATTACTTTTGGAAGGAGCAGCTAGAGAGTGGTATAAAGATGTGACTACAGAGGATGAAAAAGGAAATTGAGGAGAGCTTTGAGAAGGAGATATAAAAAGTGGACAACCCAAAAGATCTTTGGAGAGAATTAAGCAAGTTATATCAAGGGGAGGAAGAAGAAATTACAATTTTTGTAAATAGATTTGAAGTAGTTTGGAAAAGAATGCTGAAGGTTTTGGGAGAAAATCAAGTGCCACTAGACTTCCTGAAGAAAGATAGATTCATAGGATTGTTGCATGGGAGCATTAAAGAGAAAGTGGAGCTTAAGGATCCAAATACTTATGCACAAGCAGTGAGGGTGGCTATAGAGCAATGGAGAAAGAAGACGAGGAAACAAGAGCTGACAAGAAAGGAAAGCGAAGCAAGCATGCATGTGGTAGAACCTTTTCCTATGGATGTACATGTGGAAAGGGAGCCCCATGTGGAGGTTCCAAGGGTTTTAGAGCCAAATAGAGGGCAAGAAGGCTTCATCAAGAAATTCAAAAATTGATAGAGCAAATTGGAAACTTGAATCTTGGTGTGAGGTGAAAAAAAGAAAGAAAACCTTGCCTCTACAGCCCTTCCACCTCGCAAACTTGGAATACACACACGAACGGGGGCACCACCAGTTACGTTTCTCACACTTCACCACCCAACCCACGCCACAGACAGCAAAAACAGGGGCACCATAGACCAAAGCAAACACCCAGCAATATATTTCCAATCAAAACATTATACAAGCTTCTCCCGACACAGAAGCCTTACTCACACAAATTACAGACACTGACTCAGGCCAGTCAGCCGAGGATACACCACATCCCCAATCACAAACCTCTCGCCTGCCTGCTGTACCAATCACATCAGAATGAACCCGGCCACTCTCTTCAGAAGGCGTCCACACCAGCTAACCCTCAGTCTCTGCAGCCCATCACTTCTGCATGTGTAGTCAGCAGCAGCTACCCAAACACGTCTCTCTCTCAGTCTGTGCTGATCCTCTGTCAGCCTCACCCTTGAACACTTCTCTGCAATGCTACCGGCCCCACCAGCTAAGCAGCAACATCTGTCTCTTTGCTTCACTCGGCACCCTGCTCTGTTAACAGCCCTGTCTCCTAGTAGGCGGCCCACACCAGAGCCACCAGCCTTCTACCATATCCATAGCCACATGCTGTCCACCTGTGTTCAGCGTCCACTCTGACTGACCGAACCAAGGCCACACCACCTCAGTCCGTCCATGCTCCAACCTTTGCTTACGCGGCCCCACCAACCTACGCATCCATTTTCACAGCTCCTTGTTAGCTGCTCTGCCTTTCAGTCATGCATCCAGCCCTCTGCTTCTCTGTATCCAAAATCCAAAGCAAGGGGATGCCTCCACATCACCACTCGCCAGCTCACAAGCCAGCCTTCTATCGTGTGCATCCACGTCTGCGCTACCAGCTTCAAGGCGGCTCCCTGCTCCGTTAACACTTCCACAATTACCCCCAGCTTGGCTCTTCACACACCAAGGCCGCCACAGTGCCTGTCAGCTTTCACTTCTGGCTCTTCACAAGGAGCCCCACCACCTCTGCAGCTACCTCTTTGTACTTTGCTCTGTGCCAACCTCCGCGTCCATCAGCCCATAGGCGGCCTCTACACATGTCGGCCCTCCTGCAGTCACCCTGCGTGCTTGTAACCCACCTTTACTTTTTACGCCTGCCTATCCCGCTGCTCACCAGAGAGCCGTTCTAAAACCAGGCAACAACCACCCTTCGCGTTTGCTTTCCACTATCACCAGAGCCACTCTTTCACAACGAGGTGGCCACACACAGCTTAAGGACAGCTCAAACCAGCGCTCCCCTTGTATTCCCGGCCTACTATCCCTATACTTCACTGCCAGCGTTCCGCCAATTCTCTGTCTTCCCACTGCAGTTGGCGCCACGACCATAGCCACTCACGGAGGCGCTCCCTTTTCGCTGTCTCCAACTGCACGACCCTCTTCCCCCTACAGAGCCGCCCCGAGGCCCTCTCCACTGTAACGATACCCGCTAGGCTTGGAGGAAGCCTCTCCACAGCTTTCACAAGGCGGGCCACACTCACACGCCGGCAGGTCACCTTTTTTTCAGAGAGCCACCGTCAACTTCTTCGCCCTCCTTTTCGTTTGCTCCACGAGCTTCTAGACGATGCCAACATTCGAGATGTTGCATGCTGGCCGCCAATAAGGCCTTCCACATGGCCCCTATTCAAATTGGCCACGTAATATTATATTATATTTTTTTTTTCCTAGAGCTTCAATGAAGACCTTCCTTTTCACCATGCTCTATGCGACCATGGCCCCATAATCTTTTATTGCTCATGCACCTCTTCAAATGCAATCTTTAATTGCCCCGATGCTTTCACACTCATGTCCTGCTACCTTGGCCACATCAATGGTTGCTTTCCACGCTTTCCACATCTTCAAATGCCACTTAGTGCCCATTGCATTTTGACGTGCCCACAATCAAAGCCATCGAGCAGCTAATATCATCCGCAAACTGACCACATTCCGGACAGGCCTGTAATAACAAGCCCAAATCCAAAAGCATCCACCCTGAACACCTGGCAACGTATTCCCAAACAAATCCTTTATTCACACCATGCACACGCATGTACACAAGCTCAGAATACCACTCAGAAAAACACCTGACATACTTTGCCAACCCCCCCATCTGCTAGAGCATTCATGCTCAGCAGCATTCAGCATAGTCCGATAGCTATCCACCAGGATCAAAAGGAAAAAGCAGCTCACCATCCCATTCCCCAGCATCCTTGAAACACCATGGCTGCATCACTGCATACCAAACATCAACCACGTGCATCACAAAATCATTTCTGTCCATCATCTGATCAGCATTCACAGACTCTGACCACACAGCATCATCTTCAAGCCTTTGCTCTTCACCCACAACCAACCTTCTCGTCTTCAAAACTTGTGGCATTCCAGCATTTAGTATCCAATCCATCAACACCTGTGAAGGCCAGGTTCCAGCATCTTGGCCTTTCTGCACAGAGGAATCCACATCCTCTCCAACAGCCACGTCCACCAGCACTTCTAGTTTAACTGGTTTAGGCATCTCTTCACAACCATATAGCTTGACTGGTTCAGACCTGTTGTCATCCATGCACTTTGCCTTCAGCATTTCAGCAACCCGCAAAGAAGCCTTTGCCACGCTCTCGACCATATCAGCATCCATCTCTATCTCTGGTTCCTGCTCATTAAGGCTAGCAACTGCCCACATATCATCCTCAGGCATACTACTCTCATCACAACGCTCTTCATCAGCCAAATCCACATGCATATCTTCTTGAGTGCTGCCAACCCCCCTGGTATCATTGTCCAAAGACTCCTCAGCACATAATGCATCAAATGGAAAAACATCCATACCTTTCATTGCAGGTACCAGACCATCATCAAGCTGTCCCAGAAAATCCATAATGATAGGCTCCACACTCTCCACATCCGCATCACAAGCCATCTTCACTTCATCAGAAGTCTCTACCCCATCCTCCTCCCTTGCTGAATCTGACGAAGAATCATCCTCAAAGCATCCTGAATCTGACGAAGAATCATCCTCAAAGCATCCTGTATCTAGCTCCTCTTCCTTCTTATCATCAGCCAATCCCAAGGCATCATCCTCTTTGCTTCCATGTGCATGCATGTCATCCAGATTCTCCAAACGATCTCCAATAGAACCTTCCAACTCACTGTCATGTATGCCACGCCCAAATTCAAAGAAGAATCCACTGGCAACTCTTCATCTTCACTTTGTTCCTTCACCTGCTTCTCATCTAGCTTCACCTGCTTCAAAGACTTTGGAAAAAAATCAGAAGGCATATAGAACATACCTCTCTGCACCTGTATCGGCCTTTGAGGCTCCCGTTCAATCAAACTCTGCATAGGAACCTTATTCACCTCAACCAAATTTACCTGCATATCCCTTGCAGACACAACACCTTCATACGGATAAATACCCATCTCCATCTGCTTCAAAACCTTGCCTTCCTTTTCCCTAGCAACCCTAACAGCATCATCAAATGACTTGGGACTCTTCAACTCAACCCTGACCCTCAAGTGGGGTAACAGACCATCAATAAACAAGCTTTTCTTCAAAAACATAGGAGGAACTTCCTGCTTCAATGTCATACACCACTTACTCCACAAACATGTTAATACCTTCACAAAATCATCCAATGATTGCCCATGTACCTGCTTCAAGATGCTCAACTCCTGCCAAAGCACACTAGAATCCTCCACTTGCTGAAAAAAGGCCTTTTTTCAACCTGTCTAAGGTCAAAACACCATGCCGCTCACATGCCGCATCCTGTGCTTCAAAATCCTTAAGCCAGCTTCGGGCATCTCCCTTCAAAAAAATCCTTATCAGCTTCAGAACCTGCTCTTCATCCGTCACATGGTTGCTAATGCATGCCAACTCCATCTGCTCCAAAAAGTCACCCACATCTTCACCCTTTATGCCATGAAATTCCGGATAGGACCACATCATAACAACCTGTAACAATCCCTGAGCTCTCCTCAGTGGAACACACGTCCTTCTAGGCAAAAAACAATGCCAGAGCTAATCCTCAGTGGGGGCACCAGAAGGATGTGAGGTGAAAAAAAGAAAGAAAACCCTGCCTCTACAGCCCTTCCACCTCGCAAATCTGGAATACACACACGAACGGGGGCACGACCAGCCACCGGCTGGAACGTTTCTCACACTTCACCACCCAACCCACGCCAGACAGACAGCAAAAACAGGGGCACCATAGACCAAAGCAAACACCCAGCAATATATTTCCAATCAAAACATTATACAAGCTTCTCCCGACACAGAAGCCTTACTCACACAACTTACAGACACTGACTCAGGCCAGTCAGCCGAGGATACACCACATCCCCAATCACAAACCTCTCGCCTGCCTGCTGTACCAATCACATCAGAATGAACCCGGCCACTCTCTTCAGAAGGCGCCCACACCAGCTAACCCTCAGTCTCTGCAGCCCATCACTTCTGCATGTGTCGTCAGCAGCAGCTACCCAAACACGTCTCTCTCTCAGTCTGTGCTGATCCTCTGTCGGCCTCACCCTTGAACACTTCTCTGCAATGCTACCGGCCCCACCCCACACCAGCCACCAGCCTTCTACCATATCCATAGCCACATGCTGTCCACCTGTGTTCAGCGTCCACTCTGACTGACCGAACCAAGGCCACACCACCTCAGTCCATCCACGCTCCAGCCTTTTCTTACGCGGCCCCACCAGCCTACGCATCCATTTTCACAGCTCCTTGTTAGCTGCTCTGCCTTTCAGTCGTGCATCCAGCCCTCTGCTTCTCTGTATCCAAAATCCAAAGCAAGGGGATGCCTCCACATCACCACTCGCCAGCTCACAAGCCAGCCTTCTATCGTGTGCATCCACGTCTGCGCTACCAGCTTCAAGGCGGCTCCCTGCTCCGTTAACACTTCCACGATTACCCCCAGCTTGGCTCTTCACACACCAAGGCCGCCACAGTGCCTGTCAGCTCTTTCACTTCTGGCTCTTCACAAGGAGCCCCACCACCTCTGCAGCTACCTCTTTGTACTTTGCTCTGCGCCAACCTCCGCGTCCATCAGCCCATAGGTGGCCTCTACACATGTCGGCCCTCCTGCAGTCACCCTGCGTGCTTGTAACCAGCAGCTACCCTTTACTTTTTACGCCTGCCTATCCCGCTGCTCGCCAGAGAGCCGTTCTAAAACCAGGCAACAACCACCCTTCGCGTTTGCTTTCCACGATTACCAGAGGCACTCTTTCACAACGAGGTGGCCACACACAGCTTAAGGATAGCTCAAACCAGCGCTCCCCTTGTATTCCCGGCCTACTGTCCCTATACTTCACTGCCAGCGTTCCGCCAATTCTCTGTCTTCCCACTGCAGTTGGCGCCACGACCATAGCCACTCACGGAGGCGCTCCCTTTTCGCTGTCTCCAACTGCACGACCCTCTTCCCCCTACACAGCCGCCCCGAGGCCCTCTCCACTGTAACGATACCCGCTAGGCTTGGAGGAAGCCTCTCCACAGCTTTCACAAGGCGGGCCACACTCACACGCCGGCAGGTCACCTTTTTTTCAGAGAGCCACCGTCAACTTCTTCGCCCTCCTTTTCGTTTGCTCCACCAGCTTCTAGACGATGCCAACGTTCGAGATGTTGCATGCTGGCTGCCAATAAGGCCTTCCACATGGCCCCTATTCAAATTGGCCACGTAATATTATATTATATTTTTTTTTTTCCTAGAGCTTCAATGAAGACCTTCCTTTTCACCATGCTCTATGCGACCTTGGCCCCATAATCTTTTATTGCTCATGCACCTCTTCAAATGCAATCTTTAATTGCCCCGATGCTTTCACACTCATGTCCTGCTACCTTGGCCACATCAATGGTTGCTTTCCACGCTTTCCACATCTTCAAATGCCACTTAGTGCCCATTGTATTTTGACGTGCCCACAATCAAAGCCATCGAGCAGCTAATATCATCCGCAACTGACCACATTCCGGACAGGCCTGTAAACAAGCCCAAATCCAAAAGCATCCACCCTGAACACCTGGCAACGTATTCCCAAACAAATCCTTTATTCACACCATGCACATGCATGTACACAAGCTCAGAATACCACTCAGAAAAACGCCTGACACTTGGTATGTCAAAAACCAAGTGAGAATACCACAAGGGGAGATATAACAAAGAAATAGAATAGAGTAGGTTCAGTACAATTTTGGAGAGGGGGTCATATATTACCTCAATGTCCTCTATACCCTATTATTCAAAGACCAAAGGGTAATACAGATGCTGTCAATAGGGATGGAGTTAATGGGAATCAGGTGTCCATACAAGGACAAGTGCAACCTCAAGGTCCATTGGGTAATATGCATATGATTGAAGAAATTATGGAAGAGGAAGGTGAGGTTGATGTGATGGTGGACAATAAGACGACAAGGATGCAAAGATCAGAGTCTGAGGATGTAGGCAAGGAAATAAGAGCTAGGAGGAAGCAAGAGAAGGGAAAGGCGATCATAGAACAGGCTGAATCAAGCAAGCAAAGAAAAGCCAGGGCTAGAAGAAGGAAGATTGGCATGGATGATTTCTAGTTGGGAGAGGAACATGCCCCTTATAGTCTTCTAGATGATGTCAAACACATAGGAAGGTTGATATCACTTATGGTTAACTTTTGCAGATGAATTCTAGCAGCATAAGGAGGCAATGGCACAAGCTTGCAAGTGTTAGGAGAGTTAGGTTTAAAGAACTTGAGGCTAATGTGGTTCAATTGAGAAAGGTTTCTCATATTTTGCCTATTGTGGATGTTTGGGTTTATGGCAGGAAGGTGAGCAAGGTTTACATTAATAGGGGAGCCTAGGTGTGTATCATAAAAGAGGACGCTATGTATGATCTTGGATTGGAGGTGACAGGGAAGTCTATTTTTTGTGTGACGATGGCTAATAGTTCAAAGGTGAAGTGTCTTGGTGTGATCAAAGGTATGGATCTGAATGTTCTTGGACATAAAGTAGTGCATGTGATGCCAATATGGGTTGGGGCATATCCCATCATTTTGGGAAGACCTTGGTTGATTGCTATGAAGTCAAGATAGGACTAGTACATGGGTTGTATTGACTTGTTTGTTTATAGGCCTAAAGAGAAGAGGATAAGGTATGATTTGAAGACATGCAAGATTTTGGAGATTGAAAAGGAGTTGGAAATGGATACAGGGGCTAGATCTGCCTCTTTTGATAGCTATGATGCTTATTCTACAAGATCCTCAGATGAAGCTGATGACATAGATTTGGATCAAAGCTTGTTGAGATGGAGGTTGACATGTGTGGGATGCATATAGGTGAGGTTAAAGGAGCTGATATGGCTTGTCATGTGGTTGAGCAAGATCATGTTCAAGATATAGAACCCAATGTACCAAAAGATGAGTTTATGCGGAGATGCTTTTGCTAGTAACCTGACTAATGAAGAAAAAGACCAATATGAGGCTTTATTTGACAAGTATCCAAATCTGTTTGCCAAAGATTATCATCAGATAATGAGAGGAACTTCAAGTGTGGTTCATGAGATAAAGCTTAAAGAAGGTGCAAAACTAGTGGCCCAAAAGCTAAGGAGGCTGGGTGTTATTTAGAGACAAATTTTGGAGGTAGAAGTCACTAAATTGTTACATGATGCTGGTTTTATTTACCCTGTTGATGATGCAAAGTTGGTTTCCCGTATAGTCATTATACCTAAGAAGAGTTATAAGTGGAGAGTTTGTGTGGATTAGAAACCTCTCAATGCAGCCACAAAGAGGCACCACTATCCTCTCCCATTTCAGGATGATATACTAGACTAGGCTGCAAGGCATGAGACATAAGGGGAAATATGGACTACCAAAAGGGCCCTTAAGGATTAATTTTAATGACATTTTAATCAATTTTGGACCAATGGGAGGGGGGGGGGGGAGTGCACATTCTCTCCATTAGCTTTAGGACCTAAAGTAGGGGTATTTATTGATATACTATAGGCTTGTCCCCCTAGTAACCCCAATCACGTCATCTTTTTTTTATCTAGTAGCCTCATAGTGTCACTTCACCTCCCTTGGGCCCCACCAGACCTACACGGCCAAAAAGTAACCCTAAAAAATAAAACAAATCCCTCCAAAAATGCAATTTTATCCCCAAAAAAGTGCTTCCATATTATTCTATAGTGAAAGAAGGATTCTCCAAAAATTTTAGCCCCTTTCTATGCTCTTAAACTAATTACACATGCAAACCATTAGTCCTAGAGCTCTCTACAACCTTCTAATCTCTTTCTAATCTTTGCTGTAAGCTTGTAATCTCCCTTCAATCCTCTTGTATGTCTTTAATCTCTCCTTAATCTTGTAGCAAGTTTCAAACCCTCTTGCAAGCTTCTATATCTCTACTAATCTTGTTGTTGTAACCTCTCTACAATCTTGCCTGCAACCTTCTTATCTCTTTCTAATCTTTTTTGTGAGCTTGTAATCTTTCTCCAATCCTCTTGTGTGTCTTTAATCTCTCCTTAATCTTGTAGCAAGTTTCTAACCCTCTTGCAAGCTTCCATATCTCTACTTATCTTGCTATAACCTCTTTAATCTCTCTCTAACCACTTGTAAATCTTGCTGGCAAGGTTTAATGGCTCTCTAAGCTCTTGTCTAATCATCTAGCAGCCTTCTAACCTCCCTATTCCTCCTCTAATCCTACTTCAGTCACTTTATCCTCTTGTAAGAAAGTTCTTAGCCAAGGAAACATCGAATAGGAGACCCAATGATTCCATCTCTGAGTATGTTCTTAACAACTCTAGGAATGAGCAAGGTATTTGGGTTGGAGAGAGATGCAGGGTTAGTGATTGGGTTTACTTACAGAGCCAAGCTTAAGAGGGCCACACAGAGTAAAAGCTTGTGGTGTTTTGGAACATCATTGGAAGGGAAGATTGCTAGCTTTCAAGAAAACTCGAAATGAAGGCATGGTGGCAGTGGTTCAACATGTCTACATGGCTTCATACATTCATCTTCCTCCTTAAATGACAAAAACCAAGTTTCCTTGTAATTGTAAATATTTTGTCACTAATGTGGTTCTATTCAAATCATTTTGTTATACCCTTGTTGTTCACTTATTTTTTTGGTGGTTTTGTGTATGCAGACATATTCCCATCAAGTTATATAGAGGAACAACCAGTGAAGAGCATAACAGGGACCTTCAGTGCTTTCCATTCCACCATAGGTGAGGTTTTATTTCCTAACAAGAACCCTAGGACACTTCTTCTTGGTAGTAGAATATTCTTTTTCACACACTCTTACATAGTTTCCTCTAGGCCTAAAGACTATGGAAGACTTGAAAAGCTTCCATTTCCCTCATTAGGTAGTATAGAGAGGCCAATCCCAGACAAATCGAGTGTAGATGCCTTCAAACAAAAGATGATTAGTAATATCCAATCCTCTTTAAAATTTACAAAGCCCTCTCGATAGGTCTTAGTTGGTATGCTCCCATTCATCTTTTTGTGCACGTGTTTTGTAAGATCTTTCCCCACAAGCCACTCCAGTAATGTTTATTTGCAAGAAATTGCAATCTGAGCAGATGAATGGTTTATTTGGAAATGCATGGGATATAGTGGAAGGGGTGCATAAGGGAGATGTATATTCTTGCAGAGTTGTGATTTCAAGTATCACACTTCAATACTTGAAAGCATGCTCAAATTTATATATCCAATTCCACTACGAGCGATGGATGAAGATAAAGGGGGAGTGGATACCATTGCAGTCATGTGAGTAGTTGGTATGCTCCCATTCATCTTAGTTGGTATGCTCCCATTCATCTTTTTGTGCACGTGTTTTGTAAGATCTTTCCCCACAAGCCACTCCAGTAATGTTTATTTGCAAGAAATTGCAATCTGAGCAGATGAATGGTTTATTTGGAAATGCATGGGATATAGTGGAAGGGGTGCATAAGGGAGATGTATATTCTTGCAGAGTTGTGATTTCAAGTATCACACTTCAATACTTGAAAGCATGCTCAAATTTATATATCCAATTCCACTACGAGCGATGGATGAAGATAAAGGGGGAGTGGATACCATTGCAGTCATGTGAGAGTGTTGATTCACCCATAGAACTACCGATCAAACTGCCCAATGCACCATTGACCTTATCAATGCTAGCAAAAGAATGGAGCTTAGCAGACGTTCGAGAACACCTACTAATCATGGGATTTGAGGAAGTACAAGATGCAAGCTTCAAGATAGAACATCAAAAGGTATTAGATTTTTCCTCATTGATTTTTGAGTTGATTTTTCTTAACCATCCATGCTCTAGTGATATTTGTTCATATGTGTTTGTGTAGATTAGGAGACATATAGAGAAGTCTTTCATGGTTCGTGATTCTTAGGGGGACAGGGGTGTGGAATTGCAATTAGGAGTGTAATTGGGTAATGTCAATGTAATTGTTTTTCGTTGTAATCAAACTTTTCCCTTTTTGGTCGATAATGTAATGAATGGCACGGACTATTTGGATCAAGCTTGGATGATTGCAATAAGCTTAATTTGGATAAGTTTGTACAAACTTATCATTTTGATATATTTGATTAAATATATTACTTGGATTAAGTATTATAATTAAAATGACTACGTTTAATAAAGTATTTTGGGTGGTCGGCCTTCCTTAAGTGTGAAATTGTCAATTTCAAACCCTGTTTTTTCTATAAATAGGGAACCTCCCTCATTTTTGCCATTTGTATCACTAGCACTCGCACGCACTTTCTAGCATATATTCTCTACATCTTGGCTTGCACTCTCATCGTGATCCTAATGGATCATTCCATGGCATATGAGAACTTTCTTGCATTCCTAGAGAGGACTGAGTGGGCTGGCTAGCAAGAGTTATTTTACATTTTCTCTCGCACCATTGACTTCAAAGTAACTATCCTCCTTGCCAAACATGACTACAAGGAGACCTTGGAGTACATGGAAACATACATAAAAACGTTTTCTGTGATCATCCCTGCGACGACAGTAACACTCTCTAGGTCCCTTGCAAGCTTCTACACTATATCAACAAAACCGATGCAAACTATCCTGAGAGATTGTGTAGGTACCAACAAGCTGTACAAGAAGATGGACACTTAAAGGTGCTCTCCACTACTCAAGAAATGGCTTCCCTTGGTAAGGGAAACATCAACACCAACGTTTTGTCATGGATCTCAACATTCATTCTCATGTTGAATGAACAAGACTCCGATGATGAGGTTGAGGTTGGTGACGTTGCCCTGGCCGATTTAGTTAAGGGCAAGGAGGTAGATCCAAAGCCCGAGCTCCTTGATCAAGTGGAGGAGGAAGCTCTGGCCTTGGTTCTTCTTCAACAGCACGAAGAGGCAGAAATTGCTGAGAAGGCACCACCTCACGGGCCAATGGAGAAGTGTCATCAGCAATGGCAGCTCTGTGGATACACCCACAGATGAGGCCGATGAGATAGGGGCAGCACCAGATATGCCCAAGTTAGCACTAAGTACACTTAGCTCCGTAGTGGTAGATGGAGAGGAGTTTCTTTTCTTGTAGGACTTAGAAAAAATATTTAAAGTAAGATGAGTGCTTGTCTCTCCTTGTTGCCATTGGGCTAGATTGTCCACTTGACAATAGATCCTCTCAATACATGATGGAGCAACTTGTACCAATTGATGGTATGGTATTAGAGAGTGTCCAATTTGTTCAAGGGAAAATACAAGAAGATGAGTAGGGTCAGGTGCCCAAGGAGGGATTTAAAGAAGTACAAGCTAGCTTGCCCCAAGTCAGCTTGGTGCATTTGCCTCCTCAACAATTGGAGGATCACAAGTCATCAATCAACATCGAGCAGCTAGATGTGATAGCATCTCATGAACTACACTCATGAACTACACTCAGTAAGTTAATAATCTCCAGTTGTTTACTCCTATTCATGGCATGATTGATTTACTAAAATGTGGTTTGTATGCAGCATGTCATGGAGTTGGATGCTTGGGCACATCGTAAGGGTGGCACAAGGGATCCCTTTGAAACTAACTCTGCATTGGCCCATTACATGGGCCGTATTCTAACAAAATACATTGTGGTTGTCCACAATACTTTTAGCCCTATGCGAGGATTCCAACTTTGGCTCTCAAGACCTTATCCAAAGTGTTGTGCTTGTTTAGCGTCTCCAAGAATGCGGAGAAAATTATCCTCATGGCAAGTCAGCTATTTTTGCAAGCTACGCTTCCAAGGTTCTTATCAATACAACCATCGCCGAAAGTATAGGAGAGAGAGATGCCGCATGCATTGTAGATTCCATCACGGCGAGCACTCTTCCTCTCAACAAGAGAAGGTGCAAGGCCTCAAAAGAAGCTATCAAAAGACTGAAAAAAACTAGGATGTAAATTGTAAAACTTATCATGTAATCCTGTTTTGGTAATAAAAACACACTTTTTTTTGAACTATCTACGAGGGGGCTAATTTTAATTTTTGTAGTTGAAATTTATATGAAGTGATTTTTTTACTATGCAATTGATTATAAATTTATAATTTAATGCAGTGAGTTCAATTTTGTAGTTGAGTTTGTACTAATTAACTGAATTTTTCTAATTATATTTGAAATTAATTTTTTTAAAACATTTTGAAACACGTTTTTAGAGCCTATACAGACCTTCTAAGCCCTCCCCTAGGGAGACTGCATGTGCCCAAAAGGCCCCAGGCACCAGCACTCACACGGGGTGACCTGGGGGGCTAGATAGGCCTAGGAGAAGACATGTCACCCCGTGTTGGCTTGGGGCCTTCTGGGCACATGCAGCCTCCTGAGGCCTGGGGGAGGAGGGCTTGGAAGACATGTATAGGCTCTTAAAAAATGTTTCAAATAATTTCAAAAAAAAATTCTAGTTTTTCCTTAAAAAAATATGTTGCACATTAAGAATTCAAATTTTCAATTTGTAAATCTGTAAACTCTCTAGAAGAATTTACAAAAAATTACACTTTTGAGTTTTATAACTCAGAGAGAGAAACATGATGCAATTGAGTTCAATTTTGCACATGGTACATTAATATAAAATATTTCAAACTAAAATTTTTTAAATGTGTTCCAAAACAAAAATCCATGACTACACAAGATTAAAATGAGACAAGACAAAAACAATTGAGCTTTCTATTGATAAAGATAAGTTTTTATATAGCAATACTGCTGATTACAAGTCTTGACGACGCAAAAGCCTAGCTAATTTAAGATCCTTCGTCATTATAATAACCCTCTTGTTGGCATGGATAGCACAGTGGTTTGCATCCTCAAAAAAGGTCACCAAAAAGATTCTACAGCTTCTTGTAAAGGTCCCAAGGCAAGGCTTTGCACACACGATAGTCTTGAGAGTAACTATATAGGATTTCTTTTACAAGATGTGTGAAAGGTGCCTTGGGAATAAGGAGATCTAGAGATTTTTAAAATCTAGATATCTTCTAGAGTGCCTCGACTCCATATTTCCTCCTCCTTTTGGTGCACGTGGAGGAACATTCGGGTTGTGAGGCCTTGGAGGACGAGGAGCCTTCTTCTAGTCAGGTCCCTTGGGGCGGCCACACGGTGAGGTTATGGTGGAGGTTCTGCTATCTACTACTATGGTGGTGCTTGTAAATATAGAATCCGAGGTGCGCTCCCCTCACTTATGGAGCCTCCTTGTCAGGCCTACTGCTTGGTGTTAGAAGGGGACCCATATTGGCACAGGGAGGGTCTTCCCATCATGTTACCCTCGCGAAGGTGGAATATTTTATCCTTCCCATGGTGGAGGACCTTGCTCCTACTCCTACTCTTGCTTGCTTTGTCAATTAATGATTCTGTGTTGTCAGGATCGCAAGGACACTTTCTACTACCAGGAGCAGCATTGGCAGGACAAGGAGGTACTTTACATGCAATATTCTTTGTTCGAGCCATGGGTGAGAAAGTGTGAAAGTAAAATGACAAAAATGAGGCCATAGAGTCTTATTATAGTAGGCACTTCAAAATGCATGAGTGATTATAAATACATATAGATTGTAACAACTTGATAATAACAAAAAAGTACCATGTAATGGGTGATCGATGTTCCCCCGAATTGTCAATGATGATCAGTTGAGTAAACTCGATAACCGTTGTCTTGAATATGCTTCGTTGTTCAATGTTGGTAGTACTCAACAGCATGATCGACACCATCTTGTCAAAACAAGCCCAAACCTTTGCCCTCTTATTTTACACAAAGACTTGCATCCTTGTCAAAATCAGTCGTACACTTGCATAACTCTTTCCACAACTCCCATCTTGCTTTGGAGATTTTCCCCGACATGTGCAAAAAATGCCTAGCCTTTGCTCCACTCATTGATACTTGTTGCATCACAACGTGATTATCTCCAGACATCTTTGCATCCTTCACTATTTTGACATTGCCTCCATGCACCCCTAGAGAGTTGAGTAGATCCTCCACTTTGGAAATGGCTTCCATGGATCAAGCAGACGGCTTCCATGGATCAAGCAGACGGCTTCATAGTGAAGCAAAGTCAATGTGCAATTTGAGCAACTTATCAAATATTCTCATCATGGCATGTAATGTGCAGAAGTGAATTTTTTCACATGGGAATGAAATAATGGGATTCCATGTAAGATCCTTCGCATCCATGTTTGGCGGTGATTCCAAGTTGCATGATATGACTCCATCAATCCATCACAATTCATCTTCCTTCTTGCACTTTTGCTTTGATTTCTTCATGCTGCATAGAGGGCAAGGAAGTAAAGAGGTAGCACTTGTGTCACAAACAAGCATACATTTGATTGTTTTCAAATATCCTCCTAAATGCCAATCCACTACAAAGGTATCCAAACCTGGAACTTCAAGTTGTTCACCATTTATTTATTGCTTGATGACCTCAACAATCCAAAGACATCTTTGAAGCATCCAATCTAGCATTTCATGGTTCTCCTTTGGCACCTCAAAAGCTCCTAACCACCAATTGTCTTTTTAAAATTGAACACTGAAAGAAGGCACCTTGTCCTTGTCCTTTGCATGTGCCATTGCCTCATTCATGAGTGTAAGTCCCATTCTTTCCAATCTGCGCCCTTTGACAATTTGACAGTCATTTAGCTTCAATACAAAAGAGACCACTCCCACATACTTTATAATCATGAAGCAACACATGATTAGATATACGTGTTATTTGTTTTTTCACCACCATGAATAAGAAGTTTAATTTATACTAACCTTCATGAGAGACTTTATAAGATTTGATCATTGCTTGTTGAAGTCTCTTTAAATCCAAGAAAATGTTGTTGAAGGCATCGTAATCTACTTTGATATCGCCCTTTGATTTGTCCTTCAATACTTTTGTTCCCTCCACATGGAAATACTCACCAACAAGTGATCTTACATGTGCATTGTTTGTCTTCTTTGCTAATGCAACTTTGTACAGAGATGGAAGTAAGTGGCTTTTGATCCCTCGCTTGTGAAGAGCCTCCTTTGTGATGGCATGGATGGACTCATAGGCTTTGCGACTTATACTTGCTTCATCACAAGAACTTTGAATATCATTTGCACTTAAAATCCTCTCAATGTCCTTCATGATATCTTTCGTCACAAAACATCATGAAATCCCTTGTAATTGGAGTCACGAACAATAGCCAACATGTCTTGCTTCCTAATGCAAGCTTTCAAAGACTCCGGGTATGTGTGTGTGAATTCTCCTGCCGTTGTCGACGCATCAATCAAAAAGTTCCTGAAATATGAACGTTGAAGAAAAGTGTTAGTTATAGAACTCTTATTAAAATTATTCAACACTCAATTATTTTTAATCACCTTGTTGCCATGATTCTCCTTTTCCTAGCACCACCACCTATCAATTTTTGGTGTTCCTTGCACCAACTGGGGTTTTCTTCAAATGATCTAATTTGAGTCTAGGCTTATTTAATTCTTTCTCTTTTCCTTGATTTGTATCTCCTGGTCTTTATTCTTATTCTCTAGATTTTTGCACTTGTTTTGTTAAATCATTAATATTTGATTGAAGATGCAAATTTGATGTATATATATTTTTCATGAAAGCCCCGCCAAAACAGACTGTTGTTAGACGTTTACAATATCCAAGAAGCCCATTTTTCCCATAACCAATGTGACGTACTAAACTAGTCAGATCAGTTGAATGGTGGGTTATCTAAGGTTAATGGGTCACATGGATAGAGCGCACCATCAACCCATAAGTCTACATGTTTCTTTCCTTGAGCCCTAAAGAAGTGGATGCATTATCCAATGGTTGTCTTACGTAAGGATATTTCATTCATGCATATTCCTCTTCTATACAAATATGAAGTCTATCTTACATTTTCTTGTTTTAGTAATATCTTCTAAAGGAGGCATGGTTTAGACTAGTAATGAAAGAAGGACTAGAGTAAGATGAAAGGATGATTAAAACAAAATGAGATAGTTATTGTTGAAAATGACCTTCAAAAGGTAAACATATGATTGAGGGACCCTTTTTTTATTTAAAAATATTAAAATTTTAAAATTCAAAAAACCTTAATTTTAGGGTCCCTTATACCTACATTTTTCATATTTGGGGAAGAGAGAGGTGTGAGACCACATATAAATGCATGAGATATGATGGAAAAGGTATGGGGCTTGAAGAGGTAGCTATTGACTAAAAGTGACCTTGAAAAGGCACTTTTGGAGGCTGCATATGATTGAGGGACCCTTTTTTGAGATTAAAAATGTTAAAATTTAAAAATTTCAAAAAAACCCTAATTTTAGGGTCTCCTTTATCCGCGTTTTTTAAATTTGGGGAAGAGGGAACTTTGGGACCACATCAAAAAGGCAAGTGGTCCGAGGAATCTCACACATAAAAATTTTGAAAGTGAGAATGCACTCTACAAATAGTGGTAACTTTTCTAAAAAGTGAGTGGACCCTAGAGTAAGAATAGGAGAGGATCCAGGAGTTCCTAGTAGGGTATTCATTAGCTTATCCCCTACTATGGAACCAAGTTTAGCATTCTAAACCCAAAAAATTAGCAACTTAAGCTAATCCTTACAGGGCCCTTTTTGTAGTCCATATTTTCCCTAATGAGATATTTAATTTGTGATGGATTTAGTGGCTATTTTTAGATTAAGATAGCCCTAGAAGATTAAAAAAGACCAACTTTATTACTCCAGGGTTATGCCCTTTGGGCTTCTTAATGCATATGCCAGTTTTCAAAGTTGGATGGATAGGGTTCTTGGTCCATATCTTGGATCCTTTGTTAGAGTTTTTATGGATGATTTTTGTATTATAGTGATAGATGGATACATGTGGAGAGGCTGGACATGGTGTTTAAAAGGCTTGATGAAGATGGAGCCCAACTCAATCCAACTAAATGCAAACTAGCAACAAGGGCCATTGTAGTACTTTTGGGTCAGAGGTGAAGGAGAATGGCATAGCTCTAGACCCTGCAAAAGTGCAAATTTTGTTGTAGATGGAAAGCCCAAAGTAAACCAAGGAGCTTATAAGTCTTGTCCAGAAGCTCAAGTATTTTTCCATGTCTTTTTGTATGCTTGCAGAGCATACAAAAAGACATGCTTGCAGAGCATGTTTACCCTTTATTAGAAAGCTAGCCAGTAGGATCCTTTTATATGTGGAGTCAAGTGAAAGAGAATGCCTTTGAGAACATCAAGGGCATGCTATCCACTCTTCCTATCATGATGCCCCCAAATTGGAGCCATATATTCTATTTGAGTCTTAGTGTTTAGAGAGCATGTAGTAGGGGCAATACTTATGCAAAGTAGTCATACATGAGGCCTGTTTACTACATTAGTAAGACAATGGGTGAAGTGGAGAGATCATGACATGAGGTTAAACTCCTGATTTGGACTCTTGTTTACTAAGGCTGAAATCTTATTTGATTTATAGATCTTTTGTGGTACTTACCTCTTGTAGTCTGTTTCTCCATGTCATGAGATACCTAGGTGATAACCCAAAGGTGCAAAGGTAGACTGTGGCTCTTCAAGAGTTTGATATGAGTTTCATCAAAGAGGATAGTGTGCGAGCTCACATGGCTGATATGATCACTTACAGGGAAGTTCAGGTAAACCCCAAATCTATCATCAAGGATGTCGAGGATGTCGAGAAGTAGATTGTACTTAGTCCTAACCTGCATGAGAAAAGCATGCACATCTTTCCACATACCTTTCCAATAATTTTTTTTCTCACTTTGTCAAAGTTCTTAAACAGCCCCATGTGACCCAACAATGGAGAAGAATGCATTGCCTCTAACACCCTCTTCTTGTAGCTTGATGTAGGCACAATGTAGACCTTACCCTTGTAGTAAATGAGCCCATTATGATGCTTGTAATGTGGAAGATCATCATGGAAACTTTGTTGTAATTTTTGCCACATTGGTGCCACTTCCTCATCCAAATGGTACTCTTCTTGAATATCCATAATCTAATCCTTGTATACCTCCGATATTGCCATGCATTAGCATGCCTACATGGGTGAGGTGGACCAAAAAATAGTATCTCGAACATAAATACTATATAGTAGTAAAGAACTTATATTTTTTAATAATATCTTGCAAAGTAAATGTAAAGACTCTTAAAAAATATATTGTTTTCCTAAAATTAGATCATTGATACACAAAATTTGTTATCTAATGATAGAAATCAAGTGCTTTGTGAGTGCTATTTATGACTGTTAGAAGCACAAAAAGCAATCCACCTTACCATGCTTTTAGCCACATACGTGATAATGCATCCACCATTACATTCTCTTTCCCTTTTATGTAAGATTTCTCAAAATTATAGTTTTCTAGAGTGGCCACCCATCTTCTTTGCATAGGAGAAAGAGTAGGTTGAGACAAGAAGTATTGGAGCACTCTATGATCCCTTTCCCAAAGAATAACTCCCATGCTAGTAGTCATGCCACTTCTTTATTGCATGAAGTATTGCAAACATCTCTTAATATTAGACATGCCTAGCCATCTCTTTCTCATTTAACTTCTGACTCTCAAATTCTATGACTCCATGTTCTTGAAACAAAATAGCCCCAATGCCTCTTACGTATGCATCGACTTGTACCATAAATGGCTTTGTGAAATCTAGGCATACAAATATAGGGACTAATGTAAAAATTCCCTTGAGCTTCTCAAAGCTCTTGTCAGTAATAGCATCCCAAAAGAAATTCTCTTTCTTAAGCTTGTTGTGGTGAGGAGTAGTAATGTGAACATATTGCTTGTTGTGGTGAGGAGTAGTAATGTGAACATATTGCTTGTTGATAAACTTCCAAGTGTAGTATATCTCCTTCGGGAGGTAATATGGAAGTTAATAATGTACACAAACAAAATTATGTAAAACAAAAATGGTTAGGGGAATATGAGGTGAATTACTATTTGGGAAATGACTCAGATAGTGACATCACTGATTGACTATCTACATCTAAAGAATGGACAACTTACTACCTTATGATAGAAAGTGTAGTAGTGAGAGTGACATGGGAAGTTTAAAAGTTGTAGAGGATGAGCTAGAGAGTGTAAGAAAGAAGGAATAGAAATGTTAATATATGATAAAGAGGTTAGGAGTCCATTCAACAATTGTGATAGGGATAGTGAAACACTAGAGGTTAGCAACCAAGAGAGAAATGAGTTAACAAGGAAGAGCATATATAATGAGAGCTTTGAAAAAAAGTGCGAGGATGACCATAATCAAGGAGTCGAATTAGGGTGTTTTAAAGAGGATATGGATAAAAACATGGTAGAATAAGAGTTGGAGGAGTTAAATAAAGAGCCTGTTTATAGTGTGAATAAGTGGAGGAAGCTATTGCTAACCTAGTTTTCAGTTCAAAGACATTAGACACAAGCTATGGACAATTCACTAGAAAGCTAGCTTAAGTAGTTTGTCATACTCCCTCGACACACCACCGAAGGGGTGCTTAAGTATAGCTAGGACCAAATCAGCCTCTAAGAAAGATAAAGCATTAATAATCATCTAACTAGCAAACTCTCATAAAAATATAGTTATGACAATCATCACATGTACATTCTTTCCCCCCCCACACTTATTTATTAACCACTCAAATTAATAACATGAAAAATGGAAAATTAATTCATAATGAACCATAAAAAGAATAAGTTTTAGATACACCTGATCATTCTCAATGTCTCACAAAACTTCACTACTACTACACTTCCATTCTTCATTCCTATTACAACTCCTCTTGTCCATAATACTCTTCACATTCCACACCTTCAAGCTTGCTTATAGTATCATGGCTATACCAAACATCATAGTTCTAGACTTTTTTGTTTCTTTTCCATTTTTTTTTCATTTAATGACAAAGAAAACAACAAAACAACTCACACACACTTGCTCATAAACGCTACGGTTACTCATCCTCGGTGCATTTCTGCAAGCCTTTAAACTTTGAAGAGATAACAATCTTTCCTCATCAAGCCTCACTAACGTCACCTAATCACATTGCTAAAGCTACTCATAATGTGGGAATTTCATGTTCAATAGGGGATATCGCATCTATTCCATACACTAAATTAAACGAAGTATTTTACGTGGTGACTTTATAAGCTTACAGTAAGCCCATAACACTTCATATAATCATTCATCCCAATCCCAATTGTTCTCTGTTACCATTTTTTCTTGGTAGCGTTCGTATGGATATAGTTCATGTGTTTGAGTAGCCATACATTATACATGAGGGTAGTGATGACTTTAGTGAGGTGAGGCCTCGCAGGAGAGGTGGGATTATGCACATGGATCTTGAGAGCTTTGTATTTGATTTAGGCATTTTCTTAGCTCTGGTAATTATGGAGGTTGACCTATCAAGGGATGATATAGATCATATATGGGCGCCATGATGACTATGCAATGGACCATGTTTTGGATGGTTCGAGTGATGCTACATCGGACGATGGTATTGGTTCACATTTGTTCTTACATGATACCGACTACGAGTCATGTTACACTTGGCTCCCATGAATGTTTACACGAGTCATGTTACACTTGGCTCCCATGAATGTTTACACGATGATCCTATATTCTTTAAAACTAAGAGATTTGTCTTTGGATGGATTATATGTCACTTTGGATATATGGTACTTGATTATATGGCATATCTTTTGCATACACATCTTGGTTTGGGCCTACACGGGGTTCTTTTATGCAAGGACCACTTGACATTCCGACCATGCGTTAAAGGATACCTTGGATTCTAGATTTACACTATAAGCACACGAGGAGCTATTTATCCTCCTGAGTCAATTAGATAGCCATGGTACACACATCAACGAGGTAGTTGATATCGTCAAAAGATTATCCTCAGTCAAAAGCATCCCAAATATATCATTGATGCTTGCCATTTCAACTTGCAAATAATGAATCCCTGACACAAAATGCAAATATTCAAATGACCTATAGGTATTGTTGATGCCCTGAATGCAACCGAGATGGTTGCTAATAGATCATTGGTTGACGAAGAAACCTACAGATTATATGAAAAATGGCAATGTAGAGTGTAGAAATGCTCTAGCAAGGATGTAGTTGATGAAAATGATGATGATACTAATGAAGCTATTAGTGAAGAGCTGAAGGCACAACGTTAATAATGACAGAGAAGTGACAATGATGACCTTATCTGTACAGCACAATGATAAATGTATGTTGTTGGTAGTGTAAAGAACCTAATATTAAACAAAGATAGTTCGAACTGACACTCCCCCATGATGTTTGACATGTCCCCATGATGTTTATAAAAACCTTACAACATGCAGACAAGTCCCGAAACGCACCCAAAATGGCTCGAAGCGCAAAAAAACTATGTTAACAAGACACTATCGGCGGGTATATTATCTCCACCCAAGAGGATAGTTCAATATGAGATAATCAGAGGAGCAGCTCGAGAAGGTGATGACCAAAGGGTAAGGTCCAAACGAACTTACTCTGATACTAATTGTTAGAGTGGAGACGAAGGTAAGAATACACACATGGATGCAACAAGCAAGCAAAGATAGAGAGCAGCACAACACTCAAAGTAGAATAAGGTGACCGAGAGAAGTACAAGAAGTGAAATGAGAGTTTCAACAAAAAATCAAAAAACTTGTACGTTTTCTTATTATTCATATTCTTTGAAACATGATAAGATCGCTTAGTGATATTTTTCGTCCGAGTTGCAACCAGTTGATATTGTGCTTATTCTTTCTATCTTTGGCGGTGCATTTGCCCTATCAACTACCTATTTGCTGTACTAATTCTTTCTATTTGCTACTTTCCCCCTTAGTGCTGGGCTTCATTATGGCTGAGTCTGTCCTGCATCTCCGAAGATTTGGTAGAAACTTAGTCCGAAGGCCTTTGTGTGAATATATGCTCTTATGTGTGTGTGTGAGAGAGAGAGAGAGAGAAAAAGAGAGAGAGAGAGAGAGAGAGAGCATATCTTGATACAGAGTTCCAGTTGATATTGTGCTTATTCTTTCTATCTTTAGCAGTGCATTTTCCCTATCAACTACCTATTTACTGTACTAATTCTTTCTATTTGCTACTTCCCCCCTTAGTGCTGGGCTTCATTATGGCTGAGTCTGTCCTGCATCTCCGAAGATTTGGTAGAAACTCAATCCAAAGGCCTTTGTGTGAATATATGCTCTTATGTGTGTGTGTGTGTGTGTGTGTGTGTGTGTGTGAGAGAGAGAGAGAGAGAGCATATCTTGATACAGAGTTCTACACCCACTATTGGATATTGATGATGTTAATGGAGATGTCGTAGTATCTAGTCCATACTATGCATAATGGAGTTGATAGTTATATAGTCTTATGGGTTGACTACCATGAGTATATAATATGCACGTTCGTAAAAAGGTGAATTTGGGCATGTTCCTGGATTCATCTAGGTATATGATAAGATTGCTTATATACTCTCATAAAAGTATATACACACCCTTGGAGAAAAAAAACCACCAAATGGCTACACATTTTAACAACTCTATTTCTCGCAACAAAGCATCAACACAACGATTGGTGTAAGCACCTTGTATAGACCATACCATTCAACCCCAAAACCAACTAGCAAAGATACATCATAGTCGGAACTCAACAAATAAATTGCAAGAAAAGTGAACACATTTTGGGTTTGCACTATGATATTCATGGTTTTTTAACCATTTATTGGCTTAGAATGTCGACTCCTAATCAAGAAGATTAGAAGTATTAAAGTATTGTTCATGTGTGCTAGTATACGCGTGTGTGAGAAAGAGAGAATTAAGTGTAACGATAAGTATATCTCATTCTATGTAATGGATAATAGATAATTACTCCCATTATATGCAAAATAGTTATCTATTATCTCATTATATATAATGGATGATAAATAATAACAACTAATTAATTTACAATTTGATTTAGCAACACCAAGGATTGTGCAATCATAGCCATATTGAAAGAATTTAAATTTGTAGAGATTCATGCAGTGCATAGTTTCTACGATATTACTGTATCCAGATTCCATACACTACCTCAGACAGAGTGTTAGATGAAAGAATACTACAAACAAAATATTGAAAACCATAACAAAGCAACACCGTTCAATCAACAAGATGATGGTTAAAAGTCACCCAAAAAAAAAGACAAAACAAAAAAAACTCATTTACACTCTGTGAAAAGGACATTTCAATAATGTTACTAGCTTAGGCTAGGAGTAATAATGTAAAGTCACAACTCATACACCAAACGTTTTATTCAATGAAGCCAACCTTTTACATAAGACAAGGCCATAGGCCACAATTATGCAAGTGTAGTCTAGCACGAGTAATCAAGTTTGTTGTGAACTAGCAATAGATGGCTAATTTTCTACACACAGACATATATGTATATGTAAAATGATAAATTCTAGCTTATGTATATGTAAAATGATAAATTCTAGCTTGGCCTTGATCTATACACAAAAACACATGAGCGCATATACCATAGGAAGGGATGCTCTTACAATATGTGTGTGTGTGTGTGTGTGTGTGTGTGAGAGAGAGAGAGAGAGAGAGAGAGAGAGAGAGAGAGAGAGATGCTTTACTTGAGAATCTTAGCGAAGTGGTTGTGGTAAAAGTTGGCAAAGGTGTCACTAGAGTAGAGAGCAGGATTCTCTTCATTTATGAGTTGAGAAAGGGGCCCGACCATCGAATCAGGCGTGGGAATGAGAGCGCAAATTATGGATGACCTAGCCTTCTCTGTGTTTGTCAAGACTCTATGCAACACGCTCTTGTACTTGCCATTGGTCATTACCTGCAGAATTCAGCAAAGCAAGTACAATAATTAACCATTTGAAACCATAGTTTATCAATCCGTCCTTTAATTGAACGTACGAATATACAGAAATCCTTAAGCTTAATACGGCATGCCATCATAGGAAAAGCTATATTTTAATACTTTACTAAAGCAAAAGCTATATTTTATCATGCAAACATTTTAAACGGCAAGACTGGCCCCATCATTCATGCATGCGTTGATAGGGCCTAAACCTGTAATGATACAACTACGCCATACTAATAAATACATGCAATAAGGCCCATGCATGCCATATTACACTCCATAGAAGGACAACTAATGACGCCTACTACACACGACGAACACATGCAAGAGAGCGGATCCGGACAGAGACAGCAGCTTGAGCTGGAGAGAATCCCCCCCTGCGTTCGTGCGCCCCCTCCACATCCCCTCGATAAAGCCTGCGCCCCCTCCTCCTCTCGCCACCTGGCCCTCGCCATCTGCCCTGCGCTCCGACGGTCGTCATTTTCTCCTCCCCCCTCGTTACTTGCTTCCGCTGCCGCATCCTTCCCTTGGCCACCCCCTTCTTTCTGCCTCCTCTTCCCTCTTTGTATTTCTTCATGTTTCAGTGGCAATACCTCTCCCTCCCTCCTACAAATACCTTCCCTCCTACAAATACCTTCATTGTGACAGAGTGGCTACACATGGAGAGCAAGATTCATGCTCACCTTGCGAGACTTCACCCCAGGACAAATAGTCTCCATCCAAACCCACGCCCAAGACTCTTCAAGTGGAGGGCAGTTCTGACAGTTCCGCCTCCCGCCGCTCGTTGATTATGTGGATTGTCTCATGGAATATTCAGGGTTTGGGAGGACCATAGTGTTTGCAGAGCCATGAGATCCTCTGAGAGGAGCTTCATAGAGCCATAGTTGGCAGACCTATTGACATTCACTTCCTCCAGGAGGATCATCTATCCAAGGGTCGTACCCACCCTTGTGGGAAGATCTCTAGGGCAAGAGTCACACCTTTTCGTCCCATGCTTTTGGCCCCTCCAAGATCCAGGGCAAGGTGTACATTTCCTTCAGTGAGCAATTCTTACCCGCAGTGATCGATTTAGGCACCATTGTCACTTGGAGAGCTGAGTGGGTGATCATTAGGATTGGACAGGACAAAGTAGGCTTCCTTAAACTCCATGCATTGAACACTGCCAGCAGCAGCAGACACTGCCACGATCCATCAGTCCCTCCCACAAGCCGATTTTTAGTGCATGGGTGGTGATTTTCACATGTTAGAGACGACGCAAAGAATAGACTCGGAGGTAGCACGATCACAATTTCACACAGTACTAAGCCTGGAGGAGCTGATTCTGGCTTTGAGGGGATAGGACGCTTGGCATTTACCAGAGTTCAGATGCAACCCTCGAAGTCTATGCCTCTCGAGATTGGACATGAGTGCAAGCCCCTTTCTAGATTATACCGGTTTTATGTGGATAAGTGGGCTTGTGACTGAAGTGGCATGGTTGGTAGGCAATATTTTCTATGATCATGCATGAGTCATTCTCTCCCTAGAGGACCCATGGAGGCACGACAAACATTTGAGCACCTGAATCCCAAATAGCCTCATACAAGATTCATAGATTTGCACAAGATTGAGGAGATTTGGGAGAGTCCGGATTTCCACACTGGTTTGAACAGCTGCAAGGGCTTTGGACACAAGCCTTGGAGAGATCAGCAGTTTGTTGCAGGAGGCCGCACAGGGCAGACTCACTGGCTTCAGAGAGCATGAGAGGAGCATCCGTTGGAATGCTCCCTCCCTCCAATAGCTTTAGGAGAGTTCCCTGGATAGCCCATAGATTGAGGCCCAGATGGCTCTAGCCTACGCAGAGCTTAGCTCCATTGAGGAGCCATAGCCCTATTGAGGAGTGGAAGGTGGAGTACAGATACCATGCTAGAGCTTCCTTTGGGACCCAATGGGACAAAGGGTCGCTAGAGATTTCTTTGAGATTATAGGCCCACACAGGCAGAGGGATGGCATCCTGCGAGGACAAGATGGATCCATAGTTGTTGACCCCCCAGGGTGCGAGCCATTGCCACGGATTTCTTCCATTCCCAACTCACAGATGCCTCCCTATCCTCTCAAGTGATAGATGCGCGTGAGCGAGCTTGGTGGCATACGAGAGAGAAGTCCCCCCCCCCTTTTTTCCACCGGGGCTTTCTTGTTGACACCCTTTACTTCAAAGAAGCTTGCAGAGGCTCTGTTGGCTCTCCCTAAGGGCAAATGCTCTAGAGAGGATGAGATTCATGTTTCCTTATTTCTTCATCATTGGGATCTCATGAAAGGCATCTCCAAAGCTGCCTTCAATGCGATTATGACCACAAGCGCATGCCAGAGAGGCTATCAGAGCGATTGATTCATTTAATTTCCAAGGAGGGTGGTGACAAACTGGACATTCGGCCATCACTCTCCTAAGGGACCGCATACAAAATCTTAGTGAAATCCATCAGCCAGAGACAGCAGCCTTTCTTCCCCAATTTGATTCATGGCACACAGACAGGTTTTGTTCACAATCAAAGCATTCTAGACAACATCTTCACATTTTGGGAGGTGACCGCTACGGCCAAGTTGAAGCAACAGGATTTGACAATTCTCCTTCTTGATTTTGAGAAAGCCTATGACAAGGTCAACTGGGGCTTTCTAGAGGGGACAATATGCGCAATGGGATTTCTAGAGGAGTGGGTTCGAGGTGTTTCTCAGCTCTATTCGGCTTCACACAGCCAAGTTCTCATTCACGGGGCTAAAGGTGATAGATTTCTAATTTCTCGCTCAGTCTACTAGGGCTGCCCACTGGCACCTTCTCTCTTCTTGTTTGTTGCTTAGGCCATGAGCATTTTTCTCTCCGCACACAGGAGACAAAGGGTTGCGTCTTCCCATCTGCTCGCAGGAGGACCTACCTAACTCACAGTTTGCCAATGACATAGCAGCATACTTATCCAGATGAGGGAAAACTCCAGAGATTCACAGATGCAATTCTCAGGAACTAAAGTTCTCTCTCAATTTTAAATCATTTGAACATTGGATTTAGCATGGCCAAAGGCCTAGTATTGTAACAAAATCCGGTCCATATAAGGCTTGAGTTTGTAATGAGAACCTTATGGTGGATGGTTGGGTAAATCCCACTTATATATAAGATACTTATAAGGGCTTTGGGCACTAAAATTGAGGACAACTTGTGGAGTTCTTAAGCTATTTGGAGCTTCTCTCTTCATCCCTAGCACGTGTGCACATCACTAAATCACATTTTTCAAGTGCATGAGTTCTTTTTTATGTTTGAATTCTTGTGGTTATTTTTTTCATATTTATGCTCCCTATAAATTAACAAAGGCAAGAAATATTAATTTTATCAAATAAAATTACCTTTCCTTAACCATAGAACTCTTTGTAATTAACAGAGATAATAAATAATGGCTTTACACACATGTCCTTTTTGACCATAGGATCCTTTTTAAATTTTTTACATTAATAAGGTGACCTTATTATAATTTATTTTTAAATAATCTTAGGAATAAATTAGGCTAGATACATGTGGACTCAATAAAACTTTTGAACACTTTACCTTAGTTGGATATTTTGTCTAAAGGTTAATCAAATAGAGTACCTTAAATTAAAAGGTTAAAGTTACTAGGGATCGTCCTTAGAGTTTAGATTAACAAAATTCATTGCTTAATGTATACTATATTGAGAGAGTACCAAGTTTGTGCTCTATTATTGTTTTACCATCAAGGTGTGCACATGGTCTTTTCTCATGGCTTATTCACTTAAATTTGTGGGAATCTTGACTATATAAAAATAAAGAGGTTTACATGGCAGAAGAACCTAGAATCAGCCAAAAGTGGAGGAGTGATAAAGTTCTCAATTCTAGAGAGAGACTCACATAGGGTTTGACAGTCTTTGGAATAAATATGCAACATATGGTGCAATATAGTTTTGCATTTTTACTAAAGAAGGTTAATATGGTAAATATCATGGAAATAGTTTCCCATCAGAATTAAGTAGATTGTTGAGTTAGAACCTCTAGATTAATAGAATGATTAATATGTAGATTTAGAGAGAGATAATGGAATCCTAGAGAGAGAAAGTCTAATTTTGATGACCCCTACAGTTCCATATAGGAACAGGATTAAAGAAAGATTTATGCATAGTAAAAATTTACATGAATTAAGTAAAAAATGTTAGCAAAAGAAAAGGACCTGGGTTCAATGTCTAATAGGAATCTAGAGAGAGAATGTATAGATTCTTGATAATCCAGCATAGAAAATGGCCAAAGCAACTTAGATAAAGAATGTTGGCTAATTGGAAATATCTTTTAAACCTAGAAAAGGATCAAGATAGGGTACTTAAAGGTACACTTTTAAAGTGAGTTATAAAGAAAAATAAGTAGTCAAATTTCTCCAATCAAACAATAACTATATATGGCTTTTGCCTTGAGAGACGAGAAACTCATGAAGACCTTAATTAATAATTTAAAATAAGAGAGACCAAGGAGATCACTTCTAGCCTCAACAATTAGGATTAGTAACACCTAAAAATATGCTTTGAAATGGCTTAAGAGAAGATTAATGGGAGGGTCGAAAAAGACCCTAGTAAATATGGTGTTAGAGACCTTATTGGCTTAAAGGATGGATTCAATTTTTGCTCAAGGACTATAAAGGTTTAGACCAAGGATATTGGATAAGGAAACACGTTCGGAGATTTGATGAAGGATCGAGACTACCCCATTGAATGTTGGGATGGTTTACCCTATATTTATGCGATGTATGCATGATGCATGATGCATGATGCATAGTTGCTTAATCATGTTTGATATTTGTTTGGATATTGTTAGTAGTGGAACTTGTGAAGGTACCTCACAAGTTAATGTGATGCTAGATGGATGTCATTCGGGTGGTGAGTCCTATAGTTTAAGACCTTGACCCAATGGGTGTGCTCTTGGCACATCTGGTGTGAGGACATAGGCAACTTTGGAGTACTATGCTAGGTAGGTCTCGTCTATATGCATGTGTTAGTATGGTGTGAATGTAACTTGAAATGCTCATGCCTTGGGAATTATATGGCCATCAGAAGTTTTTTTTTCTTATTTGCAATTGTTGATTTGGGATATGAGACTTATGGGCTCCTTGTTGGGGATGTTGGCACAAGTTGGAGTGCTCAGGCTTAGTGGTGCATATCTTTCTAGTTCGAGAAGAAGAGGCATGGTGCAAGGAGATATTTTCTAATTCATGTTATGTTACTTTAATTTACCAGCACTAACCTACTCATTGATATACACCAAAGCTTCTTCCTTTCCTTGACACTAATCGTGCCACTTCTTCTCCTTTCCCTGGCATATATACACACTAGAGTTGTTTCCTTTCCTGACACTAATCATACTAGGAGTGTACCCTCATCTGACCAAGATGGGTCAAGGTCTCGGGCGACCATCTTTATGTGTTACACCTCTTTAATTACATCTACACAGAACATCATTAACCTATGTGATACATTCACGAGGGGTTTCTATAAAAATATAACTTAAATGAGTATTATGTCCAAATAATATAAAGACATGATTTGGGCAAACAATGCATCGTACATGCAATTGAGATTGTGTAGACCATTGCAAGTCCAATGAGACATCCCTACTCTCTAGTCAAAACTTTGAATGAAAAATAATATTATAGTTGCATAAGCTTAGCAAGGTCTTCTTAATTTTATGGGTTGATTAAGCCTTGGGATTCTTCTTGATTTTTTTTCCAATCATAGTTTTCTATTTAACTTGGGGTAATTTCACACATGTGTGCGTATGAAGCACAAGCACATACCTTGTCTAAAATCAAGGATTTACCCTAACCTTTAGGATTCACACATATACACATGGGGTATATAAGTATGTTCCTATATATGTTGGCTTAAATCTACGGTTGGCCTCTTAAAGTTATCAAGGTATAGGCTCAATTTCAAAATTTATACCTTAGTTCACTTGAGGTTTTGTTCACTTGTACACCCATATGTACAAGGGAGTATACATATACGTTCAAATTCACAAGAGCTAAAGTTAACTCTCAATTTTAAATACCTCAAACATTGGATTTGGGTACACCTACACCACCTCTAACCTTCTATATATATATATAGGGTTTAATTATAAGGTTAAGTTCCTTTAGTTATTCACTTCTTAAATTCTCTTAGGAGCTAAGGTTTGACTAAATACATACCTTAGGTTTTTAAATCTAAACTCTAACGTAATCCTATATATTTACGATATGTAATATGCATACATACATACATACACACACACACACACTCACTCACTCTAACATAGTTCAATATATTTACAAAGTCTTATATATATATATATATATATATAACTCTAACATAGTCCTGTATATTTACACTCTAACCTAGTCCTATATATTTACCATATGTAATGTATATATGTGTTTGCATGCAATTTCCTAAACACTAGGACTAAGTCTAAAGTAAGACTTTCCTAAACACTAGGACTAAGTCTAAAGTAAGACTTTCTAATATTAGAAGAGACTAATTTTATAGTTTAATTCATAAACTCTAAGGCTCAAGAGGAAAGTTTACACACGCGCACACACACTATAAATGCACAAATTCATATAAACATTTTATTTAGACCTTATTGAAAATAACCCTAGTAGATTGGATATCAATGTTTTGGGCCTTTAAACCATGTAGGCCTAGCATGATGACTACTTTTCTCTAATTTTGACATAAATGGTACTGCTCGGCATGAGCAAAAGTTATTACATGACATGCTTGGGCTCGTGTGTACACAGACTTGCTTCTCTTACATGGCTTGCATTTTGAGGGCATTATCGCCTAGTTTGGTGGTATACGAGTATGGGGAAATTGGTTGTTTGGCGGACTGTGGTATGGTGCTCTGCAGATTATACTCTGATGGATTCACATTAACACCCCAATGTGGTGTTAGCTCGCTACTTCAGCGCTTGATGGATATAAAACGGCTTGGATACCTGTGAGTTTTCTCACTTAGCTTGTGTATGTTGTATGTGGTTCTTCTGCTATGTCACTTTTTTTGGCTTCCGCAGGAAGTTTGTCTTCTTCTCAGGTATTTGTAGCGGGAGTTTGTGGCTAGTTGCCCTAATGTCATGGATTTATTACATACACTCTGTGTTAATGACTTCTGTGAAAATCATATGATGGTTTCATGGCTAGGACATATGCAGGTATTTGAATCATCTATTATCTGTGATGCATGGTGCACTTGTTAAATTATTCATACACTCCAAAAACTTGCATGCACTACCTTCTGTTATCGTTTTAATTTTTGATTTGTAAATGCTTCACATGCATGTTTGTGATTTTTATCTTTACCTACATTCTGAATAGGTTTTGCTTGTTATCAAGCTATTTTTTTGACGATTACGTTACTGACTTAGCTACTATTTCTGTAACTATAATCATTTTTTATATGTGTGCGCCTTCTTATAAATTTCTAAGCCTTAGTAAAAAAAAGTTAGAGAATGAGTGTATTAACGGTGTATTAACAGTGTACTAAACCAAGCTGTAGATTTAGATAATCTATTTGGATTCTTTGTACCAAATTTTTGCTCTTTGCAGGTATATGGATTTATACTTTTGATAGTGGATGTTGTTCCCTCTGGTTTTGTGTTCTCTGATTAACATTCACTTGTTAAAAAAATATTATGGCTTGGCTCTGTTGTTTTTCAATGAGATAGTTTTTATGTGAATCTATATTCGAGACTCATTCTTTGTGGCTTAATATGACTAGATTTGCACTATGGTCCATAGTGGCTTACTGAGAGTATGGATATATTTGTTCTCATTACCTTATAGTGTCTAAATGAATATTTGGGGCTATAGCCCCTTAACCAACTTGGGTGTATTGGCATTTTATAGAATGATACCTTATAGGTTACTTACTACTACTATGGGTTGTGACTGTTTCATCGATAAGATGCCTCATGATATATATCTACATTACTATGACCTACATAGGTGATTTGGTCATTGGTATGAAGACTCATGTGAAAATCCACTTTTATGATTATTATGCATTTCTTTTGGGAGACTACATTATAAGCCCACGGGTTATCCAACTGATGGAATAGAACAATGATTAGGCCACTCTGAGACTAATTGACCTGATATTAGTTTATACTTTGGGATACTTGAGTGATATCTATAACACGTACTAGGGCCTAAGACACCTGTAAGACACACACATCCTAATTATCTATTTGTCAGTATTGGATGGATGCAAGTAATAGGTTCTACCCTCTCAAATATCTTGCAGTCTAAGCTTTTGGACATATGGTGTACTACCTGACAGATTGTCTCATAATTCTGATAACATGATTATTGTTTTATAACCATGTTAAACATTTTATTTATCAAGATTGTTGTGGTTCCCGAAATCTTTGGGTTTGGCTATAGATATGTTATATGTTTCAAAAACACACACTCTAGCTACAATGTATACCTTTTAAAAAAACGGATACACGGAACCCCGGGCTTGAGATGTCTAACCTAGGAATTGAGCTTCCCTCAATATCATTATGCTCTATGGCCGCCACCGATAGTCTCTTTAAGTAGATGGATTAACATCTAGGTTGAGATTATGGCTCACAACATTAATGCTTTGCTTGATGGTTAAAGTCTTAATCTCATTACATTTCCACTTCAATAACTTATGGTCTTTTTTTTGTTATAGATTTTACCACTGCTTATGGGGAGTCGAAATATCTTTGGAACATACTCCTTCAAAAGCATGCCAACATGTTCTTGCTTGCATAAAGGATGAAGAAGCCCATAACAAAATGCTATCCTCCATTAATGAGGCTTTCCCTTTAGGGTCTATCCTATAGTTTCTTTTTTTCAATGATTGGTGGGTCCGGGTTCTAGCTACCCTAGACAAAAAGCAGGTGGAAGGGAATCAGACCATCTCTAACCTTCTTTTGCAAATTCCAATACTCACAAAAGCCTACCACCACTTGGATATCACAGCCTTTATTGTGGGTGGGATCTGACATTTCCAATTTTCTAAGAAAACAATGCAGTGTATGCAAGTCGATAAGGGGCTATAGTTTAGACCTTAGAGATTTTTCATGCAAGCCATACTTTTCATGTATTCCATGTTAAGCCATACATTTTTTGAGGTTAAAGTCCTCTTTTAAAATGCATTCACTTTATCTCTTTTGAGATAATATAGAGTGCATGACTCCTCTTTTGAATGAGCCATAAACCACATACTACTAACAAATTAACAAATTACCATGGGTAATTTTACCACTTCCTATGAAACAAAATCCACCTAGCTTTTGAGTCAAACCATGGTTTTCTAAAATTAAGGAATTTAATCCTTTAGCTTAAAAATTAATTTAATGTGCATCCACACATAATAGTCCTTCCTAATTTATTTTTTCATTTTCCCCTTTGACTTAGATTAATTGCAAGTGTGCACATAGGGGCTTTTCTAATGATGTGCAAAAGTATTCACCACTTTACATAAAAAGTAATAGAACAAATTAGTGAGAAACAAGTGCAAAGGATGTTCCAATGCCTAATTCATCAAAAGAAGAGAGCCTTTGTTAAGCATGAGACTTTGAGATTTGGACTCAAGTCCATAATATTTTTATCAATGAAATCTTGGACTTGGTTTAATCAATATTAATCCTAAAATTTAAATCCAAGCTTGGAAATAGTGAGACCTATGCTAGTGTACTAAGCTATATTACTACTAAGTAGCATATTAGTGTATTTAGAATATAGCAGAATCCATAACGTACACATGCTTTTACAATATACTACATAATATAACTATTATGTAGTATATTGTATATACTACATAATATAACTAATATTTTTATCAATGAAATCTTGGACTTGGTTTAATCAATATTAACCCTAAAATTTAAATCCAAGCTCAAAAATAGTGAGACCTATGCTAGTGTACTAAGCTATATTACTACTAAGCAGCATATTAGTGTATTTAGAATATAACAGAATCCATAACGTACACATGCTTTTACAATATACTACATAATATAACTATTATGATAAAAAACTATATATTGTAAATAACATAATTCATAACATACACACATTTTACAACATACTATGCTATACAATAATAAAATTAGTACATATAATATAAATATATAACCCCCACTCTTGATGTATAAATATGAAGTCAATATATTAATATCAATATAGCTAATAGTAATAGCAATTTGAATATTTATATTACTTTTGATATTAAATTAATATTAATACTAATTTAATATAAGTGGGAATATTTCTATTTATATTAGTATTACATAGCATAGATATTATTATAGATTATAATATTAAGGTTAATACTAGTATTAATATTAATACAATACTAAATATAAAAATAGAATTTAGTTATTACAATATTTATATAAAAGTTTAAATTTAAACTAGCCCTTAGTAGAGATGATATGAGGTGTCATGGCATTGCATGAGGTTATAGAGAGAGTCAAAGAACCAAGGGCCATGTCCATAAAGATCACTAGCATAAGGGTCAAACATGATTCTCTCTCTCTCTCTCTCTCTCTCTCTCTCTCTCTCTCTCTCTCTCTCTCTCTCTCTCTCTCTCTCTCTCTCTCTCTCTCTATGGCCAAGGTCTTTGACTTAATAATAGAATTAGTTGTAGAATTGGTTACCTAGGAACCTCACTAATTGACATATTGGATAGTATCGTGCTATATGCACATGTCATTATATATGCACATGTCATTATGTTGATATCATATTTAGCAAAGGGACTATTAAGACACTTAGGAGCACTACATTTTTTGTGACTAGTGAGTCCTTATGGTGAACCTTTGAAAGACCAAAGTCATAATATTTAATAGCTCACTCAAAGTGGCATCTAGAAAAGTGGCATCTAGACACCATTTTATATACGTAGGCACATATGTAGGGTATCATAATCTTTAATACCTCACACAAAGTGGCATTTAGAAAATGGCCTCTAGACACCATTTTACATACGCAGGCACATATGTAGGGCATCATGTAGAGATTGTTACCTCCTACATATAGGTGGAAGTTTTTTTTGTTGTCATGATCTTTAGCAAGCCCCTCGTATCCCAAGCCTTGCTATTACTCTTTCTTTCTTGGGAGAGCATTTTCCCCATATACATTCAACATGTCTAGCTTTTGACAATGGATTTTGATACACTAATGGATCCACATAGACCACCTACAATATGGATGCACGATATTACATAACATAACCACCTCATTTACTTTGACCTTCTTTAATTACATGTTTACACCCCAAGGCTAGACCCACCATAGCTTTTCATGAAGCTTGAATTCTATTGAGAGCATTTTTTCCCAAGCTACGCACGATGGCTTTATCCAAAGCCTAGCTTTTTATGTAAACACATCTTATGCTATGGACATATATATGTATGTTCTTGATGAAGTGAGAACCAAGTTAGATCTAAAGGTAGAGAAATATAGCTTCATTAGTTATGCTTTGGAGCAACACATTATGTATGGCCATGGGCCCCATTGATGTAACAAATTCCTAGCCATAAGGTTTGTATGTATTAGTTGAGATAGTAGTCTATGGGCACCCACTTGAGTGGGATGGTTGGGTAAAGCTTCATGTTAATAATGTGAATAGGGAGATCAATTATTTCCCATTTGTAAAGCTTTCTTCTTCTCTATAGCTCTTCCCCTCTTGCTTACTTGTGGTGTGCCAGGTGTGCATGCTTACAATAGCTTGAGTGAGAGAGTGATTGAGCTATAGTGGAGTGGAGAGTGGGTCAAGATTTCTAGCTTAACCATTTCCAATGGAAGGGTTACCATAGAGGATTAAGAGTAGAGGAAGGGTTAAACCAAGAGGGACTGAGAGTAGAGGAAGGGTTCAAAAAAGAGGGATTGACACTATTTCCTCTCATGTTAGGACTTCCATGATCCAAGATAAGTGGTTTATCGCTATCCTATGATTCCTTGTAATAAGGGCAAGAAGGTTCTTTGATATAAACAAATGTGGTTCGCTACCAGGGAAGAACTAATCTTAGATGAGGGAAGGAAGTAGTACCATCTTCTTCTTAGAAATCTTCTATGTTTATTTCTTAATCATTCTCTCGAATGTAAATCCTTGGTTTAATATTAGGGAAATGTATTCTAGATTAGGGTATTGAGTGGATTAGAGTGTTCATGTGAGTGGATTTGTGTGATTAGGATAGGTTTTTCTAACTAACCATAATCTTATTTGTATTTTTTGTTGTTAATTTCATCCATTCTTTGTCCCAAGAGAGGGATGGTATGAAGAGCAATTGAGGTAGGTAGGTTATCTCTCCATTTAGTTGCTTGCATCATTACCATGAGCAATAGTTTTAGGTTAATTAGGTAACTAGTATATGGTAACATTTAGGTATTAATTTATTGCTATTCATCATCAGTGTGCTAGAAAACCCAAAAAAAACATTAATAAAAATCCACAAAAAGCCAAAATTCTAAAAAATTATGATTTTTGCTCTTTGGAATTTTTGAATCGTCAACTAGATTTTAGATGATCTAGCATAGCCAATTCGTACATCTTCCTTGAAGATGATGTAGGTTTGATGAAGAACACTTTGGCACCATAGCAATGTTGACATCTAGTTGTAATGGTGGCAAAGGACTCTCAAAAGACCTAATCAGGTCTATGGGTTCTTCTTTCAAAGGAGATGTGGTAGTTGAAGTTTGCACGATACATCAAGCATCTCCATTATAGTAGATTCATCATATAAAACTTGTGGGAGATAAGGGTGAGCTTGATAAAGAAGGTATATGTGAAGCTTCTCTTAGTGAAGCACAAGTTATTGAAGTGGAAGCATCCTCTGTTTCGGCCCTTCCTAAGGTAGATTCCAATGTTTGAATGTGTTTGGAAATCTAGACTATTTGAGGGAGGGATGGTAAGGGTTCAATCATGACCTTCTTTCCCTTGTTTGATTTTGGGTGGATGGATTTACGAGCTACTGGTGAGGCTTGTGCATTAACTTCTCTTGGGTTGACCAGGGTGTGCTTTGGAACCCAAATCTAGGTGTTACCTTTGTAGAAGCCTTGAATTTGAAGAAGATTAGTGGGAACCCACCTTAAAGTAACCTTAGGGTTGGCTTTCTTTGAGGATGACTTTTCCTAGGCTTTTGGGTCCTTTGTTGTCGATGTGGAGTAGGTTGAGTAGCTCTGGAATCCCATTTAAAGGTAGGCCAAGGCTTCTTGGCTTGTTTCCTTTTTGGGCATTAGTCCCTCTTTCATTAGGAAAGATGTGGATGCAGAGTTGGAAGAGCTGAAGATTTGGTTAGTAATGACATTGAGGTTGGTATGGACAAAGTAGCCTTCATTTGAGCTGATATTGAGGCTAGCACAATTGAAATGTGCGTGGAGTGTAAGGGTGTAGAGTTAGTGGAGACATTCCCTATGGCCTAGTGTATAGTGTATTGGACAACTTTCACATAATTTTTAGAATGCCTAGCACTTTGAATTTCTTGTTATTGATGCCTTTTACTCTCAAAGGAGAAGTTACCACAACTGAGGCTTTTCCAATTGGTTCCATACATTAAAAGAGAGTAGAGCCCTTTACCATAAGGGCTAGGTAATTGAACTTGCATTTTGAGAGGTGCAATGTGAACTATTTCTCCAACAACCTATCCTACATAAGCTTGTATAGTTTTCAAGCTTTCTTCACATCGCTGTCAAAGTTTCATTTGTCTAGCTCAATCTTCCTCTTGAGCTTGAATTTTCTTTTCAGCACCTTGTTCTTTTTCAACTTGTTTATCATGGGCAACACATAATTCTTCCTTAGTGAGAGGACCATGGTATTTTTTGAATTTACTCCCATTTAAGAAGACAACGGTTTTAACTCCATCTAGACTTTCCGCATGTATTGTTCCTTGTTGGGACATAATCTCGTATACCTTGAATGGTCCTTTGCCCATATATTTTAGCTTTTTCTTTTCATTTTGAACTCCCTACATAAGTACAAGATCTCCAATGTTGAATTCCTTATCTTTGGCATGTTTGTCAAACCACTTTTTCCTTTTGTTTTTCTCAACTAGCATAGTTTGCACTACTAGTTATCTCTCCTCCTCAAGTCATTCAAAAGTGAGTAAACATCCAGCTAACTCATTACCCCCAAGATTTTTAGTTATCGCCACTCTTTAGCTGGTATCATGAACTCCCAAGGCATCACTGCCTCAAGTCCATAAACCATCTTAAAGGGTTATCACCCAATCACAACTTGGTATGCAGTGTGATAGGCCCATAAAGCTACTATGAGTTTAAGCTCCCAATCATTGCATCACGCTTTTGCTATTTTAACAAGTGTAGATATTAAGACCTTGTTTGTGCTCTTTTCTCGTCCATTTCTCTGTGGGTAATAGGTCGTTGACTTGTAATGTGAGATCATGACAGTGTTAGTGAGATATTTGATCATCAAAGATGTACAAGTATTCATCCTTTCAAGGGCACCACCTTAGTATATCATCTTTACATCTCCTATAAAGGGTTTCAGCAATCTCTTGGTAAGGCTCTCAACAATCGGGTTAGGGTAAGATCCACGTTTACCCTTAGTTGGTGCTTTCTCTAATGACACCTTTTTTGGAATCTCCTTTTGGATCTCATTAGACTTTCAAGGAATTTCTTAATGTTGTTTGGAATCATCTCGTGAATCAAAGTCCTCATCTGCTTCATTCATGTAAATTGGTTCTTTAGCTATTCCCAAGTTTTCTCTTTTTTCCTTGTGAGAATTATCTCCCTTTTTTTCTTTTTAAAATTGGCTGGTTTTTAGCCATAAGTTTGGTTATGGCATTGACATGAAGAATTATTGAGTTTTATTTTAACTTGTTACTTACACTACTCATATTAAGTGGTGTGATTGGTTGGACCACTCTGTAGATTAGTTACCACAACTTCCTTAATCATATGATCTATGCCGCAACAACTACAAGTGGCAGGTGTGGTGGTGTAAAAGATGCACCTTGAATGGTTTGTGGTTGTGGATACTTAAGAGAACATTCAAAGATTATGTGTGGTCCTTGGTAGTGATAACATTGAAGAGGCATTCTTCTAGCAATGATGGTTATATCATGATCTCTTCCTACATTGGCAAGTTGGTACACAAGTTTAACTCCCCCTTGGGCATCAACTACATAGTACTCAATCAAAAGAGAGTTCTTGGAGCCTTCTGCAAAATGTGAGGTAGCATTGAACTCCACCTCATGCCCTAGGTAATCGATAGGTTCCTCCAAACCTATCTGATTAAGTGGTGTGATCTTTGGAGGGGGTGTTTGGGGTCCTATTATGGGTGTTGGCAGAGGTATATTTGCAACATTGTAAATGGCTTTTGAGATTGGTTGCTATGTCAGGTGGTCGGCAGTGTGTTGAGCTACTGTGGAGCCGACATGATAGCTTGTTGTTGCGGGGTGGCATTAGTAAAGCTAGCTATTCTTTGGGAGCATTAACAATGTCTTCCAAGTGCGTTCGTCGACATTGTGAGACGTCGTGACCATAGTGAGATCACAAAAAAAACTGCAGTTTCCTTAGTATCATGCTCTCAAGATTGGACACTCACTTGTTGTACGAGCTTGTCGGCATATAGAACACCAATGAAACTCTCTCCTTGGGTACATATATACGTTCTCATGAGCTTTGTTGGCCCTCATCTCTTCTTGCAGTGCTTTCACTCATGAAGTCCGTGAAATTCATTTATGCCAAAGTGTACCTTTAGCCAAGGGTTTAGCTGTTATCACTAGTGAAGTAACCGATTTCGCGTTTGATATTGTGGCTCTATTAAGCATTAGATTATGCTCTAGCTAGATGACATTAGCTGTGACTTCATCCCATGTGGTGATACCTCTAATGACTAAGCCATTATAGATCTCCTCATGTCTAAGCCCATGGATGTATCTATCAAGTAGTTGGTTATTGGTAAAACGTTCAAGAAGCAAAGCACAACGAGAGTTCAAATGCTTGAGTCGACTCTAATGAACTCCCCAACTGGCTGCTTCCATCCACAACGTAGTTATAGCCTAAGACACTCGGTGTGGGATCCCTATGTACAATCACATATTTCCAAGCAAAATCCACCTAGCATGGGATCTCTATGTACAAACACATATTTCCAACAAAAACCCAAATAGAGCTCACATAACTTTACGAGGGCATATTGCAACACACATGGAGGCCCCACCCAACAACGAGGATATCACCCACATCATTATGACTCCATAGATTTGGTGCTCTTTCACCAAACTACTACTCATATCTAATAGGATGCTACCCACCAAACTACTACTTGTATCTAATGTACTATCACATATTTCCAACCAAAATCCAAATAGAATTCACATAACTTTACAAGGGCTTAGCAACACCCATGGAGGCCCCACCACCCAACATATCACCCACATCATTATGACTCCATAGATTTGGTGCCCTTTTACCAAACTACTACTCGTATCTAATGGGGTACTACCCACCACATCACCTTATGCACCTCACCTTTTCTGGTTGCATTAGCTTCTAAGTTCTAAGGTCACAACACAAATGTTGACAATGGGAAGGGAAATGAGGAGGGAGATCACATGAGAATCACACCCGTTGTCCCATAAACACTAGCCTCGAGGGCACAATTTTAGAGGACACGACCAATTCATGATAAAAATTTGATGAACCTAAATTTCCAATTACACATCCACAAATGTTCAATCAAATATGCAAAACATTTGGACATTTGGAAGGTCAAGTCAAGGCAAGTGCATTTGGCTTCTTAGATGGTAAAGCTACATAATGGTTTGGATCCATGAAACTTACATATAAGTCCAACTTCAATGCATTGAAGGCCACCTTCATAGTTGGGTTTGCACCAACATGAATTGAATGGATTCCCATCGATATATATAACATCAACCCATTACAGATTATGTTGTACGAATACAATACCATAATTTGAGATGCAAGGAACATGGGAGACTTGACTACGAGAGACTATTATAGTGTTTCCTAATGGCACTAAAAAGAAACATTATGACAATTTATATGATTGGAAAGAAGTCACCCTTGATGGTGTGGCTTGGGTTTCCTAATGGGGCTAAAAAGAAACCTTATGACACTTTATATGATTGGAAAGAATTCACCCTTGATGGTGTGGCTTGGGTTACCAACCCAAAATAACTTAGAGCTAAGGCATGCTCGTATCCTCTCGAACCTAGAGAAAAACATCATGTTCTTAGACGCTAGGGAAGCCCTATGTAAGTCAATATTCACTTTGTCCAATTCTTACATTATATTAAGCTATGAAGTAAAAGTACTATGCACTTTCACTTTATAGTTTAAGCCAACATGCACTTTGTCTAATTCTTACATTACATTACACTATGAAGTGAAAGTACTATGTACTATGTTTTGGATTTTGCCAACCCAAAAAAGCTTAAAGCTAAGGTAAACAATTATCTTCCCAAACCTAGAGAATGTGAAACATAGGATACCTATGAGCATATGTTGGACCATGAGGAGCATAGACTTGAGTTTCTTGTGTTAGATGTGTTAGGCTACTCTTCTAGGGTGTGCACATGTGGAGACATTCATGATTCGTCCACTACTCCTAGTTCTCATACCTTTCCTGGTAGCGTTCGTATGGATATAGTTCATGTGTTTGAGTAGCCATACATTATACATGAGGGTAGTGATGACTTTAGTGAGGTGAGGCCTCGCAGGAGAGGTGGGATTATGCACATGGATCTTGAGAGCTTTGTATTTGATTTAGGCATTTTCTTAGCTCTGGTAATTATGGAGGTTGACCTATCAAGGGATGATATAGATCATATATGGGCGCCATGATGACTATGCAATGGACCATGTTTTGGATGGTTCGAGTGATGCTACATCGGACGATGGTATTGGTTCACATTTGTTCTTACATGATACCGACTACGAGTCATGTTACACTTGGCTCCCATGAATGTTTACACGAGTCATGTTACACTTGGCTCCCATGAATGTTTACACGATGATCCTATATTCTTTAAAACTAAGAGATTTGTCTTTGGATGGATTATATGTCACTTTGGATATATGGTACTTGATTATATGGCATATCTTTTGCATACACATCTTGGTTTGGGCCTACACGGGGTTCTTTTATGCAAGGACCACTTGACATTCCGACCATGCGTAAAAGGATACCTTGGATTCTAGATTTACACTATAAGCACACGAGGAGCTATTTATCCTCCTGAGTCAATTAGATAGCCATGGTACACACATCAACGAGGTAGTTGATATCGTCAAAAGATTATCCTCAGTCAAAAGCATCCCAAATATATCATTGATGCTTGCCATTTCAACTTGCAAATAATGAATCCCTGACACAAAATGCAAATATTCAAATGACCTATAGGTATTGTTGATGCCCTGAATGCAACCGAGATGGTTGCTAATAGATCATTGGTTGACGAAGAAACCTACAGATTATATGAAAAATGGCAATGTAGAGTGTAGAAATGCTCTAGCAAGGATGTAGTTGATGAAAATGATGATGATACTAATGAAGCTATTAGCGAAGAGCTGAAGGCACAACGTTAATAATGACAGAGAAGTGACAATGATGACCCTATCTGTACAGCACAATGATAAATGTATGTTGTTGGTAGTGTAAAGAACCTAATATTGAACAAAGATAGTTCGAACTGACACTCCCCCATGATGTTTGACATGTCCCCATGATGTTTATAAAAACCTTACAACATGCAGACAAGTCCCGAAACGCACCCAAAATGGCTCGAAGCGCAAAAAAACTATGTTAGCAAGACACTATCGGCGGGTATATTATCTCCACCCAAGAGGATAGTTCAATATGAGATAATCAGAGGAGCAGCTCGAGAAGGTGATGACCAGAGGGTAAGGTCCAAACGAACTTGCTCTGATACTAATTGTTAGAGTGGAGACGAAGGTAAGAATACACACATGGATGCAACAAGCAAGCAAAGATAGAGAGCAGCACAACACTCAAAGTAGAATAAGGTGACCGAGAGAAGTACAAGAAGTGAAATGAGAGTTTCAACAAAAAATCAAAAAACTTGTACGTTTTCTTATTATTCATATTCTTTGAAACATGATAAGATCGCTTAGTGATATTTTTCGTCCGAGTTGCAACCAGTTGATATTGTGCTTATTCTTTCTATCTTTGGCGGTGCATTTGCCCTATCAACTACCTATTTGCTGTACTAATTCTTTCTATTTGCTACTTTCCCCCTTAGTGCTGGGCTTCATTATGGCTGAGTCTGTCCTGCATCTCCGAAGATTTGGTAGAAACTTAGTCCGAAGGCCTTTGTGTGAATATATGCTCTTATGTGTGTGTGAGAGAGAGAGAGAGAGAGAGAGAGAAAGAGAGAGAGAGAGAGAGAGAGAGAGAGAGAGAGAGAGCATATCTTGATACAGAGTTCCAGTTGATATTGTGCTTATTCTTTCTATCTTTAGCAGTGCATTTTCCCTATCAACTACCTATTTACTGTACTAATTCTTTCTATTTGCTACTTCCCCCCTTAGTGCTGGGCTTCATTATGGCTGAGTCTGTCCTGCATCTCCGAAGATTTGGTAGAAACTCAATCCAAAGGCCTTTGTGTGAATATATGCTCTTATGTGTGTGTGTGTGTGTGTGTGTGTGTGTGTGAGAGAGAGAGAGAGAGAGAGCATATCTTGATACAGAGTTCTACACCCACTATTGGATATTGATGATGTTAATGGAGATGTCGTAGTATCTAGTCCATACTATGCATAATGGAGTTGATAGTTATATAGTCTTATGGGTTGACTACCATGAGTATATAATATGCACGTTCGTAAAAAGGTGAATTTGGGCATGTTCCTGGATTCATCTAGGTATATGATAAGATTGCTTATATACTCTCATAAAAGTATATACACACCCTTGGAGAAAAAAAACCACCAAATGGCTACACATTTTAACAACTCTATTTCTCGCAACAAAGCATCAACACAACGATTGGTGTAAGCACCTTGTATAGACCATACCATTCAACCCCAAAACCAACTAGCAAAGATACATCATAGTCGGAACTCAACAAATAAATTGCAAGAAAAGTGAACACATTTTGGGTTTGCACTATGATATTCATGGTTTTTTAATCATTTATTGGCTTAGAATGTCGACTCCTAATCAAGAATATTAGAAGTATTAAAGTATTGTTCATGTGTGCTAGTATACGCGTGTGTGAGAAAGAGAGAATTAAGTGTAACGATAAGTATATCTCATTCTATGTAATGGATAATAGATAATTACTCCCATTATATGCAAAATAGTTATCTATTATCTCATTATATATAATGGATGATAAATAATAACAACTACTTAATTTACAATTTGATTTAGCAACACCAAGGATTGTGCAATCATAGCCATATTGAAAGAATTTAAATTTGTAGAGATTCATGCAGTGCATAGTTTCTACGATATTACTGTATCCAGATTCCATACACTACCTCAGACAGAGTGTTAGATGAAAGAATACTACAAACAAAATATTGAAAACCATAACAAAGCAACACTGTTCAATCAACAAGATGATGGTTAAAACTCACCAAAAAAAAAAACAAGACAAAACAAAAAAAACTCATTTACACTCTGTGAAAAGGACATTTCAATAATGTTACTAGCTTAGGCTAGGAGTAATAATGTAAAGTCACAACTCATACACCAAATGTTTTATTCAATGAAGCCAACCTTTTACATAAGACAAGGCCATAGGCCACAATTATGCAATTGTAGTCTAGCACGAGTAATCAAGTTTATTGTGAACTAGCAATAGATGGCTAATTTTCTACACACAGACATATATGTATATGTAAAATGATAAATTCTAGCTTATGTATATGTAAAATGATAAATTCTAGCTTGGCCTTGATCTATACACAAAAACACATGAGCGCATATACCATAGGAAGGGATGCTCTTACAATATATGTGTGTGTGTGTGTGTGTGTGTGTGTGTGTGTGTGAGAGAGAGAGAGAGAGAGAGATGCTCTACTTGAGAATCTTAGCGAAGTGGTTGTGGTAAAAGTTGGCAAAGGTGTCACTAGAGTAGAGAGCAGGATTCTCTTCATTTATGAGTTGAGAAAGGGGCCCGACCATCGAATCAGGCGTGGGAATGAGAGCGCAAATTATGGATGACCTAGCCTTCTCTGTGTTTGTCAAGACTCTATGCAACACGCTCTTGTACTTGCCATTGGTCATTACCTGCAGAATTCAGCAAAGCAAGTACAATAATTAACCATTTGAAACCATAGTTTATCAATCCGTCCTTTAATTGAACGTACGAATATACAGAAATCCTTAAGCTTAATACGGCATGCCATCATAGGAAAAGCTATATTTTAATACTTTACTAAAGCAAAAGCTATATTTTATCATGCAAACATTTTAAACGGCAAGACTGGCCCCATCATTCATGCATGCGTTGATAGGGCCTAAACCTGTAATGATACAACTACGCCATACTAATAAATACATGCAATAAGGCCCATGCATGCCATATTACACTCCATAGAAGGACAACTAATGACGCCTACTACACACGACGAACACATGCAAGAGAGCGGATCCGGACAGAGACAGCAGCTTGAGCTGGAGAGAATCCCCCCCTGCGTTCGTGCGCCCCCTCCACATCCCCTCGATAAAGCCTGCGCCCCCTCCTCCTCTCGCCACCTGGCCCTCGCCATCTGCCCTGCGCTCCGACGGTCGTCATTTTCTCCTCCCCCCTCGTTACTTGCTTCCGCTGCCGCATCCTTCCCTTGGCCACCCCCTTCTTTCCGCCTCCTCTTCCCTCTTTGTATTTCTTCATGTTTCAGTGGCAATACCTCTCCCTCCCTCCTACAAATACCTTCATTGTGACAGAGTGGCTACACATGGAGAGCAAGATTCATGCTCACCTTGCGAGACTTCACCCCAGGACAAATAGTCTCCATCCAAACCCACGCCCAAGACTCTTCAAGTGGAGGGCAGTTCTGACAGTTCCGCCTCCCGCCGCTCTTTGATTATGTGGATTGTCTCATGGAATATTCAGGGTTTGGGAGGACCATAGTGTTTGCAGAGCCATGAGATCCTCAGAGAGGAGCTTCATAGAGCCATAGTTGGCAGACCTATTGACATTCACTTCCTCCAGGAGCATCATCTATCCAAGGGTCGTACCCGCCCTTGTGGGAAGATCTCTAGGGCAAGAGTCACACCTTTTCGTCCCATGCTTTTGGCCCCTCCAAGATCCAGGGCAGGGTGTACATTTCCTTCAGTGAGCAATTCTTACCCGCAGTGATCGATTTAGGCACCATTGTCACTTGGAGAGCTGAGTGGGTGATCATTAGGATTGGACAGGACAAAGTAGGCTTCCTGAAACTCCATGCATTGAACACTGCCAGCAGCAGCAGCAGGCACTGCCACGATCCATCAGTCCCTCCCACAAGCCGATTTTTAGTGCATGGGTGGTGATTTTCACATGTTAGAGACGACGCAGAGAATAGACTCGGAGGTAGCACGATCACAATTTCACACAGTACTAGGCCTGGAGGAGCTGATTCTGGCTTTGAGGGGATAGGACCCTTGGCATTTACCAGAGTTCAGATGCAACCCTCGAAGTCTATGCCTCTCGAGATTGGACATGAGTGCAAGCCCCTTTCTAGATTATACCGGTTTTATGTGGATAAGTGGGCTTGTGACTGAAGTGGCATGGTTGGTAGGCAATATTTTCTACGATCATGCATGAGTCATTCTCTCCCTAGAGGACCCATGGAGGCACGACAGACATTTGAGCACCTGAATCCCAAATAGCCTCATACAAGATTCATAGATTTGCACAAGATTGAGGAGATTTGGGAGAGTCTGGATTTCCACACTGGTTTGAACAGCTGCAAGGGCTTTGGACACAAGCCTTGGAGAGATCAGCAGTTTGTTGTAGGAGGCCGCACAGAGCAGACTCACTAGCTTCAGAGAGCATGAGAGGAGCATCCGTTGGAGTGTTCCCTCCCTCCAACAGCTTTAGGAGAGTTCCCTGGATAGCCCATAGATTGAGGCCCAGATGGCTCTAGCCTACGCAGAGCTTAGCTCCATTGAGGAGCCGTAGCCCTATTGAGGAGTGGAAGGTGGAGTACAGATACCATGCTAGAGCTTCCTTTGGGACCCAATGGGACACAGGGTCGCTAGAGATTTCTTTGAGATTATAGGCCCACACAGGCAGAGGGATGGCATCCTGCGAGGACAAGATGGATCCATAGTTGTTGACCCCCCAGGGTGCGAGCCATTGCCACGGATTTCTTCCATTCCCAACTCACAGATGCCTCTCTATCCTCTCAAGTGATAGATGCGCATGAGCGAGCTTGGTGGCATACGAGAGAGAAGTTCACCCCCCCCCCCCTTTTTTCCACCGGGGCTCTTCGGGCTTTCTTGTTGACACCCTTTACTTCAAAGAAGCTTGCAGAGGCTCTGTTGGCTCTCCCTAAGGGCAAATGCTCTAGAGAGGATGAGATTCATGTTTCCTTATTTCTTCATCATTGGGATCTCATGAAAGGCAGGCCCAAAGCTGCCTTCAATGCGATTATGACCACAAGCGCATGCCAGAGAGGCTATCAGAGCGATTGATTCATTTAATTTCCAAGGAGGGTGGTGACAAACTGGACATTCGGCCATCACTCTCCTAAGGGACCGCATACAAAATCTTAGTGAAATCCATCAGCCAGAGACTGCAGCCTTTCTTCCCCAATTTGATTCATGGCACACAGACAGGTTTTGTTCACAATCAAAGCATTCTAGACAACATCTTCACATTTTGGGGAGGTGACCACTACGGCCAAGTTGAAGCAACAGGATTTGACAATTCTCCTTCTTGATTTTGAGAAAGCCTATGACAAGGTCAACTAGGGCTTTCTAAAGGGGACAATATGCCGGATGGGATTTCTAGAGGAGTGGGTTCGAGGTGTTTCTCAGCTCTATTTGGCTTCACACAGCCAAGTTCTCATTCACGGGGCTAAAGGTGATAGATTTCTAATTTCTCGCTCAGTCTACTAGGGCTGCCCACTGGCACCTTCTCTCTTCTTGTTTGTTGCTTAGGCCATGAGCATTTTTCTCTCCGCACACAGGAGACAAAGGGCTGCGTCTTCCCATCTGCTCGCAGGAGGAGCTACCTAACTCACAGTTTGCCAATGACATAGCAGCATACTTATCCAGATGAGGGAAAACTCCAGAGATTCACAGATGCAATTGAGATCTTCTACTATGCATCATGGACACTAGCTTCCTTCGCCATATCCAGTGTCCTATGTGTAATAGATTCTTTTGAGGACGATTTCGGGCTATGTAGGCTTGTAGCAATCCCATGTCCTGCCTCATGACAATTGAAGCATTCAGGCTTCTTACAAAAACTTTTTGTGTCCGGTCTTATGACAATGATGGCAAATGATTGCTTAATTTACCAATGTCTTCTTGCCGATGTCGGTTCATTGGTGTGAAGGTCTTCTCTTTAGCCTTGATTCCTTGATCAATCTTCATGTGCAATGATGACAAATCATTGCTTGATTTACCAATGTCTTCTTATCAATGTTGGTTCATTGGTGTGAAGGTCTTCTCTTTAGCCTTGATTCCTTGATCAATTTTCATGTGCACATCATGATGCACTTGCATCTTTTCCTCTAGTCACACACAGATCTATATTCATTCTTCGAGACTTGTAGTATGCTCGTCTAATTTAAATTCTTTCATCTTTAGTGCTTGTGCTTGATTGTCCAGCACTTCTTGTTGCCATGCTTGCCCCTTGGCTTGTTCCTCAAGCCTCTTTTGTTGCTTTTGCTATTGGAATGGATTCTTGCCCTCCTGCTCCTCGCAATGCCATGTGGTAGTGTAATATCCCACATAGTGGGTTGGGGTCTAATTGACTCCTCTAGATAGGGCTAAATAGCCCTTGGTCTCCTCTCATCCCCCACCTTTATGGTGGTCTCACGTGATCTTTAGGTGGGGGGAGGAGGGACCCGGCTGGTTGTTGGCCTCCGTCCACGTGTTGCACACATAGTCATAAGGGATGGGGGACGGGGACAGGAACGGGATGGGGACGAGAACGGGAACAGGACGAGGGAGGGAACAACACTTAAAAAAAGCTTTTTTTAACAGTTTTCCTACTATACACTTATTCTACTTTGGAAGTACATCAAAATGAGCACAAATTTACATTAAAATGGTAAGCTTTTGAGTCATATTAACAAAATGCGCCGATCAAAGAGTGAAGGCGTTGACGGTTGATTGTATTAATAATCAAGTAGATACAAAATGAGTCATGACTCAAGAGTCAAGATTGAGCCTTAAGGAGGCACAATACATGGAAGGGCAGAAAACTTAAAAAGGCTAAAGCATGGAAAGACTCAAAAGTGCTAAAGCCCAGAGCTAAGTAGTAAGGTCCATGAATCGTGATCCATGAAATGATCATCCACGTGAAGTGCTCACCTCATGGTCATGGGTAGCTTGTGCCAAAGGAACATCAAGCTCATCCTCACTCTCATCCTCACACTGGCATGCTCCTGCTGCACCATCCCTCGTCAAGAGAGAGGGGAAAGACTCGAGAGAAGAGGCAAGGGCCAAGGGCGAAGGCAAGAGAGCCACTACGGGCCAGCCCTTGTGACTATGGGCCAATATAGCCCAACACGCCCCCAAGACGGCGTCCCCCAACGGCCAAAAAATGGTCACTTAAAGGTCACAAAACTGATCGTTGGCATTCGCAACGGCTAGCTGTCATACCCCACAGGAACTGTCTCCGAAAACCGTCCCAGCTGGGAACCATCCCCGTCCCCTCGTCCCTTGTGAGGGACACCTCCAAGGGGATGTCTGTCCGTCCCCGTTTTTGCCGCATCCCGTAACGACGTCCTCGCCTCCCAGCCTCCCATCCCCTGTGAATATGGTTGTGCCTCTACTTGCACGTGCTCTAGTGTTCCGCACTCTTTCATGGTATGAAAGCCTCGTCGACTCCTGCTCAGCATCGAGCTTCACATCCGAGCCGCGTCGGCTCCTGCTCGACATCGAGCTTCGCATCCAAGGGGGTTGTTGGAATGGATTCTTGCCCTTCTACTCCTCACGCTACCATGTGGCAGTGTAATATCCCCCATAGTGGATTGGGTCTAATTGATTCCTCCATATAGGGCTAAATAGCCCTTGGTCTCCCCTCATCCCCCACCTTTATGATGGTCTCACGAGATCTTCAAGTGGAGGGGGTATTAGTCACAAGGGACGAGGGAGGGTAACGGGGGATGGGAACGGGAAACGGGAACGGGAACGAGAACGCGAACGGGACGAGGGACAGCCATAAGTAGGGAACGGGGACGGTGGAGGGAATGACACTTGAAAAATACTTTTTTTAAAACTCTACACTTATTTTACTTTGGAAGTACATCAAAATGAGCACAAATTTACACTAAAATGGCACGCTTTTGAGTCATATTAACAAAATACGCCGATCAAAGAGTGAAGGCATTGACGGTTGATTGTATTAATAATCAAGTAGGTACAAAATGAGTCATGGCTCAAGAGTCAGGACTAAGCCTTAAGGAGGCACAAGACATGGAAGGACAAAAAACTTAAAAAGGCTAAAGCATGGAAAGACTCAAAAGTGCTAAAGCCTAGAGCTAAGTAGTAAGGTCCATGAATCATGATCCATGAATGATCATCCACGTGAAGTGCTTGCCTCATGGTCATGGGTACCTTGTGCCAAAGGAACATCAATCTCATCCTCACTGGCATGCTGCTGTTACACCTCATCTTCTTGTTGCTCTTCTTGTTGACTCATCTCCCACTTGGTGAAGGGATCTGCTCTTGGTCACGCTCTTGCAAAGCGTTCACAAGTTCGTGCTAACGAAGACAAGGTCATTGGCACACTCTACCCCGAGTCGATTCCTCTTTCTAGAGACAATGTAGCTGTAGGTGCTCCAAAGTTGCTCCAAGCAAGAGGAGCTGATGGCTTGGCTAAGTATGTGAATGGAGCTGCTATAGCTCTGGTCCATCCAAACCAAAGTCCTCCCACCATAGAGCGGCACCAACTTTGGAGCGATCAATCTGTGCATCATGACAAGCATAGGAGCCATGAAATGACATGTACATGGAAAGCTAGTCACTAATCTTGCACCTAACCGATGCATTAGGCACAAGACGGTCCAAGATGATCCTCCACCCAGAGCTCACCTCCTGGTTGCTCTCCTGCTTCTTGTCTTGGAATTCCGGGTGTCCACCACATAAGCTACTACATGCAATGGAGAGTAGTAGAAATTCCACCTTCCCAGACACAAGGCATGGATCTCCTCGTATTTGTCTTCGTCAAGCACAAAGTCTGTCAACTTCTCTATCATGCAATCCATAGCCTCGTAGACCTTGCCTATGCATGGTTGCATAATGTCTACTACAATCCTCAATAGGTGGACTATGGGCCTCACCATAGCATCCGTGGTCTTCACACTCTCCCACTAAGAGGCATCATCTGCCCATAACCTACACTCTCGGGGCCGGTGTTTGTACGGGAGTCTTGCATGTCGACAAACTCGTCGCTAGGGAAAAGCTCCCTCAAAGCACCACTATAATCCTTCAACCAACCCAACATGAGGACAAAGGAGACCATGGTGTTGGCCTCCTCAATGAGTGGGTTGATCCATGGCAATGTCCCTATGTCCTTGAGGAGGTTGTTTAGGCAATGAGCCATAACTTGGGGTTCCAATTCTTCCAAGTGTAGATTGTCGCCATGGGTCGCGCAAGGGTTGAGAGGTATTGAAGATCGAGGGTGCCGGCGTGATGGATGAAGCAACATTCCGACTCGTGGTGAAGGTGATGGCAGGCATGATGCCGATTGGCCCGATCCACCACATGACTTCATCGTAGAGGCTTGAGTTCCTCTCCCCATCGTCACCGGATACACAGCCACTTGTGTCCTTGCCGCTTCAACCGCCTCATAGACAGCAAGCTTGTCGAGAAGTTTCGGCATGACATTCGTGCAAAACCGCACCTCATGCCCACTCTCATGCAAGAGGTGGGCTCGCACTATGTCGGCGCCACCCGTTCGCCGGTACGGGCAAAGCTTGCATGCCCTTGGCCGCCGAGAACCGCCTCCATGAGCGGATGGGGTGTAGTTAACCTCCTCCCACCATGTCCATCCCATCGTCCTTCTACGAGAACTTAGAAGCCCCGGCACGTGAGGAGAATGCCATGGTTGAAGATGGCTGGTCACTTGAAAGTTGATAGCTTGAGAGGGAGAGAGAGTGTGAGGCTTGAGTCCTGACTCTTGAGGCTTGACTCCTGACTCTTGAGGCTTGAAAGTTGACTCTTGAGGCTTGGAAGTTGGAAGAGGCTTGAGGGCGAGAGACTAGAGACTAGAGTGCTTGTGTGAGAGGCTTGGAAGTTGAAAGAGGCTTGAGGGAGAGAGTGCTTGTGTGTGTGTGGCTTGAAGCTTGAGCAATGAGCAATGAGACTTGAACTTCGTTGACTCTAGAGGCTTGAAGGTGTGTGTGTGAGGAAAAGTGTGTGTGTATTTGTTCTTATACCATAGTCACAAGAAACGGCCGTTTCAGTCCCTAGAAACGTGTTTTTTCGTTTCAGCACCCCATCTGTTTCCATGGCCGCTTCTCGTTTCCGAAGTGATATTGTGACAAGAAACGGCCGTATCCACTCCTAAAAACTCATTTCCCCATTTCCATTCGTGAAACGTTTCCATTCCCGTTTCTCGTTTCTGAAGAGGGAGAGACAAGAGTCTTGAAGACTCGAAGAGGCAAGGCAGGAGGGCCAATATGGCCCCTGTGACTATGGGCCAAAATGGCCAAAAAGGCTCCCAAGACGGCGTCCGTGCACAATGCTTGCCGTGCTTTTCCTATGGCAACCTGAGCGGCTCTGTTGGATGACCTCGACCCGATCTGCTGCTGCTGGTTCTCCAACACTAGTGTCTGCGCTCCAAAAGCTAATAAGGCTTTTAAAAATCTTTTGTGCTCTTGAACAGCAGTGTGCGCTCCTCTATGATCCCTTGGAATTGGTTGGCTCTTCTGTGCTCCTCCTTTGTTAACACATTGACATCTTTGCTGCTGGCGCTACTGCACTTCTGGCGCTGTGTTGCTGCTTCTCACTACGCTTTATGCGCTCTCTTGCGCCTCGCGGTCAACAGTTGCCTTGCTGACTTGCGCCTAGCGTTGTTGAGCACTTCTTACTCAGATGATCAGCCAATGCTTCTTGGGGTTATGCGCAGTAAAACAAGGCTCTCTCTTGCTCTCTCGTAGGCGCACCTGACTCCAAGCTCTTCTTGCTACTGGTGCCTTCGGACTTCACTACTCTCTGCTCTTCGATGCGCTGACAAGCTCCTTTAGGATGAACACCACTGCACCTTCTTGCTTCTCCACGCTGCATCAATTATCCCACAGATATCGACTTGCGTATTCGCGCAAGGGTATAAGGGCTACACAAGGACCTGAATGGTTAGGTTAGTTACAGAGATAGAAGGCGTTCTCTTGTCGTCCTTGCGGGTGTTCCCTCGCTGGTGGTGCTTCTTCCGGCCCTTTTTTCAGTATTCTTGATTAACAAAAAGCAAATAGCTTTTCTAAAAATCTAAAGCAAGCTTTTCAACAATAAAGTAAAAAATATTAACTCTAAACTTTTAGAGTTTGTTCCCATGCTCTTTCTTCCGGAGAAGAGCGCCCTTCCCCCCTTTTTTCAGTATTCTTGATTATCAATCCCCTCCATGGAACTGAGTTTGTACTTATAAGCCAGCATGGCTGTTTTGTTTGGTAACTATTAAAAGGATCTCTCTCCCGGAGAGGGGGTGGGAGGGGGGGAGAGAGCAGATCTGCAAAGAGTTAAGAGCTAACCTCCATGGTTTCTCCAACATTCACCACAAGGGAGCCTGGCAGGGTCTTCACATCCACCCACCTGCCTGCTTTTAACACCTGAAGGCCACCCGTCTGGTCCTGGAGGACAACAGTGAGGCACGTGTAGTCCACATGAGGGGAAAAGCCAATGTTCACATCTGGGTCAGGGCAGCGTGGATAGTAATGCAAAGAACTAGTAATGGCACAATTTTCCCCGGTCACGCTGCAAATGACGTCTCCTTCCATCCCCAGGCTCTCTGAGACAGCCTTTAATAGCTCCAATCCAACATCCCTCGCCGCTCTGTAGAACTTAAAGGCAGGAATCCTGCAGACGAAATTTGAATCCAAAATTCAGCACAATTTGGGATCCAAATTGTAAAGAGGCTACTGCCTAAAGCAAAATGTAGGCAGCCAAAAAAGCTGATCACCTGACCGACTGAGGAGCATGGGGTAAAGCTCCTTCATCATCCGGATTCAAGTCTCGGAACCGTATGCTATCCTTCCAAAGTGACACCTTCTGCATCTTCTCTTTGTTTTGAGATAGCTTCTGCAGTATGTCTGCAGGAATAGGAGCACCTGAGTCGAACTTCGCCCTCTCATGTAATGGCAGATCAAACAACATACCATAGGCCTCCCACATGTCCTCAATCACTGTCTCCGGAACCCCGTGATTAACCACCTAAACAGAATACCATTGGCACATGCACTTTCGGTTTAGGGGCAAATTGTGCATTCAAACAACAAGCCAAATTCAGGTTTAGGCACAATATAAGCATCTAAACAACAACATTTAGAGGACCGCAATGTGCATACATAGAAGAAGCCCCATTCTTGGCAAGCGCGGCCAATTTGGTCCACTGTATGCTTTCGTCCGGGCCCTTGCAGGTGTGAGATGTCGATGACGGGAATCTCCCAGCCTTCTTGGAGAGGCTGGGAGGGCGGGGGGCTGTCTTGGGCGGAGCGCACATAACTCTCGGGAACCCTGGTCAGCCCATTCTCCTTGCTAGTGGTGGGATAATCCGTCACTACCGAGCTCTCTAAGCTGCCACTAATAAGCTGTGTAGCAGTAGCCGGAGATTCGTATAATGCAGTTTGGAACATAGTCTGGGACATTCTCACGCACAGACTGTTAAGCGTGAGTTTTGCTATTATCTTCACCACATCCGGCGAGAGCCACACAAAACTTCTCTCGAGAAATATATCCTTGAATGCCCATCATGTACTTTTGGAGTCGTCGTCATGACCCTGGGTCATGAGGACTTCTAGAAAACAAGCATGTGCGCATTACTTTGTGATGATCATTTTAGCAAATTCATTTCAAAGCTTTGTTAGGTAGTGACCTGAGTTACTTTGGGATGAATCCTATTGAAGAGAGTTATGTGCAGGAGGGATAGTAATGTGATAAAGAGCTAAAGGAATATGCAATTTCAAGGGACCTTGAAATTGGCTTAGAGCACAAACCATGAACCTTGGGACAGAACAGCTCTCAAAATGTGGTTATTTTCTAATTTTTACATTGAAAAGAATGCCCATAATCTTGATTAGAGATGTTTAATGATGGAATTCAAATGGAATCTTAGGGGGGGTTTTAGGCTTCTTTCTCAAGGGATTGGTTGTGGTGTTTCTTAACCAAAGTAATGTCATAAACTAAGTAGAGGATGTTTTTGATTACCATTGATTCATATATGTTTTTTGTACATGGCATAGGGTGTGGAGTGAGTGATCTTAGATCAAGAGATCAACCCCCACACTACCTTATTAACTTGATTTTTTGATGCCCAAATAACCATCATGTTGATTTTTGGCTTACTAATTTTAACATTGCACATTTATATTTTGATGGAGTAATGTTGTGGGTACTCATCTTATATTTTGATGTTAGAGTAACGCTATGGGCACTCATGTTATATTTTGATACTAGAGTAATGTTGTGGGCACTCATCTTTGTTATTAGCCCACTTTACTTGATGATTGAGAACTCATAAAAGACATTAGGTTCATTCTATTGATGTTGAGCTATCCCACTTGATGCTAGCTCACATTTGTTGCTATGCATTGTTGTTGGGCACTCATGTTAATGGTTAGCTCACTGTATTGTTGTTGGGCATTTATATTTGATGGTATGCTAATGCTTTGTAGTTGGACATTTATATTTGATGTTAGGCTAACATTAGGCATTTATATTTGATGTTAGGCTAACGTTGGGTGCTCATCTTTGTTGTTAATCCACTTTACTTGATGATTGGGCACTCATAAAAGATGTTAGATTCATTATAGTGATGTTAGGTTTGTCCTATTGATGTTGGGCTTCCCACTTGATGTTAGCTCACATTACTTGTTGGTTGGCCACTCACAGATCACTTTATTTGATGTTGGGCACTTATATTTGATGATAGGCTAATATTGGTATGGATACTTTCTATTTATGTTGGCCCATTATATTTGATGTTGGACTTTCATATATATTGTTAAGATATATTCTACTTGATGTTGGGCACCCATAATTGATGTCAACTCACTTTATTTGATGGTCAACACTTGTGGATGGGAAGCCAGTTCCTCCACACTCCACCGACCGCTCCGACCGCTTTCACTGTCGGTGTGCTCCGACCACTCCGACCGCCGGTGCACTCTGACTACTCCGACCGCCATCACCACCGATGTGCTCCGACCACTCCGACCGTCGATGCCCTCCGACTACTCTGACCGCCATCACCGTCGGTGTGCTCCGACCACTCTGACCGCCGGTGCCCTCCGATGACTCCAATCGCCGTCACCGTCGGTGCCCTCCGATCGCCAGTGCTCTTCGACCCCTCTGACCGCTGGTCCCCTTCGATATCTCATATGTGCATGGCTAACCCTAATGGCACTCATGGAGGCAACACCTCTCTCCCTTTCCCAAGGCAGGGAGAGATCCTCTTTGAGATCCTGAGCACCATCGTCCTTTCCCCTCTCCCTTTCCCAAGGCAGGGAGAGATCCTCTTCGAGATCCTCTTGAGCACCACCTGAGGAGGAGGACACCCAAGGAGGAGTTAAGGGGAGCACTCTTGGGGCAGCAGACAAACAGTCGGGGACATACTCTCACAGAAGAGGACATACTCTCACAGAAGAGGACACTCTCTGGTGTATCACCTTGAGTTCTAGCACGGTCCTTCTATCGGGAGTCTCCCTTGTATCACTCCTTTTTGGTATTGAGATGGTAGTGTTGTGCTCTGTTTAGTGTTTTGTCTATCTCTTTGTGTCAGCGACATGAGTGAGGTGTGAGTGGTGTGTGTGGTGTGAGTAGAGGCCTGTAGGGGTACTGTGGTGCTAGGTGGTGGTCAGAGAGCACGGTAGACAGTAGGTCTTGCATGTCTAGCCAGTGAGGTCGACTCATCCTTGGCAGGTATACTTCCCTGAGAGGATCCACGCTCCCTCCTCTCCCAACCATAGTGTTTGTGGCGGTTGTCTTCGAGTTCCCTAGCAAGGACCAGCGAATTCATCCACAGCTTAGACAAAATTTGGCGATCACGGTGGGACTCTCCTAGAGGTCAAGGATAGTCACAAATTTTTTCTTTTTTCTTTTTTCGTGATTTTTGATCGTGGGTGAGAGGAGTGTTGCTACCTTTCGGCCAGGGAACTACTTCGATCTCATCACTCAAGAGCTCAACCAACTCTCCATGAAAGCGGGGGAGTCAGTGGCCCAATTTGTCACACACAAGAGCTAAAGTTTTGGTCGCTCGGCTACCCCAAGATCCTGGAAACTACATGCTACAACACTGGGTCCTTCGAGCACTCCCACTCAAACGGCGATGAAGATGAGAGAGACATTGTTTCCATCCCAAGGCACCCTCCTGTAAGACTTCCAAGATAGAGCTACACAACTAGAGAATGCTCGCCTCATGCGAAGCATAGTACCTCTTGGCCCCAATTATCCACGGCATGTCTTTGGCTCCTCCAATCGTTCCTCTAGCCTCGATACGGTAGTTCTACATCCGCTTCCATGGACGAGCTAGCCAAGCTCAAGAAGGAGCTTGAAGATTTCAAAAGGTCACAACAAGAGGATGCGGCTATGGTAGCGCTCCAGAGGAAGAAGATTGAGCAGCTCAAGGTCAAAGATCCCAAGACGAGTCCATGGTGGTGCCCGGTATGTAACTCGGAAGGCCATCTTCCAAATGATTGTCCCTCCAAGAAATATTGCTCATTTTGCTCAAAGGCGGGCCATGAGGACAAGGAGTGTTACTACCTCAAGGGACTTCGCCTTATGCAACAACAACTTAAGCAAGGTGCCTCCCCACTTAATCCCTTTACCGAAGACTACATGGTGACCGCAACCAATAGTGCTTCAACTTCTTCCCAGGCTCCTAACCACCAACCAAAACCTAACACCCTTCTTGAACCCTCAATCAGCCCCCCAATCCCAAGCTTATATTAACCCTGCCCCCGCTGGTCCCTCCTACTTAGCTACCCCACATAACCTTTCCCCCCCCCATGGCTACTTTTGTACAAACCCCTCCACAGCCCCAGACCACTTCATCTCAACAGGGAGCTCAAGTAGCCATGGTAGCATACACCAATACCCCTCATCTCGGAGAAACCCTAACATACAACCCCCTGCCTATGCAAATTCCATATCAAGCAAGCACTCTCCCAACCTATCAGAGCAGTACCTCCCACGAGTGCCTGTCCCACAAACACCTCAAGTCTATCAAAACCCACCTCCGGTAGTCTATGCGGCAGCCCCTTCAGTACCTTCGGCTGTTAACAACAAGTATGGGGCTCGGCCTAACCAAAGGTACCCCAATCGCCATCCTCCCAACAACCCCACCCGACCTCTTATATGCTACCGTTGTGAGGGGAGCGGCCACATGCAAGCTCAATGCAATAATGTACCAGAGGGATCGCCCCCATGCCTCCATTGCCCGGAGAGCTGAGAGACCACTACACCCGGGATTGTCCTAGAACCCCATTGGTTAACATGGTGGAAGCTGTGGTACCATCTCCCAAGGTTGACACTCCAATAGTGGCAGTGGTGCCACCTCCCACTGCTGGCACTCCAATAGTGGCAGTGGTGCCACCTCCCACTGCTGGCACTCCAATAGTGGCGACCGTCACCCGGTCCCAAGGAGCCCCAAAGACACCAACTCCTCTCCCTGATGGTGCAATCTACCCATCCATTGTATGTGGACCAAGCTTATAAGGAGACCGTGGAGGAATTCATTCAAACACCTACCTTGGTCATTCCCCCAACCACCACACCTTCAAAGGCGGATGAGGAGTCTACCCAACCCAAGGTTAGTAATTTAAGTTGGGAGGAAAAGTTAGCAGGAGTAAAGGTGGAAATCACCCTTCCTCAGTTATGTGGTTTGAGCGAGGAAATAGGAGAGCAACTGTTAGGCTTGGTCCAACGTTGGATGGATCTGAAGGCAACTAGGGGTGAATCCACATCTAGTAGTACTGGGCGATAACCCAGGAGGCAGCAAGCAAGGGTATGCCTCACTGTCCCACGAGTGGTCGATCACCGAAGCCCAAGGGTGAGAGTCTCTGTGGGAGGAACTCAAATTACAGGAGCCATTGTGGATGGTGGTTCTGGTGTTAACATCATGCCCAAAGCTACTAGGAAAGTCTTGGGTCTCCGAATTACTGAGCCAGCTCCCTTCGCCATATCCGAGTGGCAGACCAGAGAGAAGTGATGCCCGTGGGACTCATCAGGCAAGTTCCGATCAGTTTTGAAGGATTAGTATGTGAAATGACTTGAGGTGTTAGACCTCCCACCAGCTCGAGGGGCCTACAGCTTACTCATTGGAAGGCCTTGGTTGAGGGCAGCTCAAGTGATCCATGATTGGGGTCGGGACAACTTGCATATCCCTAACCCAGAGGGGACAGTGACCTTGCCCTTGGAAAAAGGCCCCGATGAGAGTGCTCGGGGTACTGCCCTCCATGACATGATTCCCATTCGGGAGGAAGGACCCAATTACGAGGAAGAACAGGAGGAATGGCAAGGCTTACCAGTGGATGAGGCTTGGGATCCATTCGGTTCGCAGAACCTCTATGGAATTGGTTAAATTCCTATGAGGGGTTCCAGTGCAACATGGTGGACATAATTGAGTTGGACCCCGACCCTATTCAAGAGCAGCCCCAAGAAGAAGAGCTCTCAAAAGAAGTAAGAGTATGGGATTGGACAGAATCTTTGCTCACTCTGGCCTCCTCCTCTACAGCAACAATGTCTCAACAAGTGTCTCAACAGGAAGAAGAGATACAAGTCATAGGTCTAGGGGAACCTGAGTTTTCTCGACAACCTCGCAAGAATGTCTCTCAAGAGGAGTCATCTCAGAGGCACCTATAACCCCTCCTAGACGCACCCGCAACCTCAAGGCTCGGGAAGAAGCCTTGCCGTTGGGGCTGGATGAAGGAACGCATTGGTGATTTTCCTCTAGACAACACCCTAGCCTATGACCTCGTAGCTCTCCATTAAGCAGCACTCGGCACCACTCCTCTTCCACCAACCACTTACCCCACAAGGAGGACGTGAGAGAGGACGTGAGGAGGACGTGAGAGAGCTGAACCTGGGCACAACAAAGGAAGTGAGAGAGCTGAACCTCGGCACAACAAAGGAGCCACGCCCCATCTTGGTGGCAACTTGGGTTTGGGGGAGGACCCTTCCACTCTGCAGAGAATCACCAAATTTTTCAAAGAGCACCAAGATGTGTTTGCATGGTGGACTTACAAGGATCTCCAGGGATAGACCCAACCATTTGCACTAACAGAATTCCACTCAAAGAAGGCAGTCGGCCACTAAGGATGGGCATTTACCACATGAACCCAAAATATTATGAGGTAGTGCAAAAAGAGCTGGATAAGATGGATGAGGTAGGTATCATCGTTCCCATTGAGCACTCTGAGTGGTTGTCACCTATAGTGGTGATTCCAAAAAATAAGACCAAGAAGATCAGGATCTGTGTAAACTTCAGATCCCTCATTCAAGGCACTGGACAAGATGGATGAGGCAGGTATCATCGTTCCCATTGAGCACTCTGAGTGGTTGTCACCTATAATGGTGGTGATTCCAAAAAAGAAGACCAAGAAGATCAGGATCTGTGAACTTTAGATCCCTCATTCAAGGCACTTCGAAAGATGTGGCCAGCCAAGGGTGGTGGTTCAAGCAAAACGCCTGTATCAACTCACTCTGGTGTTCGTGAAGTGCCATGTATCGGGTCTCCATCTCCAAAAAAAAAAAAATCCCCCTCTTCGGTTTCTTTTCCCTTCTTCTTTTACAAGAGATGCAAAAAATAAAAATAAAAAAAAATCTCTCTCATACAACCTCCTCACCGACCAATATCTCACTCGTCACCCATCCTTTTCCTCTCTCTTCTCCCCTTCCCTCTCTCTTCTCCCCTCAACTCTCCTCACCGACCAACCCAACCTCCTCTTCTCCCCGATCAAGCAAAAATAGAATAAAATAATCTCCCCTTGGTTTTTTGTTTCTTTTTTTTCTCTCTCTTTCCCAAAAAAACCCTCTCTCAATATTTATTTTATTTGATTTTTCCCAAAAAAATAATCGACTTCCCCATCGTAGTTTTCTTTTTTCTATTAAAAAACAAAACAAAAAAACCAAAAAAAAACACCCGCCACCTCTCTCTTTCTCTTTCTCTCTTTTCCCCCTATCACTCATCCCACCGACCACTCCCCTCTCACTCATCATCCCACCGACCAACCCCCTCACACTCAACTCACCAACCCGACCGACCGACCACCCCTCTCTCCCTCCCTCACCCCACCGACCACCCCCTCCCTTCACTCCTCACCGACCACACACTTCCCACACTCCCCACCCCCCTCACCTCACCGACCACACACTCCCCCAATCCCTCACTCCTCTCCCACCGACCAACTGCCCCACCCCCCCTTTACTTCTCTCCGGAGCCCTGCACGCCACAACTCTCTCCCCCTCGCGTCATTCCGCACTGACCAGCCCTCCTTGCTCACTCACCCTGCTCACTCACCCATGCCCCCTCTCTCATCGACCACCCTCTCCCTCTTAACCGACCCCACCTCTCCCACTACCCTCACCTCACCGAACCTCAACCCCCCTTATCTATCACTCACCGCCCCCCCCCACCAGTGCTCACTAACCCTCTCTTTCCCCCTCACCGACCAACCCGAGCACCCCGCGCCCCCCTCTCTCTCTCTCTCTCTCTCTCTCTCTCTCTCTCTCTCTCTCTCTCTCTCTCTCTCTCTCTCTCTCTCTCTCTCTCTCTCTCTCCTCTCTCTCTCTCTCTCTCTCTCTCTCTCTCTCTCTCTCTCTCTCTCGCCCATGCCACCCCCTCTCTCTTTCTCTCTAGTGCTCTCTCTCTTGCCGTGCCCCCTCCTCTCTCTTCTCCTTCACCCCCTCTGCATCACCCAGAAAGAAAAAAAACTACCCACCAACCCCCTCTCTCCCCACCGACACCCTCTCCCACTCTATCTCTCTCCCCACCGACACTCCATCAACCCACCGATGACCATCCCCTCTCTCGATGTCCCCTCTCGCTCACCCACACCGACCACCATCCCTCTCCTCTCCCCTTCCCTTTGGCGACCCCACCACCCTCTCTTCCTCACCGTCACCCCACCGACCAACCTGACCCTTGCTCTCTCCCTATCCAACGACCACCCTCTCACCCCTTCCCCCACAGCCCACCGACCAAACCCCACCCCCCCCTCACCGACCATCGCCGCCCCCCCCTTCTCACTTCAAGTTCTCAACCCCTCTCTCCCTCCCTCTCTCACTGTCACCCCCTCTCTCTCGCTTGCTGACCCCACCCATCCCTTCCCTCTCCTCACCGTCATCCCTCTCTCGCTCGGCGACCCCACCCCCCTCTCTCTCGTGTGCAGCCCGACCCCACCCCCTCTCTCTCTCTCGTGTGCAGCCAACTCACCGGCCCCCCTGTGCAGCCCACCCCCCCCTCGTCACCTCACCATCACCCCCTTATCTCTTTCCCCATCGACCAAGCCCTTCCCCTCATTCTCATTCTCTCTCCTCCCTCTCTCACTGTCACCCCCCCTCTCTCGCTCACTAACCCCACCTGTTCCTTCCCTCTCCTCACCGTCATCCCTCGTCCCTCTCTCACTCGGTGACCCCACCCCCTCTCTCTCTCGTGCAGCCAACTCACCGGCCCCCCTGTGCGGGCGCAGCCCCCCCCTTGTCACCTCACTGTCACCCCCTTATCTCTTTCCCCCACCAACCAAGCCCTTCCTCTCATTCTCATTCTCTCTCTCTCTCTCTCCCAACCTGAGCCTCCCCCCCTCCCCCGACCATGTAAGATTCCTCCCTCCAGCTTTTGAGGTGTACAGGTGTAAGAACCTTCCCTTCTGATCTTATTGGTATATGTTTTTCTAAGGGAAGTTCGGTAATCATCTGGCGGGGAGTGTTCAAACGACAGCTCACGCGGCAAAGCCTACCCAGGTCTTGACCAGCCTCGGTATGGTTGAAAAATGGTGAGCTTCCGGTACGATGGGTGAGGGCTGACGAAGCGGTCCCTATGTGAATAGATGTGATGAGATGTCATGTGAATCAGATAGATGTGAATGAATGGATGGATGGGATGTGATGTGAATAGATGTGATGTGAATAGATGTGATGTGATGTGAATGGATGAGATGTGATGTGAATAGATGTGATGAGATGTCATGTGAATCAGATAGATGTGAATGAATGGATGGATGGGATGTGGTGTGAATAGATGTGCTGAGATGTCATGTGAATCAGATAGATGTGAATGAATAGATGGATGGGATGTGATGTGAATAGATGTCTTGAGATGTCATGTGAATTAGATAGATGTGAATGAATGGATAGATGGGATGTGATGTGAATAGATGTGATGAAATGGATGTGAATGTGTATGTGAAGAATGGATGTGGATATGTATGTAAAAGAAAGAATGGATGTGGATGTATGTGAAAGAATGATGTGGATGGGTATGTGAAGAATGGATGTGGATGTATGTGAAAGAATGGATGTTGATGTGTATGTGAAAGAATGGATGTGGATGTGTATGTGAAAGAATGTGATGTGATGTAAAGAGATGTGATGTGACATGAATATATGTGGATGTGAAGTGATAGATATGAATGTATGGATAGGTGTGGATAGTCGTACACATGTGAACGATTGGATGGATGTGGATGAATGAGATGATGGATGTGGGTGAATGAGATGAGATGTGTATGAATGAGATATGATGTGGATAGATGTGATGTGATGTTATGTGGATAGAATGTATGTGATGGGATGGTGATGAGAATGAACGTGATGCATATGAATGAATGTGATGTGATGGAATGTGAATGGATGGAGGTGATGTGATGTGAAATGGATAGATGTGAGTGAATGAAATGTGATGTGAATCGGGATTTGAATGAATGAGATGTGATGTCATGTGAATCGGGATGTGAATGAATGATATGGGATGTGAATGGATGAGATGTGATGTAATGTGAATCGGGATGTGAATGAATGAGATGTGATGTGAAATGGATGTGATGTAAATTGGGATAGATGTGAATGGATGATATGTGATGTGATGTAAAACGGGATAGATGTGATGATATGTGATGTAAAACGGGATAGATGTGATGATATGTGATGTGAATGAATGTGATGTGATGTGATATAAAATGGGATAGATGTGAATGGATGAGATGTGAATCGGGATAGATGTGAATGAATGAGATGTGAGGTGAAATGGATGTGATGTGATATGATGTGGATCGGGGTAGATATGAATGAATGTGATGTGATGAGATGTGGATATGGGTAGATGCGAGTGGATGAGATCTGATGAGGATAAATGAGAAAAGATGTGATGAGATGAAAATGATGTGGTAGGATATAAATGGGAATACATATGAAATGGATGTGGATTGATGTGAAACAATGTGGAAAGACGAGAGTTCGTTATAGAAATTGTATTTATGATCTATTTTTAAATGACTGTTTTATGTCAAGAATGCTGGGGAAGCATTTTGACCGTCTTGTGATTGAGGTCATGGAGACCTAACTGATAAAGTTGCAACAGCTGATGGAGAGTCAATGGAGGACGTCTCGCATAGCAAGGTCTCGGCTGAGGTCTTGACCAGCCTCGGTTTGATTTAAATGGTGAGTTTCCGGTACGGTGGATGAGGGACCAAGGAAGCAGCCTATGAGTGAAGCGCTAGGTGACTTGCAAAGGATCCTAGAGGGTGCTGACCATACAATGCTCGGGCTCTGGGTTGCCAAAGATACCCACACGTGCGTCGAGGAAGATATTGGAACAAGGAGTAAGAATTGTTTTCTGAATTCGGGCATGGATCTGGTTGATTGACCTTGCTGGTCCTCGGGCGGATGAGTCCATGGCTCTTTTATATGGATCTGTTGGTTGATCTTACTGATCTTCAACGGAGATTCCATTTTGATTTTTATAAGTGAATATATTGTCGGATACTATGAGCTAGGAACTATCGAAAAGGCCCTTGAGTGGACGGGTGGTGAGCGATCTGGTTGTCAATGATGCCATAGGTACACCGATGAAGGAAAAATTAGAAATTAGGATTCAATCGGATATTTTGGAGGATTATGATCAGTGATACTATAGTTTCATTAAAAGATTGTTTTAAAGATAGCTGAATCTGTGAAAAAGGCAATTTTATATTGGGTGTGTAAGTGGTGTGACTAGTTTTAAGTTTGCATCAATATCCGGCTAGGGGGCCTAGGAACTCTTTTCCCTAGTACCCGGGACAAAACCTAACCAAATTCTTAAATGGATCCCATCACTACAGTGGTTGGGCAGTTGGCTAACCCACAGGACTAGATGGGGTTAGGCTGGACTAATGGATCCCAAAAATGAGACTCAATTCTCTTATGGTACGATAGATGAAATAAATCCCGGATAAAATTGTTCTATGGAGAAGAATCAACGACTGTGCCTCTCAATGAGGAAAAAAGCATTGGTCTCTATGATCCAAGTGCAAGTCTTTTCCTTGATCTGACTATGGAACTTACGGGTTCGGTCAGATCAGTTCAGTTAGTTAAGGCTCTTGACTACGTTAGAGAAAAAATATCCTGGAGGAATCGCCCGTGCTTTCTGGGCGAAGGAAGCTTTTCCGGGTTCGGTTTTGGAAGAACCAAGGGATTGGTCTCTTGTCCGGATAGACATGGGGGAGGCCTCGAGTGAAGGATCCTGCCCCGTGCAAGAAGTGCTACTTCCCCTGCTAGCACCCTAGAATTCATTGCGCAGGGGACAGGGATCTTTTAGACCAAGCCCACTCCTCTCTCCCCCACCCCACCAACCAACCCCCCTTTCCCCCCTCATTGACCATCGCCCCCCTCTTCCTCACCGTCAACTCCAAGCTCACCCGCCCCCCCCTCCCCCCTTCTCACTCACCTACCCCTTCTCTCTTGCGATCCACCACCCCCCTCTTCCTCACCGTCCACTCACCCGACCTCCCTTGCTCTCACTCCCCACACCCCACTCACCGCCCCCCCCCCTTGCAATCAAAAGGCTGCAGCTGTTTGAGCAGTTCACTCTAGCCGCTCTTTTCGTTCTTCGTTCTTGCACCACCACTGGGAAGGTGCGGGGTGCCTAAGGGCTGCTGGCTCTTCCAATACAACTCAAACAAACTAAGTCCTTTGTCTGGAGATTCTGCTGCATGCACCAAGGGTTGTTTGTGGACTATGGCTAAATTTTGATACTGTGTGGAGATCCCATATGCTTGTATCTGATGTAGCTTTTAAGGCTCCCTTTGGGGTACATTGTGGATTACAATTGTGACTCTTCTTAGCCACGTATACCATACCAAAAGTCACCTGTTGGTTTGATGTATCTTTCAACAATTGAGGAGTTTTTTATTTCTAGTTGGAAGAGAGGAACACGGCAAAGAGTCTCCACCTCACGGCCCCCCTTGCTTCACTCTCACCCGGTCCCCCACTCCCCCCCTCACCGACCACTCTCGGTAGCCCTTGTTGTTGGCGGATGCTATCCCATAAGAGAAAGGTGGTTGTGGGGTGGCCGTCGGCCATCCCCAAGAGAAGAGGAGTAGAAGTCATCACATTGTGTAGCAGAGAGTAGAGCCCAAGGGTCATCAATAGAGCAGAGCAACTGAGCTTGGTGGTGGACGTCGGAGACCACATCAAAGCACGATAGAGCTAGTCACCAGAGAGCAGAGCGGGCAGTGGCCATTCTCAAGCGCAAGCAAAGGCCATCCATGTAGTGCTTGGTGGATTTTGTCAAAGCAAAGAGAAGAGACTGGGGGGTGGCCATTAGAGAGCATAGCTCGCGGTTGTAGAAGCGCTTAGCTAGAGTACAATCATTAAGCATGTAACATAATTAAGGTGTGCAGCAGAGCTAGACGTCTACATCTGTAAAAGAACCTGCAATCACTAGTCGGCAACATCTATAGCAGCTCCCCATGGCAGCAGTCGTTGTTGTCAAACCCTGCTCGCCAAGAAGAAACACATTAAAATTTTAAAAGAATCCCTAACCCTTAAGCCTTAGCCCCACCACCCCCCACGCCCCCTCTCTCTCACTGGCGCCACCTCCCTCTCTCTCTCCCCACCATGTAGTTTCCAATGGCCAACCTGATGTGCCTTTGGCTGCTTTGAAGAATAAGGCTATGGTGGATGCAATGAATTGTCAGACGCCATTGATGTTTGCTTGCAAGCATGGAAGAGTAGCTTGCATTGAGCTGTGGTGGAAGGGGGAGCTAATGTCCTCATATTTGATGCATCCCGTGGGAGGACTTGCATGCAGTACACTGCAAACAGGGTACCTCCCCTGCCTTCACTTAATCTTGATAAAGCAAAAGTTCTGTGTGAGGCTGCCCTTGACACATGCTAATGATACTTGGGAGAAAGCGGACTGTTAATGAGAAGCGGATCTTTTATGTACTGGCCATGGCCATGTTTCATTTTGTATCTTTGTATGCCTGACTTTGTGTTAGAAGTTTTGCCCAGACAAAGTGGCCAGTGATTATTATTGTTTAGATTGGTTTTTGTGCTTTTGTTGAGGTGACCTTCTGCCGGATGCTTTGCCCGAGGGATGATAGTGATAATACAGTTAGTGATCGCTTGCTGGATGATGAAGTGCCCAGGAGCTCTAAGAAATAGCTTGTTGGATGAAGTGCCCAGGAGCTCCCTGTTCAATCATTTTTTTCTACAGCTCGTTGGATGAAGTTGCCTAGGAGCCTAATTGATTCATTTTTATTTATTTTGTATCTCTCCAGAAGGTTTGCCTAGAAGGATCATTGTATGAGGCATGCCTGGCAGCTTGCTTGCCGGATGTTTTTCCCGGAGGTTCACCTGTGTTTTCTTGGCATTCACCGGGACGATGAATTGAGTAGTAGTGGGTGACCTGTGGAGGATGGGAAGCCAGTTCCTCACACTCCACCGACCACTCCGGCCGACCGCTGTCAACTGGTGTGTTCCAACCACTCCGACCGTCGGTGCCTCCGACTACTCCTGACCTGCTCCGATCGCCATCATCGCCCGTGTGCTCTGACCACTCCAACCGTCGGTGCCCTCTGACTACTCTGACCGCCATCACCGTCGGTGTGCTCCGACCACTCCGACCGTCAGTGCCCTTCGACTACTCTGGCCGCCATCACCGTCGGTGTGCTCCGACCACTCCGATCGCCAATGCCCTCCGATGACTCCAATCTCCGTCATCATCGCCCCACTACCTCCGACTGCCAGTGCTCTTTGACCCCTCTAACCGCTGGTCCCCTTCGACATCTCATACGTGCATGCTAACCCCGATGGCAATCATGGAGGCAACACCCCTCTCCCTTTCCCAAGGCACGGAGAGTCACCCGGAATTGTCCTAGAACCCCATTGGTTAACATGGTGGAAGATGTGGTGCCATCTCCCAAGGTTGACTGACACTCCAATAGTGGCAGTGGTGCCACCTCCCACTGCTAGCACTCCAATAGTGGCGGCCATCACCCAGTCCACCCAAGGAGACCCAAAGACACCAACTCCTCTCCTTGATGGTGCAATCTACCCATCCATTGTGGACGAAGCTTATAAGGAGGCCATGAAGGAATTCATTCAAACACCACCCACATGGAGAAGGAAGCGGCGCCTACTTTGGTCATTCCCCCAACCACCACACCTTCAAAGGTGGATGAGGAGTCTACCCAACCCAAGGTTAGTAATTTAAGTTGGGAGGAAAAGTTGGCAAGAGTAAAGGTGGAAATCACCCTTCCTCAGTTATGTGGTTTGAGCCAAGAAATAGAAGAGCAACTGTTAGGCTTGGTCCAGCATTGGATGGATTCGAAGGCAACTAGGGGTGAAGCCACATCTAGTAGTAGTGGGCGACGGCCGAGAAGGCAACAAGCAAGGGATGCCTCACTGTCCCAAGAGTGGCCGATCACCGAAGCCCAAGGGTGACAGTCTCCGTGGGAGGAACTCAAATTACAGGAGCCATTGTGGATGGTGGTTCTAGTGTTAACATCATGCCCAAAGCTACTAGGAAAGTCTTGGGTCTCCGAATTACTGAGGCAGCTCCCTTCGCCATCCGAGTGGCAGACCAGAGAGAAGTGATGCCCGTGGGACTAGTCAGACAAGTTTCGATCAATTTTGAAGGATTAGTATGTGAAATGACTTTTGTGGTGCTAGACCTCCCACCAGCTCGAGGGGCCTACAGCTTACTCATTGGAAGGCCTTGGTTGAGGGAAGCTCAAGTGATCCATGATTAGGGTCAGGACAACTTGCATATCCCTAACGGAGAGGGACAATGACGTTGCCCTTAGAAAAAGGCCCCATTGAGAGTGCTCGGGGTACTGCCCTACATGACATGATTCCCATTCGGGAGGAAGGACCCAATGACGAGAGGAAGAATAGGAGGAATGGCAAGGCTTACCAGTGGATGAGGCCTGGGATCCATTCGGTTTAGAGGAGGGAGAGGTGGCAGAACCTCTATGGAATTGGTTAAATTCCTATGAGGGGTTCGAGAGCAACATGGTGGACATAGTTGAGTTGACCTCGACCCTATTGAAGAGCTGTCACAAGAAGAAGAGATCTCAAAAGAAGCAAAAGTACAGGATTGGACAGAATCTTTTCTCTCTCACCTCCTCCTCTGCAACAACAATGTCTCAACAAGTGTCTCAAAATAGGAAGAGATAGAGGTCATAGGTCTAGGGGAACCTGAGTTTTCTCGACAACCTCTCAAGAGGAGTCATCAGAGGCACCTATAACCCCTCCTAGATGCACCGGCACGGAGAGGCGGGTAGAGCACCTCAAGGCTCGGGAAGAAGACTTGCCAATAGAAGAGATACCCGCTCTGCTGGTGGCTGGACGGAGGAATGCATTGGTGATTTTCCTCTAGACAACACCCCAGCCTATGACCCCATAGCTCTCCATCAAGCAGCACTCGGCACCGCTCCTCTTCCACCAACCACTTACCCCACGAGGAGGTGAGAGAGCTGAACCTAGGCACAACAGAGGAGCCACGCCCCATCTTGGTGGGCAGCTTTGGGTCTGGGAGGACCCTTCCACTCTGTAGAGAATCACCAAATTTTTCAAAGAGCACCAATATGTGTTTGCATGGACTTACAAGGATCTCCCAGGAATAGACCCAACCATTTGCACTCACAGAATTCCACTCAAAGAAGGCATTCGGCCAGTCAGGAAGGGCATTTACTGCATGAACCCAAAATATTCTGAGGTAGTAAAGAAAGAAATGGACAAGATGGACGAGCCAGGTATCATCATTCCCATTGAGCACCTTGAGTGGTTGTCACCTATAGTGGTGATTCCAAAAAAGAAGACCAACAAGATCAGGATCTGTGTAAACTTCAGATCCCTCAATCAAGGCACTTCGAAAAATGTGGTCGGCCAAGGGTGGTGGTTCAAGCGAAACGCCTGTATCAACTCACTCTCGTGTTCATGAAGTGCCAGGTATCGGGTCTCCGTCTCCCAAAAAAAAAAAAATCCCCCTCTTCGGTTTCTTTTTCCTTCTTCTTTTACAAGAGATGCAAAAAAAATTAAAAAAATTAAAAAATCTCTCCCGTACAACCTCCTCACCGACCAATATCTCACTCGTCACCCACCCTTTTCCTCTCTCTTCTCCCCTTCCCTCTCTCTTCTCCCCTCAACTCTCCTCACCGACCAACCCAGCCTCCCCTTCTCCCCGATCAAGCAAAAATAAAATAAAATAATCTCCCCTTGGTTTTTTCTTTCTTTCTTTCCAAAAAAAGCCCTCTCAATATTTATTTTATTTGATTTTTCCACACAAAAAAACATTTTTTCCCAAAAAAATCGACTTCCCCATCTTAGTTTTCTTTTTTATATTAAAAAACCCCAAAAAACAAAAAAAAACACCCACCACTCTCTCTTTCTCTCCCACCACCTCTCTCTTTCTCTTTCTCTCTTTTCCCCCTATCACTCATCCCACCGACCACTCCCCTCTCATCCTATCGACCACCCCCCTCACACTCAACTCACCAACCAACTGACCGACCACCCCCTCTCTCCCTCCCTCACCCCACCGACCACCCCCTCCCTTCACTCCTCACCGACCACACACTTCCCACACTCCCGCAATCCCTCACTCCTCTCCAATCGACCAACCGCCCCACCCCCCCTTACTTCTCTCCCACCGCACTGCCGCAACTCTCCCCCCCTCACGTCATTCTGCACTGACCAGCCCTCCTTGCTCACTCACCCGTGCCCCCTCTCTCATCGACCACCCTCTCCCTCTTAACCGACCCCACCTCCCACAACCCTCACCTCACCGAACCTCAACCCCCCTTATTATTTATCTATCACTCACCGTCACCCCCCACCAGTGCTCACTAACCCTCTCTTTCCCCCCTCACCGACCAACTCGAGCACCCTCGCGCCCCCTTCCATCTCTCTCTCTCTCTCTCTCTCTCTCTCTCTCTCTCTCTCTCTCTCTCTCTCTCTCTCTCTCTCTCTCTCCACCCCCTCTCTCTTTCTCTCTAGCGCTCTCTCTCTCGCCCGCGCCCCCCTCCTCTCTCTTCTCCTTCACCCCCTCTGCGTCACCCAGAAAAAAAAAACTACCCGCCGTCAACCCCCTCTCTCCCCACCAACACCCTCTCCCACTCTATCGCTCTCCCCACATCGACACCCTCTCCCACTCTCTCTCTCCCCACCGACACTCCCTCAACTCATCGACCGTCCCCTCTCTCGGTCTCCCCTCTCGCTCACCCCACCGACAGCCATCCCTCTCCGCTCCCCCTTCCCCCTCTGGCGACCCCACCACCCTCTCTTCCTCACCGTCACCCCACCAACCAACCTGACCCCCGCTCTCTCCCTATCCACCGACCACTTTCTCATCCCTTCCCCTAACCTACCGAACCCCCCCTCACCGACCATCGCCACCCCCCCTCTCACCTCAAGTTCTCCCTCCCTCTCTCACTGTCACCCCCCCTCTCTCGCTCGCTCTGACCCCACCCGTCCCTTCCCTCTCCTCACCGTCATCCCTCTCTCGCTCGGCAACCCCACCCCCCCTCTCTCTCTCGTGCAGCCAACTCACCGGCCCCCCTTGTTCGCAGCCCACCCCCCCTCCTCGTCACCTCACCGTCCCCCCCTATCTCTTTCCCCCACCGACGACCAAGCCCTTCCCCTCATTCTCATTCTCTCTCCCTTCCTCTCTCACTGTCAACCCCCCTCTCTCGCTTGCTAACCCGTCCCGTCCCTTCCCTCTCCTCACCGTCATCTTTCGTCCCTCTCTCACTCCGCGACCCCACCCTCTCTCTCTCATGCAGCCAACTCACCGACCCCACCCCCCTCATGACCTCACCATCACCCCCTTATCTCTTTCCCCCACCGACCAAGCCCTTCCCCTCATTCACATTCTCACTCTCTCCCGACCTGAGCCTCCCCCCTCCCCCGACCAAGCTCACTCCTCTCTCCCCCCACCCCATCGACCAACCCCCCCTTTCCCCCCTCATCGCCCCCCTTTTCCTCACCGTCAACTCCCAAACTCACCCGCCCCCCCTCCCCCCTTCTCACTCACCTGCCCCCTTCTCTCTTGCGACCCCACCACCCCCCTCTTCCTCACCGTCCACTCACCTGACCTCCCTTGCTCTCACTCCCCACACCCCACTCACCGCCCCCCCATTTCAATTAAAAGGCTGCAGAGCCGTTTGGGCAATTCACTCTAGCCGCTCTTTTCGTTCTTCGTTCTTGCACCACTGGGAAGGTGCAAGGTGCCGAAGGGCTGCTGGCTCTTCCAATACAACTCAAAGCAACAGTCCTTTGTCTGGAGATTCTGCTGCATGCACCAAGGGTTGTTTGTGGATTATGGCTAAATTTTGATACTGTGTGGAGATCCCATATGCTTGTATCTGATGTAGCTTTTAAGGCTCCCTTTGGGGTACATTGTGGATTACAATTGTGACTCTTCTTAGCCACGTATACCATTCCAAACGTCACTGTTGGTTTGATGTATCTTTCAACAATTGAGGAGTTTTTTATTTCTAGTTGGAAGAGAGGAACACGGCAAAGAGTCTCCACCTCATGGCCCCCCCTTGCTTCACTCTCACCCGGTCCCCCACTCCCCCTCCCGATAGTCCTTGTTGTTGGCGGATGCTATCCCATAAGAGAAAGGTGGTTGTGGGGTGGCCATCAAGCACAACAAGCATGGACTTTGAGTGTAGCATGTGGCCGTCCCCAAGAGAAGAGGAGCAGAAGTCATCACATTGTGTAGCAACAGAGAGTAGAGCCCAGGGATCATCAACAGAACAGAGCAACCTGAACTTGGTGGTGGACGTCCGAGAGCACATCAAAGCACAACAGAGCTAGTCACCAAAGAGCAGAGCGGGCAGTGGCCATTCTCAAGCGCAGCAAAGGTCATCGATGTAGTGCTTGGTGGATTTCATCAAAGCAAAGGCATGTAACATAGTTGCAGGTGTGCAGCAGAGCTAGACGGCTACATCTGTAAAAGAACCCGCAGTCACTAGTCGGCAGCATCTATAGCAACTCCCCAACGACAGCAACTATTGTTGTCAAACCCGTGCTCGCCAAGAAGAAAACACATTAAAATTTTAAAAGAATCCCTAACCCTTAAGACTTAGCCCCACCACCCCCCACGCCCCCTCTCTCTCACTGGCGCCACCTCCCTCTCTCCTCTCCACCATATCACAAATTTTTCTTTTTTCTTTTGGTGATTTTTTATCGTGGGTGAGAGGAGTGTTGTGCATGCCCCCGAAGACTAGAGCTTCTGGAGGTGATTCACCCCTTCATTCTCCTCTTCGAACTAGTCGTAGGGTTCTTCCTCGTTCCCTTACTCTTCCCTTAGCATCTTCCTCTTCTAACTCTATCGCAGCTTTAGGGCCATTGGCTACTGTCCTTAACCGAGTGCAAGTTAAGCTACCAACCTTCAAAGGTACCATCACTGAAGATGTGAAAGACCATGTGCGATAGTTCCTCACACTATGTGTGACTCAAGAGGTCTCAACCGAGATGATGCACGCTTGGTCTTGTTCCCGACCACGCAGGAAGAAAGTGCCGACCGATGGTACAGTCAATTTCCCATCAATCACTTCCCGGATTGGGCCACTTCAGGCTATAGTTCTTGGCTACCTTTCGGCCAGGGAACTACTTCGACCTCATCACTCAAGAGCTCAACCAACTCTCCATGAGTGAAGGCGGGGGAGTCAATGGTCCAACTTGTCACAAGAGCTAAAGTTTTGGTCGCTCGGCTACCCCAAGATACTGGAAACTACATGCTACAACAGTGGGTGCTTCGAGCACTCCCTACTCAAACGGCAATGAAGATGAGAGAGACATTTCCACCCCAATTACAACCTCCTCACTGACCAATATCTCACTCATCACCCACCCTTTTCCTCTCTCTTCTCCCCGTCCCTCTCTCTTCTCCCCTCAACTCTCCTCACCGACCAACGCAACCTCCCCTTCTCCCCGATCAAGCAAAAATAAAATAAAAAAATCTCCCCTTGTTTTTTTCTTTCTTTCTTTCCCAAAAAAAAATCTCCCCTTGGTTTTTTTTCTTTCTTTCCCAAAAAAAACCCTCTCAATATTTATTTTATTTTGTTTTTCCCAAAAAACAAATTTTCCCAAAAAAATCGGCTTCCCCATCTTAGTTTTCTTTTTTCAATTAAAAAACAAAACAAAAAACCCAAAAACCCAAAAACGAAAACAAAAACACCCGGCCGCCACCTCTCTCTTTCTCTTTCTCTCTTTTCCCCCTCTCACTCATCCCACCGATCACTCCCCTCACACTCATCCCACCGACCACTCCCCTCTCACTCATCCCACCGACCACCCCCCTCACACTCAACTCCCCGACCAACCGACCAACCACCCCCTCTCTCCCTCCCTCACCCCACGGACCACCCCCTCCCTTCACTCCTCACCGACCACACACATCCCACACTCCCCACCCCCCCTTACTTCTCTCCCCTCGCACTGCCACAACTCTCTCCCCCCCTCACCCGGACCACCCCCTCCCTTCACTCCTCACCGACCACACACATCCTACACTCCCCACCCCCCCCCACCACGGACCACCCCCTCCCTTCACTCCTCACCGACCACACACATCCCACACTCCCCACCCCCCCTTACTTCTCTCCCCTCACACTGCCGCAACTCTCTCCCCCTCACGTCATTCCGCACTGACCAGCCCTCCTTGCTCGCTCACCCATGCCCCCACTCTCATCCACCACCCTCTCCCTCTTAACCAACCCCACCTCCCACAACCCTCACCTCACTGAACCTCAACCCCCCTTATCTATCGCTCACCGCAATCACCCCCCACCAGTGCTCACTAACCCTCTCTTTCCCTCCTCACCGACCAACCTGAGCACCCCCACGCCCCCCCCCCTCTCTCTCTCTCTCTCTCTCTCTCTCTCTCTCTCTCTCTCTCTCTCCCCCTCGCCCACGCCACCCCCTCTGTCTTTCTCTCTAGCACTCTCACTCTCGCCCGCACCCCCCTCCTCTCTCTTCTCCTTCACCCCCTCTGTGTCACCCAGACAAAAAAAACCTACCCGCTGTCACCCCACCAACCCCCTCTCTTGCCACACTGACACCCTCTCCCACTCTATCTCTCTCCCCACCGACACCCTCCCACTCTCTCTCTCCTTCACCCCCTCTGCGTCACCCAGAAAAAAAAAACTACCCGCCGTCAACCCCCTCTCTCCCCACCAACACCCTCTCCCACTCTATCGCTCTCCCCACACCGACACCCTCTCTCACTCTCTCTCTCCCACTCTCTTTCTCCCCACCGACACTCCCTCAACCGACACTCCCTCAACCCACCGACCATCCCCTCTCTCGGTCTCCCCTCTCGCTCACCCCACCGACCACCACCCCTCTCCTCTCCCCCTTCCCTGTGGGAGCGATCCCACCACCCTCTCTTCCTCATCGTCACCCCACCGACCAACCTAACCCTCACTCTCTCCCTATCCACCGACCACTTTCTCACCCCTTCCCCCAGCCCACCAACCAAACCCCCCCCTCACCGACTATCGCCCACCCCCCTCTCACCTCAAGTTCTCAACCCCTCTCTCCCTCCCTCTCTCACTGTCACCCCCCCTCTCTCGCTCGCTAACCCCACCCGTCCCTTCTGTGAAGTGGGATTTCTATCCGAAAAGGGACATGGTGCCTTGAGGGTATACTAGCCTGCCCCAAATAGTTTGCCTCTATATGGGGAGGAGGTGCAAGGAGAGGCAAAGCACAGACCCATGGTAGGCACCTTAGGAACGCACTCACACACCGGGTAGGCACGTTAGGCCTTCCCGGGTGTGAGAGAGGTTTCGTGGGTGCCGAGTGCCCCGGGGGTTGCCCTCCCCGGCCTTGACGGGGTGATTGGGCCGAACGTGGAGTCGGGACCAAAAACAGTGGAAAACGACGGACCGGCGGACCGACGAGTCGTGCTGTGCCGACAGCAGCGGGCTGAGCCAACGGATCATGGATGGAAGGCAAGACCCGAGACGAGGCCAAGGGAGCCGAGCCGGGCACGAATGCAAGTGATCGGTGAGACCCGCAAGGAAAACGCGCGAGACACGCTCGACGGGCCAATGGAGCCTTTTCATGAAGCATGGATCGTGGAAGGCCGCGTGCAGCAAAGGCGTCGCAGGACCGTTTCCGCCGGTCTCGTGACACTTGGTATCAGAGCAAAGTTCGTTTTGGAAGCCTATGGGAGGCCTGTGATGCCAGGATGGAAAGAACGGCAAAAACAACGAAAACGACAAAAACGACAAGTTGGGTTGAGTCCAAGTGACGGCCACGAGCCGAAAACGGCACAAAAGTTGCCAACTGAGATTTGAGCATCAAGACGAAGGAATTTGCCCGTGGGTGACCATTACCTATCTCAAGCAGTGGGATGCAAGGCAGAGGATGGCATGGTCAGCCGAACCCGCGGGACCCCGAGCTGCCAACGCGAGGCGTCCCGAAACAACGCAGCTCCCAACCAGGGGCCCGAATGATGGAATTTGGGGATGTGCTAGATATGAAAAATGATTAGTTTTTCGAGGGGATCGCAACCGCATGGTCCGTTCAAAGAAATTCCAAAGTTGGCCGACATGCCTGGAGGCCAATGGACAGTTGGGTTCCAAGTGAGGTGTGGTCCTGGGTGCAAGTCGATGTTGGCACATGAGCTGAGCAAAGAAGCATGCAACTGGATCCTTGTGGGGCTTTCAGCACTTCCGAAAAGAAGAGCAGCGGGCTTTGGGATCTTTCAGAGCTACCACCAAGGGAAGTTGATTCTTTGAAGAAAATGACGAGGCTGGCAACAAGTCAAGGTGGCACTTCATGGCCCGGCAGTGCCTTAGATGGGGATCGTTTGGGCTGGTAGCCACTCAAAGGTCAAGCAAAGGAAGAAAGCAAAGGGGCCACGCATGCAAAGATAGCGCCGAGAACGGGACCAGGTTTGCTTATGCTAAGAAACTTGATGCAGCGCGGCGGGGAATGGGACGTCATGTTGGTGTGGTGCCCAGGAAGAGAGAGCAGAATACAAGCCGTCAAGCCAATCATTTGGGAAACATGCAAGCGGTAAAGGCATCCGCTAAGGCCATGGTGTGCCTTGTGGCAAATGGAACCACTCCCCTCTCATCACGATGCAAACGGGCTAGGCCGGAGGAGCCGACGCCCTTCCAGATCATCAAGGATTACGTTGGGCAGATGTAGCAAAGCAGAAGCCCCAACTTCTCCACAGTGCAGAGCATGGGATAGGCCAAAGGTACCGATTCCCTCTTCAGATCACAAAGGATCAAGCCAAAGGGTGAACGCGTCAAAGCGGGAGCCTGCACTCTGCAGTGCTAAAGCAGGGTGAGACAGAAGGTGTCAACATCCCTTTCAGGTTTTCAAGGGCCAAGCAATCAACCTTCACAAAGACCACCAAGCTACGATACAGTAACCAACCCGGAATATGTAATGATGGTGCCACACATCGAGGGTAAGGCCAAAGAAGGCACCAACAGACCCATGGCCCCAACGGCAACAACAAAGTCTCCGCCTAGGCGAGGGTAAGTCCCAAGAAGAGCCACCAAGAGCCCTGGGCTTCCGGACCGTGAGTGGTCCCCCTTGTGGCCGTGTAGCGCCCACCGAGGTGCATGTGTCACCCGCAACACCGAAGACTCACCTGGGTGGTGAGGGTAAGGCTGCGCGACCGCACCAAGAGCCTTGGGCAACCGAAGCAAGCCGGACCAAGAAGGGTCCCCATGCAGCGGTGTAGCCCGAAGTGGTGCATGTGCTGCCCGAATAAAGCAGTACCAATAAAACCGAACCTGGGTCAGGGTAAGTCCGCGACGACGGCACCAAGAGCGTTGGGTTCTTTGACATCATCTCAATAAAGAGAGGCAGGGTCCAAGGAAGTGGCCATGCTGGCCGTCAACAAGCAGAGCACAAGGTCACCGTGCGGGCCGTCCAAGCGACACATGTCAGTTTCACCACCGACTTCTCCCATGGGTTCTAGGTGTGCCACAAGCTCTTTGGGGCTCATGACGACCCAAACTGGAGCAATCCGGGGAGGGCGAAGTTTCTTTGAGCGGGAACGTGCCAAATCAAGTCAGCAAGGGCTGTAGAGGCACAGAGTTGTGTGACTTGGGAAAGCAGGTTTCAAGAAGGGGACTACTTGGGAGCTCTCGAGCCTAAGGCCGTGGTGCTGGGCAGATAGCACTCTGTATGAAGGAGCAAACGGGTACGAACAGGTGGACTCGAGTTGTACGGCTCATGAGTTGAATGGCTTTGGAAAGCAAGTTTGATGAAGGTGACTACTTGTGAGCGCTCAAGCACAGGACATGGAACCGTAGTGCCGGGCACATAGCACTCTGGGTGAGGGCGTGAACTTGTACAACTGGAATTGGGCAAGTGGACCCAAGTCATTTGGCTCCCTAGGTCACCAGAAGATGGAAACAACTGGATGTGCAAGTGGCAGTGTGCATGCAGTTGGGTGGGACAGAGTGGCAACAGCTGGCTCACTAAAGTTCGAAGGCGGCTTGGATGTGGAACTCAGATCTAGCCAAAGGGCAAAGAGGGTGCAAAACAGAAGGTATGGCCTGAGACGAAGTTCAAGTAAGTAAAACTTGGGACCTAGCCGTATGTGCGCTTTTGCCGCACAGGTCGTAGCTGGGGACAGGACATGGAACCGTAGTGCCGGGCACATAGCACTCTGGGTGAGGGCGTGAACTTGTACAACTGGAATTGGGCAAGTGGACCCAAGTCATTTGGCTCCCTAGGTCACCAGAAGATGGAAACAACTGGATGTGCAAGTGGCAGTGTGCATGCAGTTGGGTGGGACAGAGTGGCAACAGCTGGCTCACTAAAGTTCGAAGGCGGCTTGGATGTGGAAAGCACTCAGATCTAGCCAAAGGGCAAAGAGGGTGCAAAACAGAAGGTATGGCCTGAGACGAAGTTCAAGTAAGTAAAACTTGGGACCTAGCCGTCTGTGCGCTTTTGTCGCACAGGTCGTAGGCTGGGGGAACACCGTATGCGAGCCATAGATGGCTGCAAGCATACAACCAGGGAAGCAAGCTCAAACAGAATGCAAAAGGTGTGTCACTCACCGCTCAACCGCCGCCTTGAAGGATTCCCACGTCACAGTGAAGAAGGAGCCGCCGTCGCCGCTCTACCGCCTCTCCGCCCGCCGTGCCGCTACACAGTGCTCGATCGCTCTCTCACTCTGTCTCTCTCTCTCACACACACGCGGGAGAAGGAAACCAAGGAGATAAGGCAAGAGCACTCTTGTATTCACAACACATGAGAATGAGGATTTTAGGGTTACATTTGACTCTTATAGGTGACTTGGCCGTTCACACTTGGACGCCCATACATGGCCGGCCAATCCTAACCCTTATCCTACTGATATTCAAGGTGCGCCTCTCATCGGCGATCACCCAATCCCTTCATCCTTAACATATGGTGCCGACAAGCCCGGTCCATGACTCAGAATATTTAAATTAATGACGTAAAACATAGTACGTCTCAATGTCCGTCATCATAGGTTAACATGCCCTCCTTCCTGATGTAGATTCCGTCCTCGGAACCTATGGTATGGTAAGCTCGATAGGGTTGTTGTGGTGGACCGTCTGCAAAATAGGGAAGTAGAGTGAAAGTACGCTGGAATTCAAAAGATATAAAGTGTATAAATTCAAGCATGTTAGACCACAATGGATGTTGCTATGAGAACTTAGTTTAAGGGTCACATGAATGAGCTAGTGTAGCAAATTAACAGGAGTTTAAAATTATTGAAAGTAAATCAAAAGAGTTAGCAAGGTGTCAAAGGTTAATCAAGGTTTATAACTGGCTTAAGTCAATGAAAATAACCAAGCTTAATAAATAAACAAATGACCACACTGTGTCTACTCTAAGAAGAACAAGTTAATACCATGAGCCTAGGGACACAAGAAACATCAGAGTTACAAGAGCCTTTTGCCTTTTTTTTTTTAAATGCACGTGATAATTTTTACACACAATGGCGACCTTCCTAAGGTAAAACTAACATCGATCCTGGTACGATGTTTAACACAAGGCATTATCCAGGAATCTATTAGTTCACCTTAGGTAAGGCTACCCCCTACCAACCAAGGCATCGGTCTGGAGTAGAATACTCCTCGCCTACCAAGTATCAATAAGGCGATAGGCCAACATTAAAGCACATCATAGACTTGTACTGCCATTTATTGTAGGCTTTGTTTTTAAATAAATTTCTTTTGATCTTCGCTCCTGAACTATAATTTGTCTTGCATCCTTTCGACAAAGGATTAAAAGCTATGTCCTAGAGGTCAACACACACATGGCCAGGTGTCAAACATTAAGATGGTTTGATCCTAGACCTAAGACAATCGTATTCCAAGGTTAACTAAAGACTGCATGCATTCTCAAGAATATATCCAATAAGGTTAAACTCATTAATGATTCACACTAGCACATCAGGCAACTTCAAAAACTAAGTAGTACATTGACAATTTCCATGTGGTCATGCATTATAGTTCATGCAATTAATTGAACAGTAAAAACGAAAGAGAGTGGGTATGGAAGAATTACACCTGTATTTTGGAGATCTCCTTGATTCGATGAGAAAAATGCCTGCAATTTGATGAGATATTTATGTATGAGTGTTGCGGCTATCTCAGGACTTGAAAGCGAACCCACCTCAAACTTTTCAACCTGTACAATCAACTAACAAGCACTATACCTCGAGAGGCACATCAGTGTGAAAAATTAAAGACTCGTTTAAGGAATCCAAACCAGAAAAAACTTGAAAACACTAACCTACCTACCAGTCACCACACTACTACTGAGGATATGGTAAGAGGATGTTGTAGAGTCCTGGCTCTAGCCCTAAGGCTAAGCCTCTATCCGCATCATCCAAATAAATAAAGTCAACCTCAGTAGTGCCATGAGTTTCATCCGTCCATTCATCATTGTCAGATATTTCCTTTTCATTTTCCCATCCACATAAACTCATCAAGAATGTAACCATGCGAGGATAGTCATCTTGTGAAAAAGGAAAGCATTGGGCTATTGGGGATATGTCCTCTATGGAGTAGGGGTCAGTCATCATGGTCAATAGGCGAATTAGCCATTCTAATTCCTCAACATTTTCCTCTCTGGCTAGTACATCTATATGATCCCTTTCAGTTTCAATTACAGGATAGCACATGTGGAATATCTGAGAAAGGTACAGATGATACCTCTCACCAAAGGTGGGCGTGCATCTGCCATATCTGCAAACACAGATATAGCATCAGTAGGTTTATGATAGGTCAATCTAGTTCTTGATTGTATACGGATATTTCTCCACTTTTTGTGCTCTTGCTCTTTTTACTATTTTTTGTTTTTCTTTTCTTTGTTTTTTTTTAATGAATGAAGCTATATATATACATCCCCTTGAATTTGGCAATTACATGGTCAGGGGAGAAGGTTAAGGAGGAAGCATTAGAATGTCGAGCGTGAGTACATGCTCCCCCTTTCCTTGGGTAGATCATATTATTTGCAATGATGTTGCAGCCTCTTGGAACCAATTTGTCCAACGGGTCATAGGTTGTGATGTGGGCAGATAGCTTTTTATGACCCTTGTGGCCACATCCAATTGCAGAGATGGTAGTGTACGCTCCCATTGACAAATGGAGGAAATGGTTTCTGATGATTCTATTACAAGGGGAGACGTAGACTCATCGGTTTTTTGTTGGGTGTTGACAAGAGTAGGTGTAGAGCATGTAGAAACTTCTATATCAGCGTGTGCCTGGCATGAGGAGCTAGAAGCTTCATGTGGCTCCCCCCTTCCTGAGCTAGGTGGTAATGATCTATATCGTTTGGGAATCCAAACTAACTCTGGAAGAAGTGGTGCGGAGCACTCTGTTACCTTTCCCTTACCACGGTCTTGAATTGTCATTGGGGTGGCAACAATTGGTTTGCAAGGTTTTACAGGTGATGTAGAGGGATTCAGCTTATGTTAAGGGACCCAAATCTGGTCATTCCCTTCATAGTACCCTTGGGCTACTAATAATTTTTTAGGGATCCATCACGATGTTACATTGCCCTTTCTCGAGTGGTTAGCTGCTTTCCTTTTACGAGGCTTCTTGGTGGCTGAACGAGATTGAGCAGGGGAAGTAGCTGTTAACGAAGCTTTTGGGACCCATTTGTATATACTCTTTGGCATAGTAAGCAGAACCTTAGAGACCACCTTGCCTGTTTCCACTCTTGGCGTTGAAGCGTTAGAGGGATGGCAAACAATCAAAGATGGTTTTGCCACTGGACTTTGTGATTTTTCATTATCTAATATTTGAGTGGATGACTTAGGTGCGGGATTTTGAGCGGTCAGACCTAGTGTTGGTTCTTGCATTGTGACTCGTCTAGTTGCCCAATCGATATTGCACTTGGTGGCCATCATCCATTTGCGCCCTAAGTTTACAGTCCCTTCCATGGTACCCGCAGGCATAACCAAAAAGCTTTGAATTACGGTCCCCTTGTCATAGGCAACCGGAGTGTGCAGAACTCCTAAGACAGGGGTTTTTTTCTTGTTGATTCCTTGAACTTGGATAGCGCTCTTGGATAAAGGTGGTTTTCCAAGTTGACACCACACGCCATATGATAACAAATTGTGTTGAGCTCCTGTATCCAATAATGCATTATACAATACCTCCCCGTAAGGACTCTATAACTCAATTGGGTATCTTAGAGGCGGGTCAGATTCCAGTGCATCCTCCTCTGCTTCCTCGAAAAATACTTGTGTAATTCCCAAGTTGGCTTCTCGTTGTCGCCTAGCACGCTGTTGACGTTCTTTGGCTTTGACTCTCGCTTGTATCTTTTTAAGCTCAGCTTGTTCTTTAGCTGCCTTCTTTTGATGGATTGCATGTAACTCCTCTTGGCTCAGGGGGTCATAGTATCTTTTGAATTTACTCCCATTAAGGAATCCAATGGTTTCAACTCCGTCGAGAGTCTCCACTCTAATGGTACCTTGCGGGGTAATTTTACATACTCTATACGGTCCCTTACCAGCATATTTGAGCTTCTTCTTTTTGTTACGCACTCCATACATCAGGACTTTATCCCGAACCTTGATGTCCTTGTCCTTGAGGTGGCGATCAAACCATTTTTTCCTTCTATCCTTCTCCACAAGGGCATTGTATACAGCCAATTGTCTTTCTTCGTTTAGCCGCTCAAGGATATATAGATGCTCTACTAAGGGATTACCATCCCAACCCTCTTGAGTAGCAACACGAAGACTAGGAATGACAAATTCCCATGGCATGACTACTTCTTGGCCATATACCATTTTGAATGGTGTGCAATTAATAGCCACTTTGTACGCAGTACGATAGGCCCATAAAGCTATCGTAAGCGTTAGATCCCAATCCGTGCGATGAGCTTCAACTGTCTTTGTCAAAACAGAGATTAATGTCTTGTTTGTACTCTCGACTTGGCCATTCGCTTGCGGATAATAAGGAGTAGATTTATGATGGGATATCATGAAATTTGTTGTGAGCTCCTTAATCACGTCATTTATAAAATGAGTCCCATTATCGCTCACAAGTTCAAAAGGACAACCGAAGCGTGTGATTATATTTTCAAAGAGGAACTTGGCTGTTGTCCTCGCATCTGCCTTACGTGTCGCTTTCGCTTCAGCCCATTTGGTAATGTAGTCAGTGGCCACAATAATATAGCGAGATTGTGTGTTTCGGGCCGCTGGGCTAATCGAACCTACAAAGTCTAAACCCCTCTTTTCAAATGGTTGGTTTACTTTGACTGGATGTAGGGGCATCTGATCTTTCCATTGGGGTTTCTTGTATCATTGGCATTCATTGCTCGCAACCCTTCACAAAGACTGATGCATCTTGGAACATAGTGGGCCACCAATACCCTGATTGTAAGATCTTTTGCGCAGTTAAGTCTCCTGAGAAGTGACCACCGACTACGCCCATATGTGCCTCTTGCAAAATGTATAGATACTCATCCTCTCGGGCACAACGCCTAAGAAGGTCATCCTTTCCTCTTTTATAAAGAGTCCCTGCTATCAGGCAATAGGGTTCGCATTCTTTGATCAGCTTTCGAGCTAGATCTTTACGAAGCTCCTTGGGTGGAAAGCCATTAACCAAAAAGTTAACAATCTTCTCACTCCATTCAGGCATTGTCTCCACCATGAACAGGGAAGTGTCAGGTAAGTCATCATCAACTCCCGTAGGAGCCTCACCATTAGGTATGCGAGACAAATGATCAGCCATAACATGTTTTTTGCCAGGTCTCACAACAACAGTGAAATCAAACTCAAGAAGAATCAATAGCCATCGTGTGATTCTTCCTGTGGAGCATGGTTTGTTTACCAGATACAACAATGCTTGATGATCCACATAGAAAACAAACTTGGTGGCAAGGAGGTAATAACGAAATTTCCTTACTGCATATATCATTGCCAACCCTTCTCGCTCCGTAGTGGTGTAGTTCATCTCAGCATCGTTCAACTGGGACTGGCAAAGCTAATGGGGTAGTCTAGCTTGTGTTCTCCAGGTTGAGTTAACACACACCCAATAGCAAAGTTTGATGCATCAATATGCACATGGAAGAGTAAATCCCAGTTAGGCATTCTCAAGATTGGAGCACTCGCCAAGGCCTTCTTTAATAGCTCATAGGCACGGTCACATTCTTCGGTCCAAATAAACTCGATGAGAGAAGATTATACAATGGTCGAGCTATCTCGGCAAAGAAGAGAATAAACCTTCGATAATAACCAACATGGCCCATAAAGCGTTGGACTCCCTTATAGTTGGTGGGTGGGGGTAATTCCAGAATGACCTTGATTTTACTCTCGTCAGTTGGAAATCCCATTTTTGGACACTATATGCCCTAAGATAACTCCATGTTTAACCCAGAATTGGCATTTTGAAAGGATTCAATGAGATGCGATATAATCTACACCTTTCAAATATTTTTCGTAAACACATCAAGTGCTCGTCCCAAGAGGAATGAACACAAAGATCATCTAAGAAAGCTTCACAGAAGTCCCTTAGATATTCCTTAAAGGCCGTGTTTATCAATCGTTGGAATGTTGCAAGTGCATTGGTCAAGTCAAAGGCCATGACGCGAAAGGCAAACACTCCAAACTCCATGATAAATGCTGTTTTAGCTTGGTCCTCGACTGCAATTGTGATCTGATTGTAACCCAAGAACCCATCTAAAAAGCTATATGTCTCCTTGCCTGCCACTCTTTCAAGCACATGTTCAGAATATGGCAAGGGGTAATGATCCTCGACTGCAATTGTGATCTGATTGTAACCCGAGTACCCATCTAAAAAGCTATATGCCTCCTTGCCTGCCACTCTTTCAAGCACATGTTCAGAATATGGCAAGGGGTAATGATCCCTTCTGGTGGCTGCATTAACCTTTTTGAGATCAACGCACACTCTGAGTTTTCCATTCTTCTTTGGTACGATGACTATCGGAGAAACCCATTCTGAGTGCTCAATAGGGTATATGAATCCACATTTTACAAGCTTTTCAATTTTCTCTTGTACAATCTTTGCGTATTTAGGATTCATTGGGTAGGGACGTTGCTGGACTGGTTTAGCAGTGCTAATCATTGGAATCGTGTGTTGCACCACCGAGGGTGGAACACCCTTCATATCATGATATGTCCAAGCAAATATGTCCTTGAATTCTTTAAGAAGCTTTGTAAGTGTAGCTTCTTCCGCCTTGGTGAGGATTTGAGCAATAAAAACTGGTTTAGACTCCTCACCCGGATCCGCTAAGTCTATCTCCTTAACTACCGCAGGGCCATCGTAGACACCGCTGCTCCCATTGGTAGGCGTTTGTTGGGCTTCTGTGTAGACCACTTTACGTTCCCCCTGTGGTAAATGATTTGAAATGCTCGGGTGCGGGGTGTAAGTCTACTGGTTCTTGTTGTGCCAGGATTTTTTCTTTCAATTCCGCTTCCTTTTCTTGCTGAGCCAACTCTTGGTTTTGCCGCCTTCTTGCAGTACGACTTAGTTTCGGCTTCTCTTCGATTTCTAATTAGGCGATGTCATGAGGTTGCGGAATACACCACATGACACTTTGGAGGTCGCCAATTATCCGCTAACTTTCGATGAGCATCACCAATGGCTCCTACATAACTAAGCCATTCTGCAGTGGATCTTTCCTTGTTTATTACAGTGCGTACATTAGCTCGATAGCGTTGGCGCTTATGTCTCGTTTTCTTCTTACCAAGTTTTTGATTTTTGTTTCTGTCAGATTCGAACTCACTTGGTCGATTTTCACTTGTGTCCCCCTCACTTTCGGATGAACTGCAGGAGGTCACTGTCCTAGGCCTTGAGCACCTTGTTTCCACATTTGGGTGAATATTTGATTCGTCCCCTCCATCAGGCTCAGAGTCAGTTTCTTCTTGATATTCATACTCAGAGTTGCATTGGTCAGAGTCTTCACCACTTTCAGTGTCAGTGGAGGTTGCCGCTTTCTCGCCATCAGGAGTCAAGTGCATAACACCTATCATGTTTATTGGCACTAACGGTGGCATATCTTGCCCCTCAGGTGTTACCCAACTTGTGCCTCTATTTCCCCATGTGTCTATGGTTGCCGCTAGGTGTACCCAATCCACGTTATCTGACTCAGTCATACCCAGTAAGACATCCATATAAGGAGAATCTTTCCCATCATCAGTCTCTTTTTTACATGTATAGCAATACCTTAATGGGGCGGAGTGAACAGTGGTATCCGATTAATTATCGATGATAACCTTGCTTCCTAAAGGATGTGCACGACCATTCTCAAGATCAACTCGAATGACAGAGTTCTGGAATTGTAGATAGACATGGTTTTTCGACCAGTCATGCACCATTTGTGCTTCCCTCATGAAAGGACGTCCTTAGATCATTTGTTATGACATAGGATGCTTGGAGAAATCCATTACAATGAAGGTATGTCTTACCTTGTATCCCAGAACCTTGATCTTAAGGTCCCTTAACATTCCAATAGGTTTAGCAATAGTTCCGTTTGCCATCTTAAAACCACTATGTTTGTGACTTCAAGGTGAGGTCTGCCCATAGATTCCCAATAGTTTTTAGTCACAATGCTCACTCCAGCACCACCATCAAGGATTCCCTTTAGAGTTTTTCCCTTGGTAGTAATGGGGAGGGCTACATTAGATTCGTCACCTTCAAAGTACTGTCCCAACTTGTTAACAGGTATTTCAATGACCGAATCTTCATCTAAGTTGGGTTGTAGATCCCAATGCTCCCCTTCATCTTGAAGCATGTCGGGTCTATCCATATTTGCAATTTGTGGTAGCCCCGCCTTTAGTTCTCCATTGAGAAATGCTCGAAGAGCTAAGAATAGCTCAAGATCTCCATATAATTTGGATATGATCGTGGTTCTGATCTCAGAGGACATGAAATCCATTAGCTTGGACACATTCAACAGTACTTTTCGAGATATTGCCCCTTGACTAGGGACTGGTGAAGATGGAATCACTTCCTCTTCTCGATGGGGTCAGGCATTCCCTCACTAAACATTCTTTCAAGCAAAAAGGGTGTTTGCCCACTTCCTGATGTCCTATCCTCACTTTCTTCCCGAATGATACTAGGTATAGCTAACGGTTTATGGTTCCTGTGAGGCTAAACTTGCGTAGGAAACACTGTGTCTGGAATTTTGATTTTTCTCAGGTTTGTCTCCAGTTCTCTTTGTGTTTCTTCCACCAAACCCCTTAAGTGTTGCACTTGTTCAATCTCCTCAACTAGGTTTGGGTAAGTTCCAATCTTTTTCTTGAGGGTTTTTGGCCCACGTGGCTTGTCTTGGGGAGTCTCAGTCAGTTTGGGTGGTCGAGAGGGCATTAACTGACTTGGTTATGGGACCGAGGAAGTTTCCTTCTGTTTTTCCTTATTTATGTACTCGCTTGATTCTCCTTCGTTGAGCTCCCGAGTGGGTTCCTCCCTTAAGGTAGTGGCTTTGGTCCCCATGGTTTCTATTGAATCGGAATCATCTTCAAGATCATTCATATACACGGGGTCGTCTCCTGTCCCTATGTTAGTCTTTGAACTAGGGTTGGAGCTCGTGGCATTAAGCGATCTCTTCCGCCGTGTTTTCTTTTTCTTTGCCTGAGCGATTGATGCGGTATCCCTCTCTTCAAGAATGTAGTTTTGATTTTGAAGCATTGACCGTGTAAGTACATTCACGGGTACAACGGGTGTGGTTCCTCGTGCTTGGTTGGTGACCTCAACCAAATTCAATGGCGTAATCTTGGGTGCATTAGGATTATGTGGACATTAAGCGATCAAATGATCTATGCCACAATGATTGTAAGTATCGGCATTCCCGATGTGCTCCCTTGATTTGGTTGCATTTGAGTAGCGATCTTCTGTAGCCTGTTAGGGCACTCCGCTACACAATGCGGTCCACCACAATCGTAGCATTGAAGAGGTGGTCTCCTCGCCAAGGTATTAAGGTTTTGCCCTCTTGTGGCGAGAGCAGCTGCTTGATATACAGGCTTGACTTGCCCGAAATGATCCTCCATGTAGTACTGGGGGATCATTTCAAACGTATCAATCCCATATGGAGGAGTGGGGTCTATCTCCTCTTCATAATCCCCACACGCACTATGTGACTCACAACCCACCTAGTTTACAGGGGTAATCCTTGGATGTGGAGGTTGTGGTCCTAGCACTGGCGGTGGTAATGGCACAGACTGGACTATATTCGGATTCCTTGGAACTATGTGCTGTGACGGTTGCTCGACAGGTTGTGCAGGCATTAGCGCGGGTACTTGAGGTGTGTTTGACCAGGCTAGTGGTGCCTGATTTGCCAACATTCGCTTAAGTACTAGGCAATCTTTAGATTGATGGCCATACTTACCACATGCATTGCAATTCCCATTGAATTTGACTCTGAATGTGGGACATTCACTCGTGCTATGTGGTCCTAAGCACACCGAACACCATTGTTGCTCTCTCCTTGGGTACATATGGCTATTCTGGGGAGCTCGATTATCCCTAAAGTATTCTTGGAGAGCCTTAGTAAGGTCGGTCCTCACAGACATTTCAGATATCTTGGGCTCCTTGGCAATAGGTTTCACCGTCATTGGCTCGTGCCCAGATACTTGCGAACTAACGGATTTTGTTTCCGAAGACACCTTTTTACCTGCAATCATCAAGTTGTCTTTTAACTAGATTGCATTGGCAGTGATGACTGCTTCCCACGTTGTAAGACCTCTAATGACTAGGCCATTGTATATGTCCTTGTGGCGCAATCCTCGGATGAATCTATCGAGCAGTTGGTTATTATTGAAGCGCTCATCGGGAGTGCAGCGAGAATTTAGATGCTTCAATCGACTTATAAAGTCTCTTACTGACTCCCCTTCCTCGTGTTCAGCTTTTTGGAGTTGAGATGCTACTCCAAAGCACACCCTCATGTATGTATTCTTTCAAGAACAATCTCTTGAGAGTGGGGTAGTGAGTGCACTCTTCAACCCTTAAGGTTCGATACCAATCTCCGGCCTTCCCACTCAAGGTTAAGCCTAAGGCTTTACACTTATGCAGCTCATTGTGCTCTTCCAAGGAATCACACACGTGTTCAAAGACTTCAATGTGCTTCCTAACATCCTCATTACCACTGAAGTTTTGAGTGAGCTTAGCCACTTGTACTGCCTTGCTTCTAGGTTCTCTCTCAGGCATACCCCGCATGTTTTCCGCAATAGATCGTCCGATCGTCTGAGCAAACGCTACGAGATCACCTAGGTGAGCAGGCATAGCTGGTGGAGGCACTTCTGGGATAGCCTAGCTGATAGGAGTTGGCGTTGGTCTGAGTATGTTGGCAAATGACATAGGATATGATATGTGGCTAGGCCTAGCTCCTCTTGGATAAGGGTTGTGATAAGGCGGTCGTGGAGCATATGCCATTGGCATACTAAGAGGTGTAAGAGCTACATGAGCATGAGTAACGATGGGTACATAGGGTCGATAGGCACTGGCACGCACTGTTGTAGGTACTGTTCCACTAGGTAGCGGTGTTGTACTAACTACAGTGGTAACAGGTGCGCTTTCTGTCATGCTCATCATTGGGGTAGGCATTGTGGATTCCTTAATGGAAAGTTGAGCCAAGGTTGGAAAGCTAAAGTTACTGCTCGTGGGCTCAACCTGCATTGAGACTCCAGGCGAAACAACATACGAAGGGTCTATGGGACTCACCGAGGGAGTCTCCACCAATTGTGATAGGGTTGGTTGTTTGGCCTTGCCCGTATCCAAAAATCTCATAGGGCCAGTGGAATCTAGGTTCACTCCCCTATTTTGCCTCTCAAATTGGATAATTCTATGAATAACCTCACATATCATTTGTTGTTGCTCCTCTAGATTAGTGGCGCTAGATGTAGATCGTAGGACTTCTAACCAACCTACATGGTATGTGTAACCCGTGTATAAGTTAGCTAGAGTCTCTGTGTGTAGATCATATTCCCAATTTTCATTGAGAAATATCCCATCTAGACTTGGTGTGCCAAACGGTTCTCTTAAAGTGGACGCAATGTCACTTCTTATGAATTGGCTTCTAGGGACCTCTACTTTAGGAGGCGCAAAGGTGGTAGCTCAATAGGGCCCTCATTAAACGAAGTGGGTAGAATATCCACATGGACACTCTTTGGGAGGGTAGGGTCTACATAAGATGTGAATGGCGAATCTACTCCCCCTCCTTCTTCATTTACTTCGCTTGTCGCATGCTCAGAGCGTGTAGCTCTACTAAAGGTCTCTATTAGATGACTAAACATGCTAGATCCGAGTTGTGGGGCTCAAACTGGCATGTTTTGGCTTGTCTCCTTAGGGTTCTTGGTAGGGTGCCCTTCCATGGCTTCTAAGTCAGAGGACGAGTCACTATCCACTATTCGTGGATCTTGGGTTGCACTCCCTTGGGTTCCAGCCGAAGGCCAAGATGCCAACGTGGAGGGATGGTGTGAGCCTGCGTAAACTGAAACACCTTCTAGTGGTTCAGGCTCTAGCACCCGACCAGAACGTAGATGCATGTGATGTGGATACCCTACGTGCGTTGGTAACTACCCTTGAAACTCACACAAGTGGTTTCTTAGGTGTTTCGCACCCCGTTTTTACTTGTTTTTAGATTGTTTTTAGATTGTTTTTAACTCGTTTTTGACCCCCTTACTTACGGTCAAACTTGGACTAGGACGTGTGATAGCTTGAAACGAGCGTATCGTTTAAAGAGTCCTAGTGTGCTTTACAGCACCGTGTTCGCCTATCCAGAGCTCTTGTGGTCCTCAAAACAGTCCGTTTCCCTATGGGGGAAGGGGCGAAAGCCTATTTGCTTGTGGAGGAAAGGGTGAGGGCTTTATCCCACATGCTCACTTTACTCCTTGGGGAGTGGGCTACATATAGGGCACAACGTCCCATAAGCTCTCACTTGAAAGAAAGCTATGGAGGCTCACTCTCCTATATATATATATCAAAAGACCGAGGCCGGGGTCGGGGTCAGGGTCAATTGGGGGTTTTTCTTTTCAAAATTTTTTTCTCCAATTAAAAAATCTTTCCTCTCCACACGTTTGGTTTTTTTTCTTTAGAATTTATTTTTTTTTATTTTTTATTTTTCAAAATTAATTTTTTCTTTTTTTTCTTCTTTTTTTTGAGATAAGTTTTCTAGGGTTCAGCCTTGGCCGCGGTGCAGTTCACACACAGCACAGGTCCTGGGGATTCAGAAATCTCCCCTCACACGCAGAAAACCAGATAACAGAACGCTCGCCCACATGTGGAGCGGAAAGATAACAAAAGAAACAGATATGCAGAAGACAAATTGCAGAAACAGATTACAAAACACGGAAACACCTCAACAACAAACACACAGTCGCTTTCCTACAGTGTAAATTAAACTTCACGCAGCAGCCTGAGCTGTAAACTGGAGCTTGGTGCAGGGCAACTCCTCGGTAGCGGTGCCAAAAATGTGCGCTTTTGCCGCACAGGTCGTAGCTGGGGACTTGCCGAACACCGTATGCGAGCCACGGATGGCTGCAAGCATACAACCAGGGAAGCAAGCTCAAACGGAATGCAAAAGGTGTGTCACTCATCGCTCAACCGTCGCCTTGAAGGATTCCCACATCACAGTGAAGAAGGAGCCGCCGTCGCCGCTCTACCGCCTCTCCGCCGCCGTGCCGCTACACAGTGCTCGATCGCTCTCTCACTCTCTCTCTCTCTCACACACACGCAGGAGAAGGAAACCAAGGAGATAAGGCAAGAGCACTCTTGTATTCATCACAACACATGAGAATGAGGATTTTAGGGTTACATTTGACTCTTATAGGTGACTTAGCCGTTCACACTTGGGCGTCCATACATGGCCGACCGATTCTAACCCTTATCCTACTGATATTCAAGGTGAGCCTCTCATCACCCAATCCCTTCATCCTTAACATATGGTGCCGACAAGCCCGGCCCATGACTCAGAATATTTAAATTAATGACGTAAAACATAGTACGTCTCAATGTCCATCATAGGTTAACACTGTCCAAGCAGAGCTTGTTGGGATGATGTCTAAGAAGACTGGCTCTTTGCAGTGATGGTGCAGAGTCAGGAAACGAAGCTAATGTGAAGATTGTCATGGTGTCATGGGGGCCTAAGCAAGACTAAGTCGAGGGACTTTGCACCTTGGTGGTGGTGAATAGGAACAAGCAGATTCTGGCGTAAAGGTCAAGATCGCCTGAACAGGTTTCGGGACAGTTTGTTGGCTTGAGCATGGCAAAGCAAGTCTTGGTGTCAAGGCAAGCTAAAGCACTCAAGTCAGTTGAACCAAAGCCGAAGAGGTGCAAAGGTTCGAATGCCAAAGGTTCGCAGTGGTTTCACTTGGTGTCAGGTGGGGCTAAAGGCACTTTGTCACACAGAGAATCAATGCACTCATGTACCAAACAAGTTGAAGCAGGGCATCAAGGTCCATGGCAACCAAGTGCAGAGTTGGAAGTGGCACAAGATGGGGTAAACCAAGCTGGAGTCAGTGAGGTGGGCAACTCTTGTCCATAAAGATGGGGTAAACCAAGCTGGAGTCAGTGAGGTGGGCAACTCTTGTCCATAAAGATTTTGCACAAAGAGCTCAAGGGGCATCAGCGAGCAATAAGGCTCAGGAGAATTTTCCAACGAAGAGGAATGTGAAGTTAGATTTGAAGTAAAGATGTTGCAACCAAGTTGGTGTCAACTCGGCAGACAAGTCTCGACTTCCTTGAAGGCTTATGCATTCCGAGCAACACTGCATTGCCTCAGGTAATCACTCTTACTCAGCTCAGATAGGAGCCACAGCGAGACCACATAGTCACCTCGCCAGTTTTGTGGGGATTGGGGGACTAGCAGGGGCTTGAAGTCCGGGCCGTTTAGATGAAAAGAAGAAAAATACAAAAATATGCACAGTTTTTCATTTGTAAAAACAGGTTAGACACTGACCTTGCTGATGGCTATAAAGCAGGGTAAAGACCTCCCGCGAGTATTTACTATCTATCACTATGCACATAGAGCATTCTATGAGACGCATGCACTCAACCTTTGGTTTCAAAAGTAATTGACGAGGGCATCACAATTACTTAAAGACCTCCCGCGAGTATTTACTATCTATCACTATGCACATAAAGCATTCTATGAGACGCATGCACTCAACCTTTGGTTTCAAAAGTAATTGACGAGGGCGTCAATTCTATAAAGGGGAGGTGTATATGAGGTGGGATTTCTATCCAAAGGGACATGGTGCCTTGAGGGTATGCTAGCCCGCCCCGAATAGTTTGCCTCTATATGGGGAGGAGGTGCAAGGAGAGGCAAAGCACGGACCCATGGTAGGCATCTTAGGAATGCACTCACACATCGGGTAGGCATGTTAGGCCTTCCCGGGTGCGAGAGAGGTTCCGTGGTGGGTGTCGAGTGCCCCGGGGTTTGCCCTCCCTGCCTTGACGGTGATCGGGCTACTGAACATGGAGTCGGGACCGAAAACGGTGGAAAAACGGCCAACCGGTGGACTGACCACGGCGGACCGGCAAGCCGTGCCGTGCCGACAGGCCGACGGGTCATGGATGGAAGGCAAGACCCAAGTCGAGGCCAAGGGAGCTGAGCTGGGCACAAATGCAAGTGATCGGTGACACCTGCAAGGAAAACGCTCGAGACACGCTCGACAGGCCAATGGAGCCATTTCATGAAGCATGGATCGTGGAAGGCCACGTGTGACAAAGGCATCGCGGGACCATTTCCGCCGGTCTCCTGACAGCTTCCCTCTCCTCACCGTCATGCCTCATCCCTCTCTCGCTCGGCGATCGCACCCCCCTCTCTCTCTCTCTTGTGCAGCCAACTCACCGGCCACCCCCCCGCCGTCACCTCACTGTCACCCCCTTATCTCTTTCCCCCACTGACCAAGCCCTTCCCCTCATTCTCATTCTCTCTCCCTCCCTCTCTCACTCTCACCCCCCCTCTCTCGCTCGCTGACCCACCCGTCCCTTCCCTCTCCTCACCATCATCCCTCGCCCCTCTCTCGCTCAACGAACCCACCCCCTCTCTCTCTCTCGTGCAGCCAACTCACCGGCCCCCTGTGTGCAGCCCACCCCACTCGTCACCTCACTGTCACCCCCTTATCTCTTTCCCCCACCGACCAAGCCCTTCCCCTCATTCTCATGCTCTCTCTCTCCCGACCTGAGCCTCCCCCCTCCCCTGACCAAGCTCACTCCTCTCTCCCCCCACCCCACCGACCAACCCCCCCTTTCCCCCCTCATCGACCATCGCCCCCCTCTTCCTCACCGTCAACTCCCAAACTCACCCGCCCCCCCTCCCCCCTTCTCACTCACCTGCCCCCTTCTCTCTTGCAACCCCACCACCCCCCTCTTCCTCACCGTCCACTCACCCGACCTCCCTTGCTCTCACTCCCCACACCCCACTCACCCGCCCCCCCATTGCAATCAAAAGGCTACAGCCGTTTGGGCAGTTCACTCTAGCCACTCTTTTCGTTCTTCGTTCTTCGTTCTTGCACCACTGGGAAGGTGCAGGGTGCCGAAGAGCTGCTGGCCCTTCCAATACAACTCAAAGCAACTAAGTCCTTTGTCTGGAGATTCTGCTGCATGCACCAAGGGTTGTTTGTGGACTATGGCTAAATTTTGATACTGTGTGGAGATTCCATATGCTTGTATCCGATGTAGCTTTTAAGGCTCCCTTTGGGGTACATTGTGGATTACAATTGTGACTCTTCTTAGCCACGTATACCATACCAAAAGTCACGATTGGTTTGATGTATCTTTCAACAATTGAGGAGTTTTTTATTTCTAGTTGGAAGAGAGGAACACGGCAAAGATTCTCCACCTCACGGCCCACTCTCACCCGGTCCCCCACTCCCCCCTCACCAACCACTCCCGGTAGCCCTTGTTGTTGGCGGATGCTATCCCATAAGAGAAAGGTGATTGTGGGGTGGCCGTCAAGCACAACAGGCATGGACTTTGAGTGTAGCATGTGGCCATCCCCAAGAGAAGTCATCACATTGTGTAGCAGAGAGTAGAGCCTAGGGGTCGTCAACAGAACAAGAGAGCAACGTGAGCTTGGTGTGGTGGAGGACATCGGAGAGCACATCAAAGCACGACAGAGCTAGTCACTAGAGAGCAGAGCGTGCAGCAGAGCTAGACGGCTACATCTATAAAAGAACCCGCAGTCACTAGTTGGTAGCATCTATAGCAGCTCCCCCCCACGACAGCAGTTGTTGTTGTCAAACCGTGCTCTCCAAGAAGAAAACACATTAAAATTTTAAAGAATCCCTAACCCTTAAGACTTAGCCCCACCACCCCCCGTGCCCCCTCTCTCTTACTGGCGCCACCTCCCTCTCTCCTCTCCACATACAGCTTCCTATGGCCAACCTAATGTGCTTGGCTACTTTTGAAGAATAAGGCTATGTGGATGCAATGAATTGTCAGACGCCATTGATGTTTGCTTGCAAGCATGGAAGAGTAGCTTACATTGAGCTGTGGTGGAAGGGGGAGCTAACGTCCTCATATTTGATGCATCCCGTGGGAGGACTTGCATGTAGTACACTGCAAATAGTTGGGTACCTCCCCTGCCTTCGCTTAATCTTAATGCAGCAAAAGTTCTGTGTGAGGTTGCCTCAACACATGCTAATGATACTTGGGAGAAGCGAACCTTTTTTGTTAATGAGAAGCGGATCTTTTATGTACTAGCCATGGCCATGTTTCATTTTGTATCTTTGTATGCCTGGACTTCGTGGTGCTGGAAGTTTTGCCCAGACGAAGTGGCCAGTGATATTATTGTTTAGATTGGTTTTTGTGCTTTTGTTGAGGTAACCTTCTGCCGGATGCTTTGCTCGGGGGATGACAGTGATAATACAGTTATCGCTTGCTGGATGATGAAGTGCCCAGGAGCTCTAAGAAATAGCATGCTAGATGAAGTGCTGAGGAGCTCCCTGTTCAATCATTTTTTTCTACAGCTCATTGGATGAAGTTGCCCAGGAGCCTAGTTGATTCATTTTTATTTATTTTGTATCTCTCCACAAGGTTTGCCTGGAAGGATCATTGTATGAGATATGCCTGGCAGCCTGCTTGCTGGATGTTTCTTCCAAAGGCTCACCTATGTTTTCTTGGCATTCACCAGGACGATGAATTGATTAGTAGTGGGGCGACCTGTGGATGGGAAGCCAGTTCCTCCACACTCCACCGACCGCTCCGACTGCCATCACCGCCGCCGATGTGCTTCGACCACTCCGACGTCCCCGCTCTGCTGGTGCCCTTCGACTACTCCGACTGCCATCACCGTCCATGTGCTCCGACCACTCCGACCGTCGGTGCCCTCCAACTACTCCGACCGCCATCACCGTCCGTGTGCTCCGACCACTCCGACCATCTTGGTGCCCTCCAACTACTCCGATCGCCATCACCGCCGGTGTGCTCCGACCACTCCGACCGTCGATGCCCTCTAACTACTCCGACCGCCATCACCGCCAGTGTGCTCCGACCACTCCGATCGCCAGTGCCCTCTGATGACTCCGATCATCACGTCGTCATCGTTGGTGCCCTCCGACCGCCAGTGCTCTTTGACCCCTATGATCGCCACTAGTCCCCTTTGACCTCTCTGACCCGCTGGTCCCCTTTGACATCTCATATGTGCATGGCCAACCCCGATGGCACTCATGGAGGCAACACCCCTCTTCCTTTCCCAAGGCAGGGAGAGATCCTCTTCGAGATCTTGAGCACCATCGTCCTTTCCCCTCTCCCTTTCCCAAGGCAGAGAAAGATCCTCTTGAGCACCACCAGAGGAGGAGGACACCCAAGGAGGCATTAAGGGGAGCACTCTTGGGGCAGCAGACAGATAGTTGGGGACATACTCTCATAGAAGAGGACACTCTCTGGTGTATCGCCTTGAGTTCTAGCACAGTCCTCCTTCTATCGGAGCGGTCTCCCTTGTATCACTCCTTTTTGGTATTGAGATGGTAGTGTTGTGCTCTGTTTGGTGTTTTGTCTATCTCTTTGTGTGAGTGAGGTGAGTGAGGTGTGAGTGGTGTGTGTGGTGTGAGTGAGAGGCCTATAGGGGTACGACGGTGCTAGGTGGTCGTCGAAGTGCACGACAAATAGTGTAGAGCCTAGGTCTTGCATGTTTAGCCAGTGAGGTCGACTCATCCTTGGCAGGTATACTTCCCTGAGAGGATCCACACTCCCTTCTCCCCTAACCATAGTGTTTGTGGCAGTTGTCTTTGAGTTGTTGTCTTCGAGTTCCCTAGCAAGGACCTGTGGAGTCATCCACAACTTGTTGTCTTCGAGTTCCCTAGCAAGGACCTGTGGCAGTTGTCTTTGGTTGTTGTCTTCGAGTTCCCTAGCAAGGACCTGTGGAGTCATCCACAACTTGGACAAAATTTGGCGATCACGGTGGGACTCTCCTAGAGGTCAAGGATAGTCACAAATTTTTTCTTTTTCGTTTTTTCTTTTTTGATTGTGGTGAGAGGAGTGTTGTGCATGCCCGTGAAGACTAGAGCTTCTGGAGAAGATTCACCCCTTCATTCTCCTCTTCGAACTAGTCATAGGGTTCTTCCTCGTTTCCTTAGTCTTCCCTCAGCATCTTCCTCTTCTAACTCTATGGCAACTCCAGGGCAAGAGCCGTTGGCTACTATCCTTTATCGAGTGCAAGGTAAGCTACCAACCTTCAAAGGTACCATCACTGAAGATGCGGAAGACCATGTGTGACAGTTTCTCACTATGTGTGACTCAAGAGGTCTAAACCGAGATGATGCACACTTGGTCTTGTTCCCGAGCACGCTGGAAGAAAGTGCCGACCGATGGTATTGTCAATTTCCCATTAATCACTTCCCAGATTTGGCCACCCTCAGGCTACAGTTCTTCGCTACCTTTCGGCCAGGGAACTACTTCGACCTCATCACTCAAGAGCACACAAAACTTATGAAACTAACTAATTAAGCTACTCATGCCCAACTTTTCTCATAATGAGTATAACTTTTATAGTGCCTTTTCATGACACTGATTGATAACTCTCATATATGGTAAATCGTGTTTTTTGTTAGCCCCAAAATGGTCTAACATCTCCTTTACCTATACTGATGTAGATTCCATCCTTAAAGCTCTATTATGGCCCACCCTAATATCTCCAAGCTTCTATCTCTAATGATTTTGACATGATTGAAGCTTATAGATTTGTTGCCCTTGGAGTATGGATGTGGAGTTTACAAAGTTGTATCTCTCATGGCTTTGAAGGTGATATGCATGTACCCTGGTAAACTTCAAAGATGTGGAAGATGATGATAGTAATATACTTGCTCTTCATCTAGGCCTCTATTCTATTCATGTGTCAAAGCAAAGTACATCTTTGTTGTAGTGTCCCATTGCTTCCTTTCTTTGTTCGATGAGTACTGCAATCAACTTCATGAATCTACAAGACACAATGATTGATGGGAGATATTTTTTATTTTTTTTTATTTTTTTGCATCTCTTGTAAAAGAAGAAGGAAAAAGAAATTGAAGGAGGAGGGATTTTTTTTTGTTTTGGAGACGCCGACCCGATACCTGGCACTTCACGAACACCAGAGTGAGTTGATACAGGCGTTTCACTTGAACCACCACGCTTGGTTGGCCACATCTTCCGTGATTGAGGGATCTGAAGTTTACACAGATCCTGATCTTGTTGGTCTTCTTTTTTGGAATCACCACTATAGGTGACAACCACTCAGAGTGCTCAATGGGAATGGTAATACCTGCCTCGTCCATCTTGTCCAGCTCTTTCTTCACTACCTCTCAATATTTTGGGTTCATGCAGTAAATGCCCTTCCTGACTAGCCGAATGCCTTCTTTGAGTGGAATTCTGTGAGTGTGCAAATGGTTGGGTCTATCCCTAGGAGATCCTTGTAAGTCCATGCAAACACATCTTGGTGCTATTTGAAAAATTTGGTGATTCTCTACAGAGTGGAAGGGTCCTCCCAGACCCAAGCTGCCACCAAGATGGGTCGTGGCTCCTCTGTTGTGCCTAGGTTCAGCTCTCTCACCTCCTCGTGGTGGTAAGTGGTTGGTGAAAGAGGAGCGGTGCCGAGTGCTGCTGATGGAGAGCTACGGGATCATAGGCTGGGGTGTTGTCTAGAGGGAAATCATCAATGTGTTCCTCCGTCTAGCCAACGGGTATCTCTTCCACTAGCAAGGCTTCTTCCCGAGCCTTGAGGTGCTCTACCCGCCTCTCCTTGCGAGTGTGTCTAGGAGGGGTTATAGGTGCCTCTAATGACTCCTCTTGAGAGACCTTCTTGTTCGAGAAAACTCAGGTTCCCCTAGACCTATGACTATCTCTTCCTGTTGAGACACTTGTTGAGACATTGTTGCTGCAGAGGAGGAGGCCAGAGTGTGTCTAGGAGGGGTTATAGGTGCTTCTAATGACTCCTCTTGAGAGACCTTCTTGTTCGAGAAAACTCAGGTTCCCCTAGACCTTCTTGTTGAATGTCTTGTCGATTGGCTCCTCTGACAAGACCATTGTCTGCACAGGGATGAGTTTAGGTTGTCCCAACGACACCCAAGTGTCTACTATTGTCATGATGTTATGACTAGCTCTAGGGCTAATCAACGTGCGTTTGCACTTAACATCATTGCCTGTAGGAAAATCCAACCATATCATGATAGAATCTTCAATAGTTCACTTGTAGACTTAGACAAAGTTTATTGTGCAAAGCAAAGTTTCAAGAATCTTGGTGCATAATTTTCAAAGTTTGCAAATATTATTGTGTAGAATCAAATCTTAGTGAGACAATGAGTAATCCTTGAGCTAATCCTTCATTAATCTTGGTTATTTCTTGCAAGAATGTGGTTTCTTTTAGAGAAATTATCACAAACTTCAAGAAAAAAGTGGATATTGCTAAAAATTTATTCAAAAAACCAAGATTTTTGAATGTTGGTGACAATGGTGCAAGATTATGCCAATAGTAGTTTGTTGATTAAGTACCATTAAGATAGTTTCTTGATCAAAAAAATGACTAACAATAAGGATCAATACTAATCTAGTGATTAATGATTAATCTAGTGATTAATGATTAATCTAGTGATTAATGATTAATCTAGTGATTAATGATTAATCTTGGTGGAACTTGACAAATCAAAGGTAGTTTGGTCAGTTTATTAATCAAGAAAGTGATTTACTAATGTGGTAACAACATGATTAAAGACCTTTGAGTATAATTATTAACTCAATCAAGGCAGTTTAGTGGCAGTTTTGCAACTATTGGTAATTAACATCAGTTGGAATGACATTTTGATCAAAGATAAATTGGCATCTTGGTGTATTAATCTAGAAGAGGATCAACATTATCTTGATAAGAAATGACATATTATTAGCCACAGATTCTCTATGCAACATTGAGTTTCTGTGAAAGATACATGACTAACAGTGTTGTGATGATCTTGTAGCTTCCTTTCTGAGGGGTTAGATCAAGGTTTGGCTACTAGTGAAGCTTTTATATGTGGCCCAAAGAGCTCTTGGAGCTCTAGCTCAGCAAAGAAGGTTTGGCATCATAGAGCATTGAGCTCTCAACTCAACAGACCATCATCACGCAGAAGACAAGTGAACAATTCATTCAACACAAGCACAAGCAAAAACAGAAGTAGAAACATACAAGCCTAGATGGATCAAAAGAAGTGGCTACACCACTCTTGCCTTGGCAGAGCAGAGCAACATCACTCCTCACAACTGAAAGCAGTGTGATTGAAGTTTGCTGCTTTGCACAAATCTTGCAATCTGATTATTATAAACGTTTGCATAAGAGCTACCCTCATTGATGCAATGTGAGCTTTAGTAAGTAATTGTTGGCATTAAAGAAGATGTAGAAACAAAGATTCCAGTTATGAACAAGCAAGCCATAGTAGACACGACTGGTCTTGAGATGAATGCTAATGCTAGCCCTTCTTGATTGGCATCCTTGTATTTATTCATCTTAATGCAGACTAGCAAGCCAAGTACTACCAGAGCAGCTCAGCACCTACTTTTACATCAGGACCACCAGTAGTAGTAGGCAGCAGCAGCAATAACAACAAGTTTCTATATCTGAAACGACAGTGCCCTTTCTCTATATGTGTGGTGGGCAGATATTCAGGTATCAAGAAAGGGTCCCTCATTAATCATCTGCTCAGAGAGAGAGAGAGAAGGTCAACCTACAGAGATATCTACATTTGTGCCGAGCTTCCTAATATTGGAGGAAAGACACACACCAAGGTGCTCCCAACCTTGGAGCAGCTCAACGTCAGGTAGTAAGGGCGCCACGATCATTACATTCATAGCTTGCACACCTTCCCTTTTTCACATCTACCTTCCCTTCTACTTTTCACACCTTCCCTTTTCACACCTACCTTCCTTTTCCCATCCTTTTAACCTTTGGGTGTCCCATTTACACTTTGGCCACTTCACACTATTTCGACCATTCATATGTCATGTTGAGGTTTCACACCATTGTGATGTGGGCATATATACAGTGATTGTGAGGTGTTCACATGTAGCATAGCTTTTGTGTGCTGTGGGGGTTTTATTTTCACTTAGGTGTATTAATTGTTGAAATATACAAGTGAAGAGGGTGTGTGCAGGAATAAGCCCTTGGCTAGAGGCTGTAAAAGAGAATCTGTAAATGTGAGAGAACCTGTGAAAAGGTGACAATCTACTGGGAGAGAATAAAGGGTAGCATGAGGAGATTTAGGAGAGGTGTGGAGATATTCTGGGAGAGGTGGAGAGAATCAAGCAAAAGAGGTGGAGTGAATCAAGAAGAAATCAGTGGGATTGGATGCTTGGATGTAAACTCTATAAATTGAGGCATTGGCCTAATGAGAATTTGCTGGTTTTTGATTATCCATGCCTACATTTAGCTATCAATTAATTGCTCAATAATCACATGTTAATTATCATCTAATCTCTTTGTTAATGATGTTGATTCTAGCATTTGATCCACCATAACTCATCACATTGATGTAATTTTAACATTAATAGCATTGTCACGTATTTTAGGCATTGAGGTGTGCTCACACACGTTGATATTGTAGAGGGTGTTCACATGGCTCGCATTTTATCATGGGCTTGTTCATGTCCATTGGCACATTATTTGGGCTTTTTCACACGCGATGTGAGTTCCCTATGCATTGTTAGTTTTTTTCATATGCCTTGTGCATTGCAGGTTTGATTTGAACACTTTGGGGTTTTGGGGACCTTGTTCACATATGTAGTCATGATTTACTATTACCATTCATTGGACTGACATGTTGCACACCATCATTGTCATAAACATCACTATATTATCATCTCAGATCCAAATCTTAGGAGTGTCGCTCATGAATTGACTTCATGGCTCTACGATCAACATGTTGCACACCATCATTTTCATTGAGACATCACTATATTGTCATCTCAGATCCAAATCTCAGGAGTGTCACTTATGCATTGACTTCATGGCTCTATGATCAATATTTTAAGTTGCCATTTTGTGTCATGGTTCACATATCTTTTGTCAATTTCACACATACTTTTGGTACTTCAAGCCTTAGATCTTTATACCCCCATTTGTAGACTTCATGTTATGACGAGGTGGCATACTCATGCCATTGTTAGATGTTCGAGCTTGTGGGTTTATTGCCTAGTCATTTCAGGTGTTATTTTGATGAGGAGGATATATGGTTCAGATAGTCCACATATGATGACTTCATTGACTCGTTTGCTGGGTTACCTCGACATAGACGACATAGATGGTTCATCATTATTCACATGGGACAAGTCTTCTTATGTAAGTGTCCCACACTCTTGAGTCGCCATGATTATATTCCTAATAGAGTAGATTAGATCAACACGGATCTAGATAATGATGACATATCTTATACACACGATGATGTATCGCACACATGATAATGATGTATCACACACACGTGCTCATGATGACATGGACACATATGCACATGATGTTGATGTATGTGATGGTGATGTGTATGAGCTACATCATGTGGGCGTAATCTTGAGGGTAGGGATGGCATCGAGAACATCGAGTGCATCGTAAATGATGATACGTCTAGTATGTCAACCTACTTCTCTAGAGATTATAGTGAGGGCCAATTAGAGGATCTTGAGTATATCTATTGCACACGAGGTTACAGATACTCCATAGGATACCCATGAGCATACAATGGACCGTGAGGAGCTTTGGTTTGAGGTTCTTATGTTAGATGTGTTGGGCTATTCCTATATAGAGATCACATGTGGGGATATCTATGGTTTGACCACTACTCCTAGCTTTTATAGTGTACCTAGAAACATTCCTTTTGGATGTAGTTCTTTTGTTTGACGAGTCAAGTATAGCACATGAGGGTGATGATGACTTTATTGAGGTGAGACCTCATAGGCAAGGCATGAGTATGCACACAGATCACATGGATTTTGGGAGCTTTGCATTTGGCTTAGGCATTTCCATAGATCCAGTGATTACGGAGGCACCATTGATGGAGGCATACCATATACCTATGATGATACATTAGCTTTTGGTTTACGCCTTGACTTGGATTATAAGGAATTCTATTGTGATTTTCATGGATGCTTATGCATTGATGTGGATTCAGATTAATGGGCATGCACTTTTGGTCATATCGGAGATCATCTTGAGAGCCTTGTGCTTATTGATCTGGCATGCCATCATGGTACATTCATCTTCAACCTTGGTGGATATCTAGACCATGATCTTGGTGATGTATCTCATGGAGTAGTATTTGATCCAGGCTTCCTTGGTGACCAGCTTTCGACAATGGGATGGTGCTACTTCATATTTGATCCAGGTGGCTGCCACATGATTTTGACTTAGGGTGATAAAACTTACCCTTTTGATCCAAGTGGTACAAGCTATGGCTCTAATCAGGTGATTCCTTTGTTTCACATTTAGCCCTCGAGGATGCGTTGTTAGCTTTGTCATTAACATTGCTCTACATTCCTTTCCATTGGATCAAAGAGGGACCTTGATGAGACAATATTAACATTTAGTTTTGGATGTGATTTTTGGCTTTTGAATATAGCCTTTTGTATGTGTCTTTTGTACACAACCAGATTTCAATTTTGAGGATGAAATCATTATAGGAGGGGATGGGTTGTAACAAAGCTATTTCCCACTAGCACACATGTACACATTGGGGTTGAGTCACATAGGTTTTGGGCATGGTTTGTAACAAAGATATTTTCCACTAGCACACATGTACACATTAGGGTTGAGGCACATAGATTTTGGACATGGGGTAGTGTGGACATATTTTAGGGTAAGTGGCTATATAAGTCAATTAGTAGATAACTATTGTACCTTTTGATACCTATTATGATATTTTAACTATTATGTCGTTTCTTGGAGCTCATACTTCTATGGCATTCTTTCCATGTTTAGGTGGCTACTCTCTATGAGTAGCACATGTGTGTACTCCATGCTAATGTGTGTACTCTCTATGATGAGCAACACATGTGTGTACTCCATGCTAATGAGTGTAACCCTAGAATCCCTTTATTGCACCTTGTGTCTAAAACCAAGAAAAACTATTAGTGGTAATTTCAAAAATGGCTAGTGTAGAGGGCAGTTTAGTTGGAATAAATAATTTTAACATCGATTCCATCAAAATCTAAAATCTAAAATGGTGGAGTTCATAAGTACTCTACACTAGGATTTGAAATTAAGTATAATGGGATGCAGGGAATAAGTGTACATGGTGATGTAGTCAATAAGATAGATATCATTATAAAAATATCCATAATTATTATAGGGTCTACATCCCTATCCAAGTTTTGATGTATTGGGCCTACATCCTGGCTTGTTAGATCCTCACTTATGTCTATTTTATATTATAGTAGAGAGAGTGTTAATGATGAAAAAATAAGGTGAATGTTTGTGGAGGAGTCCTTGGAATTATTGGCAAAGAGGCCAATTGTGAAAGCACACTCCATGAGCTACTTCATTTACTCAATGAGCTTTATTATCTACAGCTTTTATTTTTGGGTCAACTATTGCTGCAGATCCGCACTTCTTGTGTCTTTCTCAGTGAGAAGAGCCATGGTCATTGCCACTTCTCATGTTGCTTTGGCTTGAAGTATAACTTCCTAACTCTTGTTTAATGTCTCTTTGACCTTTGTTGCCTCCCTCATCAAGCTTTGGCTTGGCTTCTTTAATGACTGCATCTTTAGCTGTAGCTTTTGCTTTCAATTTATTTAGAGTGCAGGTTAGATGGGCCATTACTTATTGGTGACTTAGTACTATCAAGTCCATCTGTTCTTTACCTTTCTCGATTTCATCATGCAGGGAGCTAATAGTTTTTGCATGAGCTTTGTTGAGTTCTTCTCTCTCACCTTGGAGGTGTCCATATTCTTCATTATTTGGAGGTGTTCTCTCTCACCTTAAAGGTGTTTAGATTCTTCATTCTTTTGTAGTTCTTCTACCTATGTGGTGGTATTCTGCTTGAAGGCATCCAAGTCCTCATCATCTTTTTTCACTTCAACATGCATCATATCTAACTTTCACACCTCCACCCATAGCTTCTTTTCCTATTATGTTGTGTTCTCTTGTATCTACATTTCTTGTTGGGTGATCTTGGCCTTTAACAGTATGAACTTCTCTGTGCGTAGCTACAACTCTGTTTGGCTTGATACATACTTTGAAGTCACAACTCCATATCCGCTTTCATTACCCTTGGAGTCACCGACAACAAAGTTAACTACTATGAGGATTGCTCCACTTCCTACTTCATTCATTCACTGGGCTCTTCAACTGCTGCTGGTGGATTGGCTTAGCTACTGCTCTAGTTTAGCTATTCATCCTTTTTTGTCAAATGCCATAATGGTAGGATACCTTCCTTGTTGCTCTTGCTTGTAGGAGTTGGTTATATTTAGCGTTGGCCTCATCATGTGCAACCCTTGTCCTTTTTGCAAACTACAACATGGTCTATTAAAGCACCTCTTCTTTTACTTGCAATTCTATCTTTCTATCTTATATAGAGGTAGAGGGTGAAATATTCACACTTTCTTGAGAAATTCACATCTAATTAATGTTAGTATTTTGGAGCAAAATATTGTTAGAATGGTTTGCTAATGCAAAAAAAAGGTGCAACACAAGTGAAAAATGCATTTTCTGGATGTATATGATGGCATGAAAAGCTAGGGTTTTTTCACGATGTGAATATCGTGAGATATTTAGTGTGAACTTTATTCAAGAAAGTGAGTGTCGAGAATGAAGATGGTGTCAGGAGGGTACCTATTAAGGAATAATGTTTTCTATTTAAAAACATACAAGTTTTTTGGGTGTGAAAAAATAGTACTGGGGTTTTTCACACATGTGTTTCTTCTGGTTTTTCACGAATAAAAAGTGAGTGAGTTTTTTTTGGATTTTTGAAGGTTGGGGGTTAGAATGAATTAAGAGAAGGTAGAAAAGCTAGTGATGGTTTTCAGGTTGAGAGCTAGTATAAGTTAAGGGAAGGTAGAAAAGCTAATAATTTCTAGCAATACCATGGAATTATTATATAGATCAATGTTCATAATTTTAGGGTTTTGTGATAGATCATATGGACATATATGGGCAACATGGGGGTTTTCACATACTTTTAGCTAGCAAACCTAATTTTTGGGTAGTTAAGGTATATTTGTTGTTTTGATATCTATGTTTGACCTCGACATATGATAGAAAGAGGATAAGATCTTGGATATAGTCTATGACAATGATACGAATAACATTAAGAGGTTTGCATAGATGTGAGATTAAGATGCAAATAGATCATATAAGCAACATAAACCCACGAGAGAGGATCCAGACAAGGTGCCCCTACCACAAGGGTTCTCTAAAGCATCCCTTGCCTATTCCATATGATCAAGGTTGTTGTATTGAACAATGTTTTGCACGTAAATATCGTGAGATATTCATGGCGTGAATACCTCCCTTACTCATTTATGCATGTTCTTTTTCCTCCCTACTATGAATCCTCTAGTCCCTTGATTTGTTTTATGGTGAGGTAGGTTCCCTAGTACCTATTCTCTTACTTGGAGCTCAAGGGATGAATTTGTTTTACCTTCTTCTTTATACATTGCATCTCCTCTTCCATCCATTGCATGAAGCTAGTTTTTGGGTCCATGATGGATTCAAGTTCTAACATTTTCTACACCTTACTCTCACTAGAGATTGATGCTTTTGCTTCTTCACATCTCTCTAGTATGTTGTTGCTTTTTTGTGTGGCTTTTGTACCATCTTTTTCTGAACTAGTTGAGGCTCTTGTGGCTTTTTATCTAGGCTCACCTTTTCCTTGCAAGGTCTTTCTTCCTACCCTCCTCTACTGTTGCTTGTCTGATCTTGTGCTCTTGGTCTTTATCTCATCTAGCTTTTGAATTGTCCTTTGGCATCCATATATGGGTGGCATCTTGGTAGTATCCCTGTGCTGTTAGAGTGGCTTTTGGTACCCCCCTAGCATGTCTTTTTATTTATAGTTCCTTTCCCCCTATTGAGTCTTGGCTAGATGAGGTTGTTGGCGATGCGGGTTCTTTGGAGTCTTAGCTATAGACTTCTTCTTCATTTTTTGCTTGCGTATCCAAACATGTTTCTTACATTTATAATACCCTTATTGGAGGGTGCGAAGATAGTGGAACAACATTTTTGTGAGATAGAGAGTGCAAGTTGTGTGACCGCAAATTAGGAGCTAGAAGGGGTAGATGCTAGTGAGGCCATGGAGGGATGCCCAGAGGTTGGACAGTCTACAATGGAGGGACAGGAGGTCCCTTGTATGTTCGAGGTACCACAGATACCTGAGATCAGGTTTGCTTCACTAGAGGATGGTAATGAGGGGTTTACAAGTTTGTTTGAATGCACAAAGGAGGTTTTTTTCTTAATTGCCCTTGTATGATGATACAGTTTGATGAAAGTGTTAGCATAAATCAGAAGATGGGTACATTTAAGTGTATGGATAGAGGTGTGGATAGTGACATGAATGTGTTGTTGGAAGACACCTTAGAGGGTTTCTTTGATTTTTTTGAAGAACCTTTGGATCAGCTAGATGATGTTGAGCTAGCTAATGCCCATGTGGATGTTGTCAGCAAGCTTTGGGATGAGGAGGTTATGGATACTAACGTAGAGTTGCAGAGCAGGTCTTTGATTTGGGCTCTTGGCTTGATGGAGCTCAAGATGGTCTCGTTGGAGAGGTTTTTTGTGATGGTGAGGATGTATCGGGAGAATGGAATGAGGGATTGGTGGAGGTGCCACAAGAATTGAAAGTGTTCTAAGTTGGGTGAAGAGATTAGAACTGACAATGTTGAAGGGACAAGGAGGAGGTTTGACAGTAAATATGCATGGATGAAGCAGCCGAATGATGGGGGTAGGACCCTGAAGTTGTATGCAGGCAGTGTGCAAGTTTTTGACCCTGGTGGGTTGGTTCAGTGCAACATGATAGCTATGGAGGAGGAAGAATTTGCTCTTTTCAAGATTGACATAGAGTTGATTCTCTTGAAGAAGTGAGAATACTTTTTCTAAATGTTGTTCATGTTCTTGACGATTCTTACTCAAAACTAAGATATGATCGAAAAAAACTACAACAAAGTTTTGATATTTCAAGAATATCCTATTCATCATTCTGTTAAAAGTAGCTGGAGCATTAGTTAAACCGAATGGCATAACTAAAAACTCATAATGGCTAGTTTGGGTCCTGAAGGTAGTTTTGTAGATATCTCCTTCGTCCATTCAAATCTGATGAGATAACCAGACTTTAGGTCGATCTTACTAAAGACTTAGGCTCCTTTAAGTTTGTCTAGCAAGTCATCTACTCGAGGTGTTGGATATCGATTCTTAATAGTAATTTTGTTTAGTGCACGATAATCGATACACAATCGATATGTACCATTCTTCTTTTTAACGAGAAGAACTAGAGCACCAAATGGAGAAATATTGGGTCGAATAAATTCCTTATCTAATAGTTCTTTGAATTTACTTTTGTTCTAGCATGTTAACTCTATAAGGAGCCTTACATGGTGGTGAGCTACCAGGAATTATTTCAATTTTATGGTCTTATAGATGAGGTCTTGGTAAGCCAGGTGGTAAGTCGTCTATGAAGCAATTAGAGAATTTAGAGATGAAAGGGTCATGCGATATATTTGATTTGGAGTCATCCTCGGTAGTAAGCTGGTTGACAAAAATAAAAAATGTCCTCCTTTTTCCATACAAATCTTTTTGCTTGGGTATGAGTCAAAAATGAGTCTAACTCGCCTTTGTTTTGGCATTGAAGATAAATTTCTTGGTCATCTTTTATTAACCACATGGTATGGGTGTCATAGTCAATATGGGGGTTATGCTCATGTCTCCATGGCATACTTAAGATGACATCCACACCTTGTAAAGGTGCCACTAGGAATGTTCTCTTTTCTTTTAGTGAACCCATTTGTAATTCTAAATCTCTAACCTCCCTGGTGTAATTGTACTTAGTACCTTGAAATGCAGCTTTTACTTTCTAACTAGAGTATGATGCATCTAGGTTAAGTGCTTTCAGTGCTTCTCAAAAATAAAATCATGCAAACTACCATCATCATGGAATATAAAAATTGATTTTCCTTTTATTTTCCCTTGAATTTTCAATAAAGCATGAATTGAAAACTTACATTGATCTGAATAGTTGGGATCAAAGTTACCCTCTTACTTGAAAGAATCTTCTTCGTCTTCTTCAATAACGTTGAGTCGAGCCATCTATGTGGAATTCTTCTTTTTGTCAAGGCAATCTTGCGCTAGATGTCCTTCCTTATGACAATTGTAGCATCTGAAGATTCGATTCTTTGGTTGTCCATTTGAAGGTTTGTTGTTGTTTGTTGAAGGCATAGTTCTCTTAGGATGAATGTGCTAAGTCGGATATTTGCTGAGTCACATATTTAGTAAGTCGGATATGTGCTAAGTCGGATATTTGCTGAGTCAGATATTTAGTAAGTCGGATATGTGCTAAGTCAAATATTGTAAGTCAAAATTATAAGGTGGTAGGAATGTATGATGAATTTTTTGGGATCTTGGAAGTTACGATATGTAATGGTTATTCAAGAATAACGTTTTGGGGAAAGAGTAACGTTTTTTGAGCAAGGTAGAAAAGAAGGGGAAGCAATGTAAGGAAGAAGAAGAGGAGGAGAATGAGGCAGATTTTTAGGGTTTTATCTCTTGTGTGACCTTGCTCTGTCAAAGTTCTGTCTATGCATTACGTTTCTGCTATGTCTGAATTTTTGTTTTCGCCTAATCAACATGTTTCTTGTGGAGAAATTGTATCTGCTTAACTGCTTGGCTATGCAACCATTAAACACTGGCGAATCACGGTGGTTTTAACCATAATGGTTGATTAGGATGGAGCCTACAATAGGAGCATGCAAAGCAAGTGCTGGAGATTCAGGCACTACTGATTCAGGAGGCAAAATCTGATTCAGACATAATCAGGCTGTGCAGAAGATTGAAGAAGAATCAGTTTGTCTATTTTTAAGAAAGGGTGTAATTCGAATGACGCTGCTCAGAACCTGCAGCAGCAGGTAGAGCAGAATCAGAATCTACAAGTGCAGTAGAATCAGAATCTATAGGTACAGCAGAATCAGAATCTGCATATCCTTGGATGGGATGGTGGAATTCCTCATTCAAAGTGCTACTTCACATTGGAGGTTGACGTGTTCCAAGTAAGCCATCATTCAAATTTTGCATAATAAACACCTCAAATTCTGATTTTAGAAAGTTTTTAGCAATGTTTGAGCACCTATTTGTCATGAGGGGTGGATCTTGGTATAGCACCGCAGCTCTCCATTCCAAGCATACATATGGGCTTTATTTGGTGTGGTGCATTGAATATGAGAGCTCACATAGCTATCTAATTTCTAACTTCAAATATGGGTAAAAAGAAGAAAAAGAAGTGTTTGATTTGCATGAGTCATAACCATGCAACAAATGAATGCTCATACATGTGTGAGCCATGTTCAAAAGGAGATCAATGCATGAAATTTTGCATGGTTGGTTTGAGCGCCAAACTTCACAAAATCATTTCAAAGATCAAATATGCATCCAAAAATGGGTCTTGTGAGAAGATGGAGAGAGCTAGAGAGAAGCTAGAAGCCTTTGAAGAGGTTCTTGATGATGCATATGTATATTGTGAAAAGCATGAGGGTCAGGAAGAAGAGAACTTGTTCAAGCCTTAAGCGGGTAGCTAGATTGCAAAAAGCATGTGAAGCATTGCATGAGAGTTATGAAGATGAGTTTGAGTGTGAATCAAGTGATGACGATGATGAGTGGGGATACCCAATGGGAGTGTCGATGATTGAGGGAGAGGGAGTACAAGTGGGAGTGAGCCAAAGATGCCACCAAGAACCCATAGATACCCCCAAGGCATTCAACCAAATGGGAAAATTCTTCACCACACGCATCCCAACAACCAAGATGATGATGAAATCATGTGCATGAGCAATGTTTTTGCATCACAAAACTCCAACTCTGAATTTTCAAAACTGGAATCAAATCAGATTTCAGTTCAAAGCTCTGAATTTGAGAATTCCATGTTTTTTGCAAGTTTCCTTCACCTAGTGCTGCAAGGTGAAGGGCAAGTCTCAAATGATGCACAAGATCATGAAGATGGGGCTGAAATGCATCAAATTTCAAATCAGAGAAGTAACTCTGAATGTCCTAGAATTCAAATTTTATGCAAATCAGCAGATCATGACAAGGTGGATGTGCATGTTGATGCAGTGTTTGATGTTGTTTTTGATGTTGAGGTTGATGTTCATGAATGAAGATGATGTCATCCATAGTTTTCTTCATTTTTAAGTGTTGGAAATAAGTGCACACTAGGTGTACTATTTCTAGTCTAGTTTCACTTAAGTCTTTGTGTCTTGAGTCTAGTGCCATGTGGCACCTCTACATTTATCCCATAAGTCAGTCTACTCAATCTTGTACTTCTCACCTATATATTGTAGGTGTCACATCAATGAAAGAATCAATCTTGTGTCTTGTCTACCTACACTCATCTCAAGGTAACTCTTGTATTTCATTTGTTCTTGTTTTATTTCTAGTTTTGCTCTTGCTTTCATATTTCTTACATGGTATCAGAGCAGGCTGCTTCTGCCCTGTATTGCCTGCCATAGCTTCTCCCTAGCTGCGCTCAGCCTGTAGGACCAGCCTACTCACACTCTGCACAGGCTGCGCCGACTTGAATCTGCTGTCCACCCTGCGCCGGCTCCACTCATCTCAAGGCTGCGCCGACCTGAATCTGCTGTCCAACCTGCGCCCGGCCTGATTTCAGTAGCTGCTGCATACTTTTCTTGTTTTCGTGAAGCTGCTACTGCTAACTCACTTGGAGCTGCTGCTGCCCGCCATACTGTTGCAGCTCTTCTTTGGCTGCCTTCTTCATCAACTCAAGGGTGCGTATCATCTCAAGGAAGCTGCAGATCGACTGTCCTCCTAAACGAGCTATTTTTGTTGCATTCAATTCTGCCATTGCTTCCTCTTGAAGAGTCTACAAGGTACTGTGCATTGTCTCCATCAGTTTGCTGGTTAGTCCTTTTCTTATCCTCATATCTGCAAACTGCTAGTTCCTCATGCTTCGATGGGCTGTCAAATGCTATGGCCTTGACAAGTGGTGAGAGAGCCGGCTTCTAAAAACAGTTTTGGATCTCTTCTTTCATTCATTTCTGCAATCTTGTAAGGGAATAGACATTGCCCTTGCATTTTAGCAAGAGGTAAGACCTTCCCACATGGCTTCTTCTACTCATTCTCTCATGTCTATCGACAAATTCAATGGGTCCAACTTTCATACTTGGCAAATCAAAATCAAGTGCCATCTTATGAAAGAAAGTCTTTGGGACATTGTTCATCCTGCTGCTCCCGAAGATTCCGACATTGAGCAAGTTATCACTTATGCTCCCACTGCCAAGAATGACAAAGCCTATGCTATCATCTTGCTCGGTCTTGGAGATGATTACATTCATCACATCTTCGACATACAGTCTGCTTCTCGAGCATGGATCACTTTGGATACCCTTTTTGGACCCCGCTCTAAAAATTCTAAGATTGCACTTATGATCTCATTCTTTGATCTATATATGCAGGAGGGAGCTACTATAGCCTCTCATGTCAATTATTTTCGCAGTCTTATGGTTCAGCTTGCATCAGTGAAGTCCCCCATCTCCGAAGATATTGCTTTGGTGTGCTTCTCAAAAGCTTACCTGACACCTATGCTACTCTTGTCACTACCTTCAAGTATCACAATAATCCTACTCTTGAAGGTATCATCAATGCTCTCCAAGAAGAGGAAAGAACAAAACAACAAAAGGTAACTGACACTGCATTTTTAGCAAAGAAAGGAGGATCTAAGGTAAGAAAGCCTTGCACCCATTGTGGAAAAACTAATCATTTGGAGAAGGACTGCTTCAAGGCTCATCCATGCACCATTTATGGCCATGATAATCACCGGGAAAAGGACTGCTACTCTAAAACCTCTACATCAGCCCCTGTATCTACCTCAGCCCATGTTGCTGCAGCATCTACATCAGCAGATCTTGCTGTTCATTCCTCACATGATGAGGAATGGGCTTTCTGATTACTTCACCTTTCTTGTCTACCACTTTGACCACCGATGATGTAGGTCAAGGGGTCTATGTCTTACTCATTCTGCTTTAGGACCTCTCTCTTGTCCCTACTTGAGAGGCAGAGATTGCCCTTGAAGAGGGATGTCTTCAAGGTCCATCTGTTTGTCTACAGTCAGTTCTACAGTCAGTCTTCTGTCTATCTAGTCTTGTCTGTCTATCTATCTGTCTGTCTATCTGTCTTGTCTGTCTATCTGTCTATCAATCTGACTGTGTCTTGTTTTAGATCCATCTTGTCCCTACCCTTGTGGACCCATATGAGGATATCACTTGAGGAGGGGTGTCTCAGGATTTTTTTGTCTCTCATGTCTTTTCTCTCAGTCTATCAGTCTTTATGTCTATCTTCTAGTCTTGTCTTTTTTTGTCTTCCTCCTAGTGTCCACTTAAGGAGGGTGTTGGAAATAAGTGCACACTAGGTGTACTATTTCTAGTCTAGTTTCACTTAAGTCTTTGTGTCTTGAGTCTAGTGCCATGTGGCACCTCTACATTTATCCCATAAGTCAGTCTACTCAATCTTGTACTTCTCACCTATATATTGTAGGTGTCACATCAATGAAAGAATCAATCTTGTGTCTTGTCTACACTCATCTCAAGGTAACTCTTGTATTTCATTTGTTCTTGTTTTATTTCTAGTTTTGCTCTTGCTTTCATATTTCTTACATTAAGATGATGTTGATGCCAAAAGTGGGTATCTTGTTCATGATGATAATCATATGCATCAAATGCATGATTGTGATGAGCATGATGACATTGAAAAGTTTTTACTTTCAATGACATTTGTTCTTGTTTTATTTCTAGTTTTGCTCTTGCTTTCATATTTCTTACATTAAGATGATGTTGATGCCAAAAGTGGGTATCTTGTTCATGATGATAATCATATGCATCAAATGCATGATTGTGATGAGCATGATGACATTGAAAAGTTTTTACTTTCAATTGATGAGGGATGTGATGATCTCTTTGATGTTGATGTTGCAAAACCCATCCTTTTTGTAAGTTTCCTTGACCTACTGATGCAAGGTGATAAGAAAGTGATGAGCCATGCTCAATCTCAGCAAGTTGGGGCTAAAAATCAGCAAAATTCAGATCAGGGTAGTCACCTTGAATGCCAAAATTTTCCAATTTCATGCAAAACAAATGAAAACAAAGCTAACATGTTTGATGTTAATTCTTTGCAACATTCTATTCCAACTCTCATGGCTGAAAATGACCTTGAAAGTGATCCCATGGATGAAAATGGGGATTCTCTCATAGTTGAGGTGGATCAAAACCAATTTCCCACTCTCTCTAATCCATGTTTTAGCATTCAAAAGAATTTTTACAGCAAGCAGGTGCAAATCTCATTCAAAGAGGCTGCTGTGTTTGGATTCTTGGTATGACCAATTATTGATATTTCTGACTGACGACACTATCCCAGATTTTAACCAGAATGCTGTTATTCAAGAAGCAAATTCTAGTGCAGCAGGTGGACATTTCTCAGGAGATATAACAGGAAAGAAAATTCTCCAGGCTGCTGGATTGTGGTGGCCCACAATTTTGAAGGATGCACATGAGTATGCTAAGAGGTGTGTAATATGTCAAAAGACTGGTCAGCCAGATAATAAGGATAGAATGTCAGATCATCCTATTCTGCCACTAGAGCCTTTCCAGAAGTGGGGAATGGATTTTGTGGGACCTGTTAAGCCTACAACAAGGAAAGGATGAAGGTATATTTTGGTTGCAACAGACTATTGTACTAAATGGGTAGAAGCTGTAGCTTTGAAGGATAATAAAGCTTCAAGTGATGTCTTTGGAACAAGGGTAGAGAAGCCAATCAATGGTTTTAGGCTGAAGAAGTTTCAAGGGAAACCACCACATCTTGATTGGCCAGTTTCAGCTTTGGTGCATGCTAAGGAAGTAAGATCCGACTCATCAGAAATTAACACAGCACAGAGATGGATGTTCTTAAGGCAAAACATAGGTGTTGAGATGATGGTGGCAAGAAGCTTAATTGTTGGCACAGCATGTTTTGATCAGTTGTTGCAGAGCTTGAAATTTGCTGAAGCTTTTGTCAGAGTTTGTTTGACTGAATTCTGCTGTGTTGGAAGTTGCTTAGTCGGACTTTATTGGCTCAGAGTTTTTAAAATTAAATTTTTTTTCCAAAAGTCTCGAGTTGGGGACTGCATGCCCACTAAGAGTGATGATTAATACTTTATAGAGAGCACCTTCAGTGCAAAAAGTGCAGGAACGGGAGAAGAACCAGAGTTTAAAGACACAAGTTGCAGGCTTGTTGGCAAAATCAGTTGAGATAGTTGTAGACCAAGTGCCTGATGTAGAGATGCATGGTGCAGAGCAGATACAGATTGCTAAGCAGTTCAAGGAACCAATTTCACTACAAAGTGTGGATGTAGCAGCAACAAGAGACAAGGATGTTCAGGTTGCTGAACTTGATTTTATGAAGGAGGTGGACCAGACTATTTGATGAAGCAGCATGATTTTACTTTTGTTTGACATTTTGAGCTGATCAAGGGATGTGTGGATCTGAGTCAGATTTCTTTGAAATCTACCACCGGAACGTGCCAAGTGCTGAAGGCATAGTTCTCTTAGGATGAATGTGCTAAGTCAGATATTTGCTGAGTCAGATATTTAGTAAGTCGGATATGTGCTGTCGGATATGTGCTTAGTCAGATATTTAGTAAGTCGAAATTATAAGGTGGTAGGAATGTATGATGAATTTCTTGGGATCTTGGAAGTTACGATATGTAACGGTTATTCAAGAATAACATTTTGGGGAAAGAGTAACGTTTTTTGAGCAAGGTAGAAAAGAAGGGGAAGCAATGTAAGGAAGAAGAAGAGGAGGAGAATGAAGCAGATTTTTAGGGTTTTATCTCTTGTGTGACCTTGCTCTGTCAAAGTTCTGTCTGTGCATTACGTTTCTGCTATGTCTGAATTTCTGTTTTCGCCTAATCAACATGTTTCTTGTGGAGAAATTATATCTGCTTAACTGCTTGGCTGTGTAACCATTAAACATTGTTATCCTTCCGAATACCTCCTTTAGCCACATCTTTACCCTTTTGCATCCTGGATTTATCAAAAGTACTAGCATGGAAAGAAGATTTAGTAGATTTTGTAAAAGATTTATCTTGAATCTTGAAATCTCTAAATGTAGCTGTTTTACATTCTGAATTTAGGGCAAGGTCCATAGTAGTGCTAAGGTCATGTGGATGAAACATGTTAACATCAGCCCTAATGGTAAACTTAAGTCCTGCAATGAATCTTCTACGTTGCTCTTTTTCCTTGACTTTTTCAATGACTTGAATCTATAAAAGAATATCTCGAAACTTGTCGATATAAGCTTGGACATTCTCTTTATCAATCTAGTGCAGAGTGTCCCATCATTGACATGCTTTAGCTTTGTACTACGATGGTAGAAAATGTTTCTTTAAGAGTTTATGAAACTCTTTCCATGTTGAAGGTCGATGTTTACCTTGCTTAATCACGTTCCACCATAAAGCCACAGTTTCAATTAAATGATTTTATCTTTTTTGGAGAACTTCTCGCCAGAGAAATAGTCATCTAGTTGGCTAATCCAAGCAATGAGAACTCGTTCATCCTTCTTGCCATCATAATTTTGGAAAGTGAATGCCTTTCGATTGATTCGTGAGTCTTTCTTAGAATTTTGAGTATGCAATGTAGCTGCATCATTTGTAGCTAAATTCTTATATGAAGTGATCATTGACAAGGTTCAAATCATAAAAACATTTAAATGCCCAATAAAACTTGTGACTAAGGGGCTTATTTTTTAAATGAGGTGATCAAGGAGCTGATAAAACAGCACATGGTGATACACAAAAAGTGAACAATATATTATCGACCTTTGAAGAAAGTGATGTGGTGCTACAATTAAACTCCAAGATGGGACCACAAAACCAAGAAAGCTTAAGGTGAAACTCCAAGATGGGACCACACCCAGGAAAGCTTAAGATGAGATGGGCAAGTCCATACAAAGTTTTTAGGAAGTTGGGAACATGAACATTTAATTTAGGAAGTCTTGATGGTGATGACTACCAAAACCGGTGAATGGATACATGTTGAAAAGCCGTATTACAAAAAAATTATAGATAAGATGTAGAATAACCAAAAGTAAGAACTAGATTAAGAGAATGACAAAGAAAAAGTGGATCGAGATGGGAATGAGATTACTTTTGTATGAACGTAAGCATGTTGGGTTTGCATGTGAAGGAGACAAAAAGAGAGTAGGGCTAAGTGAAAATTAGGGGAGGGATAATCTTTCTATATATAGAACATTCTAGCTCTCAAAACTCATGGTAAAAAATCATGAAATCAACATGGTTATTGCTTCAAAATCCTATGGATTTTTTTATCTTGTACCCCTTCATAGCAACATTCCAAGTCAAAAGAGACATCTTATACTCCATAGAAGACCTCTTTAAATGCCCTCACTTGCAAGTAGAGAGACAATAACTTTGATCTTGCTTTGCTTAAATACGGTTTGAAGAGAGTTAACCATAGGGTTTTCTCATTATGTGTGTGTGTGTGTGTGTGTGTGTGTGTGTGAGAGAGAGAGAGAGAGAGAGAGAGATTCATATAATAGTACTAGTCCATGATTTGACTTATGGGACTAAAACAAATGCATTACAATAGTTGTGGAGTGAGAGTTTGGGACTGAGGTTTCCAACAAAAGCCATGGGGCTCATAAGGGAAAAGGAAAAGGAAACCTAGTGTAACAACATCTAAAGAAACTTCACAATAGGGAAATATATCACTTGAAGATTAAATAGGATTTGTAATTTTAGGTGAACAAAATTCTTGTTTGATGGATTTGCCATTGCGAAAAACCACCTACCTTGCATAGCTCTCCCCTTTTTTTATTTAAATTAGTTGATGCAATCTCCTATGAGATCCATAGTGTGTTACCCTTGAATTTGTTCTAATGTTGAAGAATGAGATGCTTGTCTCCTAAGGAGTTTTGTGGTAGTGATAACCCATGAGATGCTTGGTATCACTATGTTGTTCCATGAACCGTGGTATACCACCTATCAGGTAATTCCAAAACTCAAAGTTAATAGTGATATGCAAGTTGTTCTCAACTTCCTTGACCGTCAATATGTCTTTTGTTTTTTTGGGGGGGCTACCCCTATGTATCTAGAGAGAGAGAGAGAGAGAGAGAGAGAGAGAGAGAGAGAGAGAGAGAGAGAGAGATGTCGATAATAGGTATATGTTAAGGATCTTTATACATGGAGACTTTCCAATAACCACACTCTCTTCCAAGATAAGGATTAAATCAATAAAGTATGAACAAGATAATCATATAACTTAAGATAATCATATACATGAACATAACACAATTAAAATAGAAAACACACAAGCACATAAGCATTGGGTTAAATCTCTCTCCCCCAACATGAGCGGCTCGGATTTCTCCGTATTATTCTCATCCACCACTAATTGTGAATCACCCATCTTTGAGCCATTGCATCTTTTATGGTCAAGGCAATTCTCCATTTCTCACCACATAGTTATTTATGCTCCATTTGGTCTCCCTTTCTCACATAACGAGTAGTGTGATTAATCAAGGCAAAAAAAAAGAGGCAAACTGCACTTCGGAAGCGCTTGCTTCTGGAGTATAGTCTACACTTCGAAAGCATGCGCATTCTTCTTCTCATGGTTGGTGGCTAAAGATATGGCAAAACAGAGGGAATAAGGATGAAACACGTTGACCTCTGCTCTAATAGTGGGTCTCAAACCACAAACTTCCTTTTTTTCTCCTTGGTACACACTTTTTAAATGGCTTGAAGTTATAGTAAGCTCTGCCAAAATCTATTAATATATGCACACACATTATCTTTCTCCAATCGCCTAAGGATAGCCCACTCCTGTCTAGCTCTAGATTTATACTCTAGTGGTAGAAAATCCTTTTTGAGTGGGGTCTACATTTGCTTTTGCGAGTCATGTTCCACCATAATGCTGCACTTTCTACTAAATGATTACTAGTGCACTTGATTTTATCCTTCTAAGAGAATTTCTCCCTTGAAAAGTAGTCATCAAGTTGACTAAGCCATGCAAGTATAGTACAAGCATCTTTCTTACCATGAAAATTTTGAAAAGTAAAAGCTTTGAGGCTAATCTTACTCCCTTTCTTTGATTCTTGGGTATGAAAAATAGCTTGGACTGTTTTGCGAATATGGTCATCTTTAGAATCTATTAAATCAAAAACTGAGGATCCCTTTTTTCGCTTTTTACGATCCATCTTTCTTTCTAAAACTTACCATTGTCTCCTCTTACTAAGAAGTTATGCTTGTAGAGCATTTAATTACTCTTGAATAGTGCGAGATTCTGGATAATGACAAAACCTTAGCCCAATGATAATACTAATGGGCCTTTACAAATAAAATAATCTTGTGCACATTCATACATAAAATAACATTGGACATACTCGCACATAAAATAATCTTGTGCACACTCACACATAAAATAACCTTGTGCACATTCCATATATTAAGTTGGTTTTTGCACACAATTAACCAGTCATATTTTGTCTACAATTATTGTGCTTAAAAAATATAAAAAATATATACTTCTAACAATCCTCCTGTTTGAAGAGCAACTTTCCTTAGTTGTGTAGAAGAAATGCAACAACAACATCTTTTTCGTAAGCTACTACTGATGACATAACTTCCAAGGTAAACTCAGAGGTCCAAACATGACTTAGAGGTTGATCAAGCATGGCTCAGAGGCTCGGGTGAACATGGACTACTTCAATAAAACTCATGCGACACCTAAATTGGTGACCCTCACACTCATCATCAATTAAACATAACATACAATTTCTACCCATCAAATGAACGCATGTGAAACGAGTTGAAATATCCCATACTACAGGGAATCATTCCACATACAATCATCCGCTGGTGTAAAAGATAAAAGACATAAACGTGTCTGGTGTGTTTATGTGAAACTAATCTAGTCTCCCATACTACCAGATCAATTCCATATATCACTCCTTCAGAATATAAGTTTTAGATGGAGTTACTACTTCCTTCTGAAACTTAAATTCCGACACATATTTTTTTATCTTAAATTTGTTTAATTAAATTTAAATTCTTAATTGGGATGTTAATAATTAATATGTAAAGTGTGAAAATATTTAAAGTGTGCATGCTAAAATCTATTCTTACTAGAGAAATGAATAATAAGCTAATATCTTATTGTAAAAGTAGAGATGGTTTTAAAGAAATTCTAAGTTATTTTCTTGAATGTCTAGGTAGACTTATCATTATGGGATCTAAATATTTTGACCTAATCTTAATGTTTAATCTATAATTTGCTAAGCTTTACTATTTAGGTCTTTAGGTTATAGAAATGATAAAACAAATGTGAACCGCTTGCAAAATGAAGTGGATACATATCTCCATTGTTTGATAATATATTGATGATGATACCCTCTTGCTCGAGATTTTTTTCATCAGTTGGTGGATGTAGATATGAACTTCTTCTTCTTCTTCGTCGAATAGTCTTTAGCATAATGTCCTTCTTGATAACATTTGTAACATGTAAAGACAAATTTCTTGGGCTTTTTGTTATTAATAGAGCTATAAATGTCTCTTTTCTTGATTTTGTTAACTTTTTCTGATTTCTTTCTTATTGCTCCTGCTCAGTCATTGTAAAAGTTTCTTTTAGAATTTCTCTCGAAGTTCCCATTCCTTATACACGAACTTGTGAAAGAGTTAATTTGTTCTTGAATTGTGGGGCATTGTGGCAAATCTGCCATAGCTAAAACTTAAGAAATAACAAATATTTTTTATTAGAAAAGTGTTAGAAAATATGTATCTCATTGTTTGTGGTGTCTTCAAAATTATTTGGCAAAAACAATTTAATACTCTAAGAACATGTGAATCTATATACTTTCTATACATACCAAGTATAAAATTTTTTAGACAAATATTGAAGAAAAAGAGAAATATAACAACTAAGGTTAGAGTTTAGAGTCGCTATTGCAATATTACTGGAAACAACAATTCAAATAAAAACATGATATCAAAAAATAAAATATCAACTAAGTTTTGATATCATGGTGGGAGAGACTTACCTTGAAGTGATGAGTTATTTACTATTAAAGAAAAATGAAATTTGAAATGGATAAAAATGTTAACTATAACAAGCTTAATAATAATACGGATGTGATCAAATATAGTTACTTTTTTAGGTGGTAACTTAGATTTAAGGTAGTGAAGATGTTATAGATATATATTTTATCATATTTTTCATGCTTAATAATCGTAGAAAAATATGCTTGATTAAATGTGTGTAGAAATCAGCTTATTGGAATGTGTGAATGTGTGCAAGGTTATTCCATGTGCGAATGGGCATAAGGTTATTTTATGAGTTGTTTTTGTTGGTCACGTGCCAAATATTTGTACAAATTATTTATGCACACTTGTGCATGGGGTTGGTATAATCATGGCACATATGCTAGAAGAGTTGTAATTATTTACACTTAGTGTGTGAACAAGCTCTAGTGTTTAGGCTATTTTTGTAAAAAGAAAGCTTGTAGAGCAAGCTTGGGCTAAAATAGCCATGTAACCTATTTTTTATAGAATAATATACTATAAAAATACTCAAGTGGGGATGCTTTTGTGGGTAGTTGGGACCCAATTTGGTCTTTCTCTTTGGTATCTATATTTTGATGTGCACGCGCTTCCTGTGAGGTCCCCACGATTTTCCATTTTATGGCTCCTCTAATACCACTAAAATGGAAAAGAGTATTATCTCGACTTACACACGATAATTCCCCATCTTTACTAAATAATTATATTTTTAGATATTAACGAATTGTTTTAAAATTCCCTATTTCTCCTAACCTTTTCATTTTGTAGCCAACAACAATACATCGAGGTAAGATTCTCTTACTTTTGGATTTTATTTTATTTTATATTTGTTATTTAAGTTTATTTCACTTTGACTCAATATAATTAATGATATGAAGAACAAGACTACCATGACAACTACTCCAACTCTTAGGGTAACATATTCATAGGAGTTCTATTTAAAACTTTCTTTTTAGGTAAATTTCAAGGAGAGTTCTTATGCATCAAAAGTAGACTTCTTGGAGGAACTGGCCCTTCCATCTTGAACTATACTTTATGATTTTTCACTATGAATTAGCCTTGTGGTATGGGACACGAGATTAATCATGTGTGAAGTATTCTGATGCATACTTACCTTTAGATATGTATAGGATAGTTTCTCGTGGTATGGGACCCTAGAATTTATTACACATAGAAGTCTTTGATACAATGTCTTTTGTTGTGGATTAGAGAAGATACTTGAATTTATATAGTATACGACAATTGACCTCCTTTGCTCACAATAAGCAAACACGCATTTGAGGTCAGGTGCTTATCTAGGCAGGATGGATGTTACATAATGTCCACCCTTTAGTTGTACGGGGACACCCGGACGCTAGTGTGCCATCTTAGTGAATTGGTATTGTGGGTGACTCCACATTAAATATTGATTACCTAGTGGTATTGGCATTAGCTTGAGACCATGCTTGGTGGGTGTATGTTGTTGAGGTGTAAAAGTAGTACCATGCTTGACAAGTGTATTGTGGTCAAAGTGAAACAAGTGGACTATGCTTAGACAATTGCACACGGTCGAAGTGTAACAAATGGTTTATGCAACTGATGTGCCATGCTCATTGGAGTGTAACAAGTGGTAACTCACACCATACCAGATGATGTGTATAATGATACTCTCATCATAGTGAAACAAGTAGTGAATATATGTTGTATTTATGTCTATCAACATTTCATATTGGGATTAATTATAGAGAAGGGCAATTAATTGGGATATGTTTATAGAAATAGGTGTTGAGCAGTGTATATGTCACACATAAGGGATCTTGTCTATATCATATTATGTCATATTATTAATTGTGATTTGATGATGAGTGCGAGGGTCACCAAACCAGGTGCTGCACGAGTTTTCTTGTTATAGTTCATGTTCACTCGAGCCTCCAAGCCATGCCTAATTAGCCTCTAAGCCATGTTTGGACCTTTGAGTTTACCTTGTAGGTTATGACATCGATAACATCGAGCCTAATGTTGTTATAGCATTTTCTTCTACACAACTGAGAACAATTGTTTCCTCAAACAAGAGGACTGTTACAAGTATATATTTTATCATATTTTAGATGGAATAATATACTATAAAAATACTCAAATGGGGATGCTTTTGGCACCCGCTTAGGGGGCAGTTGGGACCCAATCTAGTGTTTCTCTTTTGCATCTGTATTTTTCTGTGTGCACTTCTCGAGGTCCCACAGTTTTTCATTTCTGAAGATGAGAAATAATTTCTCATTAGATACTGTTGAGTCCGAATGATATTTAGGTATTCCATGATCTGAAAAAAAACGAATGTTTGAAGTAAAAACTCTAGCATTACCAATGGGTTTCACAATAAAACATTCTTCTGGTCACGTGTCTAAATCTTTGACCATTCGTCGTCTTGTTGATTATTGAAAATTCATAATAATTATTGAAAAAGAGTGCCATTCTATTCGGATAAATAGGCTAGTCGGCTACACTCTAACATGACTCATAGGATTTCTAAAGGTGGATAAGGGTCATGTGGAGATGTCCAGGTCATAATGCTACAAACAAAATAATTTTGGTAGTCAGAACTTCCCAATTTTTAGGATAGAGAATCCTTTACGATCTTCACTTTTGTTGGTGCAGTGTCTTACATCTATTTTTGGTCTCAATTGGGAACTCTTTGTTTTGATGTTAGATTGTACTACATAAATGAATAATATACTGATTGACGTTTAATACATCCAAAATTTAAACATATTATAAACATGAATATAATCGATGACTAACATCAATCCATCAACTTTGATTAAGTTAATAAAATAAAGGTATAAATTTAACTATTTTATTGTACTTCTCTCTTTAAGAATCAAAATTAAAATTCAAGACATAGGTGAGTTAATGTCAAATGGCATTATTGGGGAAAGGTCATAAGTAATTTGCTTAAGGCCATAAAGAAGGTCTCTAAGTTAGTCTTTTTGATTCCATCCATACGGTTGGATTTGGGGGAGGCTAAGAATTTAGAAAACCATTTTTCATGAAGAAGGATGGTTTTTTTGGTTTATGCAAAGTGGTTTTCCACCTTTCTTTAACCTTTGGTCCTTGTCCTTTGGGTGAAAGCTTTCTTTATCCTTATCCAAGGGTTCCTCCACCTTGTCCTTAGCCTTGGAAGTTCATATGTACCCTTATGCAAAGTCTTGTAGCCTTTTTCATGTCCGTGCAAATTGTTTACTTACGTTCTAAATTCAATGAATTTAAGTTTACAAGAGTTTAGGCATACATTTGAATTTAAGTTTACAAGAGTTTAGGCATACCTTCAAATTTTTGAATTGCTTCAAAAATATACTTTTGATTTAAAACCCTTGAAGAGTGTTCTTTGTACTTGCCAAAGCTTTGATACCATTGAAACATGATTCTTTTTAGGCTTAAACCAAATTCTCACAATAACAAATAAATTGAATAGATAAAAATAACATAAGCATAAAAGATGTACGTGAACACTTGAAAAATATACTTAACCACACAAAAGACACAAGCATTGGGTACAATCCCCCCCCAAAGTGTGTGGCTCCTTCTCACACACGCAATATTTATGTCATATTCATATTTTTAGCTCTTAGAGCCGATAATAGCACCTTTTTCCAGTTTTGGCCTTTTGCTTTACATATAAATAACCTTGTCAAAGGTTTCTAAGGTTTATACATGACAAAACCTTTGCCCAATGATAAATACTAATGGGCCTTTACACATAAAATAATCTTGTGCACATTTATACATAAAATAACCTTGGACATACTCGCACATAAAATAATCTAGTGCACACTCGCACATAAAATAGCCTTGTGCACATTCCATATATTAAGCTAGTTTTTGCACATAGTTAATCAAGCATATTTTTCTACAATTATTGTGCTTCAAAAATATAATAAAATATACACCTATAACAGTCACTCATATGTTGCGAATGATATATAACTCATCTCGAGTCAATAATCCTCTTCGAGGTAATTAAGATGGCCCTTATGCAATGGAAGAGATGAGTTTGAAAATCTTCATGCTCCATAATTCGAGTGACATCCAAGAGTCGGCGAAGCCCAAAAAAATAATGTTCAGTAGAAATAACTTGCCCTTTTACGAAAATTTGAAGGCGAAGCAAATATGATGCAAACCAGCTTAATATTCAGATTTTTTTGAATTAACGGGCTCTGTGTAGGAACATCCTCTTACTCTTGTATAAAAGATTGTGGTAAAAGGCCAAAAGATGTGAAATGAGCCAAATTTAATAAAGTTTTTGACTTTAGGGCCCAATACTTAGGAGATTGGTTAATCTAGCTTAATGTAAGATTAAGCTTTTATAAAGCTCACAGCAATAAACCACGAATGCATCGATTTGATGAAGACAATGGTGGGCTGTCTTTTATCCATAAGCACCTCATGTTTTTCCATATTTTGGGCCTCCTTTACATAGGTATTCACCTGCAAGTGACGGATCTTAAAGAGGTGAAACACTTCAAAATCCACTATGACAAAGGGTAGCGCCGTTTTTCATCATGCTAGCCGTTATGGAGAAGTTTTTGTGAGCATTTTCACCTCCCAAGGTTACTCTTTAGCCCAATGAACTAAGGGTCATTGAATTGCCTTATTCTTTTGTCCAAAAGTCCTTGAGCTTTGCCCTTTGCCTTGGTTTTGATGAAGTACCTTTTATTTTGCAGGCTTTTATTTTGCCTTTTAACAATTTGCCTTTTAACACAATTTGCTCCAAAATTCATAGAGAGGCTTCTTACTCCATTAATCACCTTCTAAAAATCAATTTTTTGATTTTTTTCTACAATTCTCCATGCTCAAATTCTTTCTTTGGATTTGACCATGCTTTGATACCACTGTCAAGGATCTTTATACATGGAAACTTTCCAATAACCACACTTTCTTCCAAGATAAGGATTGAACCAATAAACTATGAACAAGATCGCAAGATAAGCATATATACATGAACATAACATAAGTAAAATAGTAGACACAAAAGCACATAAGCATTGGGTCTAATATCCCCCTAACATGAGTGGCTCCGCTTTCTCATGTGGGTATTTAAAGTTGTATTCATCAAAATTAGCCCTTGGAGCTATAATTAGTTTGTTACTTCCAAAATTGGGCTTGTACAAACTTAACTATTTGTTTGCTTGTTCGTCTCTCTCTGTGCTCTTGACTATGGGAAAGCAAGGTGAGGGAGGACGGCAGGAGTGCGAAGACCCTCCTTTTTTTTTTCTTTGGATCTTGTCAGTGCCGTGTTTGAGGATGGGGGAGGACTGCTATGTTTGAGGATGGGAGGAGTGCCATGTTCGAAGATGGGAGGAGTGCGAAGATCCTCGTGTGGTCGATACCTTGGGGTAGACTAAGGTGTTGATTAATTAAAGGGCTATTGAGCTTGATTAATTAATTAATATGTGGCTAGCCTTATCATAATATAAAATATAATATATGTTAATAAGGTAACCTGAAATATAATAACCTTCAATATAATTAAAGGGCTATTGAGCTTGATTAATTAATTAATATGTGGCTAGCCTTATCATAATATAAAATATAATATAAGTTAATAAGGTAACCTGAAATATAATAACCTTCAATATAATTAAAGGGCTATTGAGCTTGATTAATTAATGAATACGTGGCTAGCCTTATCATAATATAAAATATAATATAAGTTAATAAGGTAACCTGAAATATAATAACCTTCAATATAATAAAGTAAGGTATAAAAGTAAGAAGCCAGAAGTAGTAGTCAGTCACCTTTGGCAACGTTAGACTTGCAGCAAAGACAAAATGAGCAGCACAATTGATTCGCAACAGATCAATGATCATATTAATAATGTTGATCCTTCAACACAAACTGAAGTCATCCATGCTTGGTCCGGCCCTCGATCCCTCAGCACTAGCCTCATGTACTCCTTCGCACAGGTAAAAAAAGTATTCATTACTTCATTTTTTGGGGAAAAATTCAACCTGATTAGGCATTCTTCTTCAGCTCAATTTCGTTTTTAGCACAATGTCTCCGAGAAATGTTTGCAGATTTGATTTTCTTGGTTTCGGGGAAAATTTCGAGAAAATGAGGCCCTCAAATTTCTCTTTGATCCGCTCAATAAATCTAATGTTGTTCGTATTTTTATTTTGGGTTCTTTTTTAGAGAAAATAATTTCCTTCAGCTGAATGATTTTGATGCTGCTGGCGTTCAAAAACTAAAATAATTCTGTCCTTTTTACCCAACAGAGGGATGATACAGAAGTTGTTGATGAACCCCTCTACGCCCACTACTTGCATGTTAGTGGAGCTCAGAGGCCTTATAGGGAAGAGCTTTTAGCAAAAATGGTAAAATTTTGAAAAAATTTCCCCTATTTTTTAGTCAAAAAGGAAAAAATAAAATCTATTTTGTTTGACGAAGATCTGCTAAAGGTTTGGTGATAATGACATTTTAATCATATTTTAATGAGCAATCTAGCTAATTCTGGGGTTTATCTAGCTAGTAATGAGGTGATTGTGTGATTTTCATTAAAATTTCAATGAAACATCTGCACAGGAAACTGATGGCAACAAAGTCTTTCATGATGTGATAATGGGGCCTGGTCAAAAGAGGTACCGATACTGTAAGGTTTGCACCCCATTTCTGTTTTTTTCTTTCACCTTATACCTTTGTATCTTAGCTCAAACAATATCCTAGGCAGGTCTAAGGTTCTAAGGTTCTTCATTTTTTGTTGAAATAAGAGTAAAGTTAAAAAACATAATTTACATTGAAAACGTTGTCATAAAGAAGATCATCTGCTCCCTCAAGTGATTATCCCTTCCCACTTCTTGTTCCGAAGAGGAAGGAGAAGGCTGATGCAATGTATCCCTACCCTTATAGAAAATCTGTAGATAGAATTGGGGTAAAACCAAGCAATAGGGCCTCACTTAACATACATAGGTTTATCCTGAAACGGCCAATGAGACATGCAATAGAACACTAGCCTTTGCAACTCCAGATGAAATGTTGATCTTAGTCAATAGCAGCTGAACGTCTAGGGCATGGTGGATCTATTCCAAAAATTGCTCTCCACTGGTTAATCAGAAGTCCACCATACAAGAAAAGCCACAAGAAAAGAGAGATCTGCCTCCCCTTATAAGAATGCCAGAGTCTATGTGAGATCTTTGTATTGCTGGAGTAATCTCGTATGCGTTCTGAGCGCAGGAATCCTCTGCAAAGCTAGCTTAGCTTTCTTGACATATATTCAAAGAAGGGAAACCTCCTCGTAGTGTTGTTAGCATCAATCCACTTCCACTCTCCCAGGTCTCAATGAACATAATGGATGGAACAATCCTAGTCATAAAATTGAATCACATGCAGAAGACTCGAGTAGGCTCAATGTACCAATGTCTCCTCAAATGGCCTATTTTCCTGACAGGCTTTCTAAGAGCTCCAAAAATTGGCTATTGGTCAGCCGAGTGTTCCAATCTCCATCCCGACTAAGAGCCCCTGCTCGGCTCCAAAGAGTACTAAGCACATGAAGAGGTACTCCAATCTGAGAACCAAACCCTATCCATTAGGGAGACAAATCATGGTAGCTGGTGGAAGGTATCGCAATCCAGTCTAAAGAGGAATGGTTGATTCAATCCGCTCAATATGTATGTGGCTCCCACGTAAGTGCTGGGGACTCAGGCACCTCCTAATCGTCTGAAAGGCTTTTGGAAAATTTCCAAGATCTGTTTGAAGAGGTGGGACCTCTCCAATATTAACCACTGCATACAACTAGATGCACCCAAGTCATCTCTAACGAAATCATTCCGCATGATGGGCTGCTTGTCTTCCTCTACTGCTGAGCCTAGTAATCATTGGCTCGGGAAGGTTCTTATGTTGTGCCACACTTTGCCAATAGCTGATAAAAGAGGAGAGGAGAACATGATGTAATCTGCCTCTTAGAAAATCCAACGTGTCCTGTGCATGTTAAATATTAATAGTGATTAATGTGGGAATAAACAAGTGCTAGGTGGTTGAGTAAACTAGCCCTGAATGTAAGCCTTAAATAAAGCGGTTCCAATGTGTGTGAACAAACGCTAGTATGTACAAGTCTCTTGTGTAGGAATAGCCTCTTAAAAGGCATATGTGGTGGCATCATATTTGGCACATGTGGTGGCATCATACTTAGAATATGTGGTGGAATCATATTTAGCAGATGTGGTGGCATCACATCTAGCATATGTAATGAGGTCTCTCCTATAAAAAGGACCTAGTTCTATAATGAATATATGCTTTCCACTACATCTTGTACTCCCAACAATCCCTTTAGCTTGTGATGATCATCTTGTTGATTATCATGTCTCTTCCTCTTATCCCCACTATTGTGTGGTTGCACTTAAGACACTAGCCAACAATGCATCCCAAGACTTCCACTGTGGTGTACACTTCGTGAGTCGTAATATGGTATATGAAAAAGTTCTGCAAAGGCTGTATTCTTGGAAGCCACTCTGTAACCACTAGCTTCCTTACACAAGTTGTTTGGTTCAATAATATTCAGTCCCCCCACCTACGTTGGGCAGATGATGGTATCTAGATTCCATGCAACCCTGGCATGTGTATCTGAATTCTGATGTTCCATCCGGTCTTGATCACAAAAAGTTCTTAATCAATCTCCTCAACTAGCCAATGCAGCATTTTCTTGAACTAGCCAATGCAAGCATGTGAAAAACACTAGGAGGATTGTGGATTACAACCATCAATGCATCGTGATCCGAATGGCACCCTGGAGCACATCTGGGGGTGTAGTGTAGTGAGGCACCGGTCACCCTACCAACGGAGAGACCATTTGCTCTATCTAGACGGATCTTGTTCACACCTTTTGGAAGCAATCGGTGCCATGAGTTCGGTAGCAACCATTAGGCATCCTTCTTTCACACTTGGAGCCTAGGCCCTCTTTCTTATCTGAGTGGATTGCGGTGCCACTTGGCATTATATGCTCCCAATGTGGCCTCCACTCTCCTTCCCCCTTTCTTTTTCTATTTTGCACGTTTTACCTTATATAAGAGGGTTGTAGTATGCTTGCGAATAAGCACTTTGATTTCTACTTATAGATGCTTGAGGGGGAAAACAGAGAAAAATATCAACAAGATGCAATGAACCAAGGTGTTGCTCCTAGTTTGCAAAAGTAACTTTGGAAGCCATTGACAACATGTAGTGTATGTAGGCAAAAGTCACAAGATGAAGGATCTTTTAGAGCACAAAACTTCTAAACTCAAATTGCACAATGGGAGATAGAGAATAGTCCTATATTGTTGATGTGATGCAATACATGGTGAAGACTGATACCCGTGTGCTCTGGTGAAAGGGAGCTTTGATGGTTGATCCGAACCGCTGAGATGGGAGTTGTATGCTAATAGGATCTAGGGAATGAACTCACAGTGATGATTGTGAAAAAGGGGTTGGCCGTGTGGAAGCGTGCTTAATGATGATTAACGCAAAGAAATAAAGATTAACGCTAATCACATGCTCATGAACACAAGGAAGTAGAGAGAAGGAGAAGAGAGAGACTCTTTACCTAACCTACTTCTACTATATATTACTGAATGAATGATTAATTACAATGATTGTCATAGATCCAATGTAGATCTAGACTATGAATGCTATGAATGAACTTATGCTTATTGTCCTTAATGGAAAACGCTGATTTGGAGATGTACTTGGCTGATCCAAATTGTTAGGCTGCATGTCCTTGGTCTTGGCTCTGCAATCTTTGTCTTTGAATGAATAGAAATGACCATGACTTGTCTTTATATAGGGATTTGATAGCAAGTCGTAATCAGGTCGGTTTTCACTTTTCAGGCCATAAAAAGTCATAAAAAATGTCATAGAATGTGTTCATATTGTGCCCATAATATGTCCTAACCATTGGTGCATGTCTTGGGCACCTCCGGGCACCTAAAGGGCCACCAAATTGACTCCAAACTGCCCATATACGACCTTTAACTTTGCCCTTAAGGCGGCTGTAAGGAATAATCATGTCTACATGGCACCGGATTAAGGTGTGCATGTGACATTCCCTCTTGCTAAGCTTGGAGCTGGGGTGCACATGATGCGTCTTTGCTCTCGTTGATTTGACTGCGGACTGTATCTCCCATATGGTGTCTCCACCACTATCTCCTCAAGAATCTTCTCCTCCTCGTCAATGGATTCGGAGATAATTGTGGGAACCTCGCAAATTGTCACCTCCTCGATGGCTATTATGATCTCGGAAACTCGCATGGAATCTGGAATTGTTTGTGGCTCTGTATGCTCGAACAATTGTACCTCTTGGTTGACCTCGACCTACGGATCCGACACAATTTCTAGTGCCTCTTTGGTATCACTTTGACTCATCATGGCGAAAAGCTTCTTTATTTCTTTCCAATACTCTTCTTCACGTCTTTTGTCGTCTTTTCTTCTTTGTCTTGCTTCTTCTAAGTTCTTCACGTTGTTCCCTTTGGCGATCCTGGTCTTCACATTCTTGTTGGTAAATGAATGAATGATTAATTACAATGATTGTCATAGATCCAATGTAGATTCTATATTGTATACGTGGGGCGCCCATGACATGACTACGTAGGTCCATGGTTATAGTTGGCCACCATCCACGGGTGCAAACTCGGCCCATAGAGAACTACTAGAAACTGCCACGTAGTTCTCTACCTCCCACGGCCATCCAAGTTCATCTTGGGCCCACAATGTCAGGACAATATGTCCAAGAGTAAAGTCTACCTACTCCATGTGGAAGGGTCCACTATAGCATGTAGCCTATTTGGTAGTATGCCAAATCTAATCTAAGTTGTCTCTAAACCATTTGGCCTTCTAGTCACCATTCCATGTGAATACAAGGGAATGCTTGGTCTGCTCAACCATGGCTATTACTCATAATGAGGGCCGTACAAACATGAGCTAGGTGCGTGTGCAACACAACTTGAGGGTAAAACATTTGTTTTCAACAACTAGGTTGAATCCTAGACAACTTTAGTAAAGAAGCTTTTTACATACACTTAGGAAAATTGGTGCTGACATGGAAGATGTGTCAATTTCAACCCGATAGTCCAAATATGGGGGTTGCCTGCTCAATCTAGGTAAAACCAAGGTCAACATTCCAAGTAGTCTGTTTGAGTCATTGCTCCTAAACTGAGCCAATTTGTGCCAATTAATTAGTGCACGAGCAACTAGAGAAAATTTGTCAATTGTCACCCAAAAACAGCATAGGCAAAGATGGGAGGTCTCTAGGAACATAGTAGTGTCATCAACAAGCTCAGAATTCGTCAATTGTCACTTGCACGAGCAACTAGAGAGAATTCGTCAATTGTCACCCAAAAACAGCATAGGCAAAGATGGGAGGTCTTTAGGAACATAGTAGTGTCATCAACAAGCTTAGAATTCAGGTCCTTTATTGTCTCAATAGTTACTGCAATCTTGAAATTGGTACCCTAGAGTAGAGATAGATTCTCATAGCTTCTACTGCCAATTTGATATGGCGGATGTAAGAAACTGAAAATTAAGGTTTTTACAGTAAACCTTATTGTTCAATGTTGCTGCTTATTGAATTAGGGTTTTTTGCTGTAAACCTTAATTTTCAGAATCTTCCAAAGGCTTTCTGCAACCTTGAGCTTGTTCATTTTAATTTTCCAAATGGAATAAATAGACTTATCTAGCTCCTCATCCAAATCATGCAACTCATTAGTAGATGCCATGTAACATGCGGAAGCTTATAGACAAGGATTATACTTTGATTAACGGTGTCATGTGCAAGAAATGTGCATGCTCATTTCTAGGAGCTAATCTTTGATAGGCAGCAGGAAAAGACAGGTTTTGGGCATGAGCTGGGCACTTTGGTGTGCAGCAGAACCCCAGATTGGAACAAGAGCCCCTCGGCTGTAGCTACAAAGCTGGCCGACATGATATTCAGGTCGGGTTCAGGATGATGCTTGCCGATAGCAGCAGGTCAGTCAGGTGTCATGCACCAAGAAGCGCTATAAAAGGGGCTATGCCCATTGCTTAGAGGCATTCACTCTTTTAGGTAGTCGGATCAGTAGATTAGGACTCTATGAGTCAAGACCTCCTTTTGATGAGGCAGCCTATGGCTGCAAGACTTGTACTTCCTTTGTGATATGCAGCGGAAGTCTTTGTATTGGAAGATCCTGTCACACAAATGCTCACACCGTCTTCTGTATCCTGAGTTTCGTGAGTTTAGCAATCCACTTTAATACTTCAAACTTTAAAGAGAGATGAGAGAGGGATATGAGAACTGTACACCAGATTGGGTCCCGAATTACCCACTGAAGGGCCCCCTATCCCGATAACGAGATAGTATTTGCTTTATTTCTTTAGAGAGAATGACTGTGGACTGTAGATAAGCCAAACGCAAGATCTCGGAGGATCGGAGATTGGATGAGTTGTACACGGTTGTAGAAACACCTCGATGACCTGATCTCGACCCTATGCACTCTTCCCAATGGCATGAGGAAGGGCTGCACACGTGAGGCTGAGAAAAGGAGATGGTGGACTGTTCTAAGCTATGTTAGAATGCTGTAAATGCTTATTTATGAATGCTGTGTTGCCTTCACCAGATGACTGCTGCATGTATGGATGATGCACAGAAGGCGGGGTACTGCTGTAGAACTGATGCAAGACCAGAAAACGTAGGCTGTAGGACTGAAACGCAGGCTGTACTGCTGCTGTTGGACAGAAACGCAGGTGTGTTGCTGCTGGACAGAAACGCAGATGAGTACAGCTGCTACTGGACAGAATACGCAAGTTGTAGGTGTTGCAGATCTGTAAACGCAGGTCTTCTTGCTGATTTAGGGGGCTGATCTGATGCTGAATGCAGGTGCCTATGGCTGTAGGTGCTGCTGAACTGCAGGCCATGGCTTCCAAGTAGTCCGCCAATAACTGGGGGTACTCCTGGAAGAACTCCTCGTCGAGCCATACGGCTTCGTGGGTGCCTTGATCTCGGAATTTCGTATAGAACTGATGAATCCGTCGACCGGAACCATGCTTCCATCGATGAAGAAGGATCTGCTCAGGCTCAATAACTTCTGCCTCGTCTACCACGTCTGGCTGCTGTTCATCTGAAACATCAAACACTTCTGGAGCAACATATGGTTTTAGCCAAGAAACATGGAAAACATCATGCATTGTTCAACTGGCAGGCAACTTTAACTTCATGGAGACATCACTTAACTTCTTAACTATTGGAAAAGGGCCAAAACTACAGAATGAAAGCTTGGGACAACGTTTGCCCACTTGTTTCAATCTCTGTTTCATAATACGCAAATAGACCCAATCCCCTTCTTTGAAGTGGACATCTCGTCTAGACTTATTTGCCTGTCTGCTATATGCTTTCTGAGCTTTGGTCAAGCAAGCGGTCCTTGACTGACTCAATGATCTCGGAAAATGCTTTCGTGGTTTTATTAGCCTCTAAAGATGGAGACACCATTCTCGTCAAAAGAGAAGGAAAATGGCGACCAAAGGCTACTTCATATGGAGTCCGTCCGACACTGGATGAATGAGTGTCGTTCAAGATAGCTTGAACCAATGGAAGATAATGTTCCCATTTGGACTACTGGTCATGACAGTATGACTTGAGGACATCAAAGGCCAACTGGTTATAAATTTTTGTCTGGCCATCTATCTGGGGATGGAATGCACTAGACAACTGCAACTTAGTTCCAAAGTTTTCAAATAATGCCCTCTAGAAATGCGAGGTAAACTTGGAATCTCTATCTGATGTTATGGTGCTAGGCAAACCACAAATTGGATACCAATGCTTGAGAAACAGACGGGCTACGTCCTCGGCTGTGGCCATATGCTTGCATGGGATGAGCATGCAGAATTTACCAAAGCGATCCACTATGGTAAAACACTGAGTGTTACGGGATCCAGTGGATGCTGGTAGAGGCCCTACAAAGTCCATAGATATGTCGATGAAAGGTTCGTCGGGAATAGGCAAAGGTTGAAGTAAACTTGTCTTCTTTGTATGGGGAACCTTGACTTTTTGACAAATCTTACAGGCTTGTATATGTGCGTAGACATCACGCCTCATCTTTGGCCAATAAAAGGACCGTTCTAATTTCTCGAGGGTACTGTTGATACCCCTATGTCCTCCAACTAAGGAGTCATGGGCATCGTGGAGAAGAGCGGAACGCTTTTTCCGAGTAACACAGACGGTTCTTGTAGAACAACCAACCGTTCTGTACTGAATAGTGGCCAGGCTCAAAAGTGAGGGCCAAACCATACTGAGTACCAAACTCAGGGGAGTCAACATATTGGTCTTTCATACTATCCAAGTCCTTCCCCGTGATTTCGAGAATGGTAGATTCTTGGACTGCCTGGATGCTGGACTTTCGACTGAGAGCATTTGCTACTGGGTTATGCTTACCAGGGATGTATTCAATTATACCTCCAAACTGTTGGAAAATTTGACTCCACCTGGCCTGTCGATCACTCCACTGGGCACTTGGCATAGTCTGAAGCCACTTAAGTGCTCGGTGGTGTGTTTTCATTGTGAAAGCTTGTCCATAAAGAAAAGGCTTCCAATGTTTGAGCGTTGTGATCACACCCAAAAGCTCTTTGTCATATACCAAATAATTCTTTTCGGCGACATCCAACTTTCTACTATAATATGCCATGGGTCTATTGTCCTGCTGGAGGACTGCACCTATGGCTACATTGTTGGCATCGGTGATGACCTCGAAAGGTTCGTCCCATGATGCTAACTTTAATACAGGTGCTTCTGAGGCAGCTTTCTGGAGTGCACGGAATGCATCAAGCGCCTTACCTGTAACTGAGACTTTCTGCTTGCGAGTCTTCACCCCCTTGAGCAAGTCGGTAAGAGGTGCTGCAAGGTTGGAAAACTGATGGACATGGGTACTATAGGCCTGACAAAGACCTACGAATGAACGGATTTCTCGGGCGGTCTTAGGAATGTCCCAATCTAAGATCTCCTGAACCTTTGATGGGTCCAGTCTAATCCCATCGTAACCGATGATGTAGCCCAAATACTGAACTTCCTCAACACCAAAGACAGACTTTTTGGCGTTTATGTAGAGCTGATTATCTCGCAAAAGTTGCAAGACTTTCTCCACATCTTTCCCATGCTGCTTCGCAGTGGCTGAGAAGACTAGTATGTCATCAAGGAATATGAAAACACACTTCCCAATGTGGACTGCGAAAATCCTAGACATCATCTTATTGAACGTTGCGGGTGCATTTGTAAGCCCAAAAGGCATGACTACGAACTCGTAGTGACCACGCTCTGTCTGAAAAGCTGTTTTTGGAATGTCAGCTTCAAGAATGCGGACCTGATGGTAACCACTCTTGAGGTCGATCTTAGTGAAAAACTTAGCACCGTCTAAACGCTCCAAAATGTACTCTATCCTGGGCATAGGAAACTTATTCTTGATAGTGAGTTTGTTTAATGACCTGTAGTCTACACAAAGACGTGCAGACTTGTCCTTCTTTTGGACAAATAGGATAGGTGCAGCAAATGGGGAGAAATCTGGTCTTCAGGTCATGGACAAAGATGTCCCAGTCAAAGGCTGTGACACCTGTGGCCTGGTCTGTATGAATACTAGACCAATGCTGCCACCAAGTGACTGCCTCACTAGTGAGATGGGGAGCCGCTAGGTGGACTTTGTCTTGAGGGTCTGTGATCCTAGCTAAACGAAAATGAGCATTAAACTGATGAATAAATTGATTAATTGATGAATGATTACACTTACCATCATACTTACTGAAGTTTGGTTGATTGCGAATGATGGTGGTTGATGCTGCTGCGGACTGCTGGCTGGTGACACCTATGATTGGGGAGACTGAGGAGAGCTGCTCATACCTCAAGTGTATGGCCTCCTTTTCCCGTTGGTGCTCGAGTAACATACGTTCTCGATCAAGCTCACGTTGGTGTTCCCGAGCGGCGAGTTCAGCCTGACGCCGGTCTTTGTCGATCCTGCGTTGGGCTTCCTCATAGTCCCGTCTTTCTGCTTTTTCTCTTTTCCTTCGGGCCTTGTCCTCTCTCCTTTGTTGTTCCATCTGAAAGAAGAGGGAGATGTAGTCGGGTGCTGCTGGAGGTGTAGAGGGACGTGCTGCTACTGCCACCAAGAGTTGGAGACGCTCCATGAGCAGCTGGTTCTGAGCTCTAAGAAGAGCTATGGTGTCTACTGTAGGCGGAAGAACATGGTCTCCTTCGGGGGAGACGTCTTGTGGCTGATGAGTACTCTCTTCTGTAGACATGATGCTGAAGTCGGTGGTCGTGCCGGAACGCAATCTAACCATCCAAGGATGCCCCCACGCTAGGATACGGTGTGTGTGGACAATCTGAATCTGATACCAATGTGATATGCAGCGGAAGTCTTTGTATTGGAAGATCCTGTCACACAAATGCTCACATCGTCTTCTGTATCTTGAGTTTTGTGAGTTTAGCAATCCACTTTAATACTTCAAACTTTAAAGAGATATGAGAGAGGGATATGAGAACTGTACACCAGATTGGGTCCCGAATTACCCACTAAAGGGCCCCCTATCTCGATAACGAGATAGTATTTGCTTTATTTCTTTAGAGAGAATGACTGTGGACTGTAGATAAGCCAACGAAGATTGGCTGAGCTGTACACGGCTGTAGAAACACCTCGATGACCTGATCTCGACCCTATGCACTCTTCCCAAGGGCATGAGGAAGGGCTGCACACCTGAGGCTGAGAAAAGGAGATGGTGGACTGTTCTAAGCTATGTTAGAATGCTGTGTTACCTTCACCAGATGACTGCTGCATGTATGGATGATGCACAAAAGGCGGGGTACTGCTGTAGAACTGATGCAAGACCGAAAACGCAGGCTGTACTGCTGCTGGTGGACAGAAACGCAGGTGTGTTGCTGCTGGACAGAAACGCAGATGAGTACGGCTGCTGCTGGACAGACTGCTGGACAGAATACGCAGATGAGTACGGCTGCTGCTGGACAGAGAATACGCAGGTTGTAGGTGCTGCAGATGTGTAAACGCAGGTCTTCTTGCTGATTCAGGGGGCTGATCTGATGCTGAATGCAGGCGCCTATGGCTGTAGGTGCTGTTGAACTGCAGGCGTTGGATGAACAGGGCTGGTTGAAGCAACCTCAAGCACTCCAAGAGCTGGATGAGACTAGTCTAGTGCTGAAGGCAAGGGAAACTCCTAGGGCTGAGGAGGAAAGCTCTTAGCACACTGAAGACTGAATGAGAAACTAAGCCCTATGCAAGCCTATTTATACTAACTGGAGGTTGGTCAAGTTGGCTGGTCATTTAATAAAGTTTATATTTATAAATGACAATAAATGCTAAATAAATACTATAAAATATGGAAAAAATACCAGATAAATCCTAGTAAATTCCCGAAGGCTTCTGGGATGTTCTAAATGATGCACAGGCATATGAATGCATATTATGCAGGATGTGGGATGTTCTAAATGATGCACAGGCATATGAATGCATATTATGCAGGATGCAGAGTGCTTTCTGATGCAAAGCCTAAGGCTTCTACTGACTCTAAATGCATGAATGATTCTCTCCAAGTGGGTTAAGGGACTTGACTGACTGACTGACCCGCTAAGGCTGAGGAATGACCTACGTAGCTCGTGCCTGACTTATCCTGGACTGAGGATGTACAATGGGGTCGCAAATATCATCCTACTGGGTTCTAATACTGTACAACTGTTGCACTTTGGATGATGAGCCATCTTGTCACCATGCACTGAGTGCAGAGTGCATGTGACATCCTTTTTGTACATTATGAATATACTGAATACTTACCTGTCTTTCTCTCTCTTCTCTATCTTCTGTATGCATTTTGCATCAAGCATGTTCTAGGATGGTGTTTAGGGCTGAAAGAAGACTCCAAGAATTCCACATGTGACAAATGGGATTCAGCACCTTCAACCTTGACGATGAATAGCACAATATGAAGAGGAGAGAGAGAGAGAGAGAGAGAGAGAGAGAGAGAGAGAGAGAGAGAGAGGGTGGGTGGGGGGGGGTGGGGGGCGGAAGAGTACACAGTATTGGGTCCCAAATACCCTCCTAAGGGCCCCCACCAGTTGTCTAGTGTGTTTGCTTTCATTGCTGAATGTAGATTGACTGTATGGCTGTAAATCAGCCTGCTGATGACAACATGGGATCACATCGAGCCCTGGAAGGGGCTACTTGACCTGGCCATCTTCTTCCCCACATGCTGGACAAAACCTGGCTGGCATCTTCCCTGACCATGACGTTCTCAAGGGCAGCGTTTTGCTTCAGCCCTGCTGGGACAGGAGCACCTATATATAGGGGTATGTGGGCTGCTTCTACAGACCGACTGCATGAAGAGAAGGCTGACCAGAAAAATAGGACAAATAAATCATTCAATGATGTGTTTTCACTCTTATGGCCTGCTACACTTGGGTGCCTAGGCCTGGCTGCCTACGTGGGTCCCTAATGAGCCATGGGCAAGCCACCAGGTCTGCCCAAAGTGCCACAAGCTGTCCTTAGCCCTGATTTTGTCCATAATCCCCTTGTTGGTGCTGCTAGTTACCATTCAAATATAGGTTTGCACACATTGTGCTCCTGGACAGTGATCCTATGACCTAGACTAGACTTGACAGGTGCCCGTACAGTACTAACACCATGTGCGCTTGAAACGTTGCAAAAGAATCTGTCCTGGAACCATCACTTCGGCTTCGTCGAGGATATGGGGTTCTGGTTCATCTTGGACATTTGAGGGAAGAGGTCCGTTATAGTGCTTCAGCCAACTGACATGAAACACATCATGCGTAGTTCAACTGTAAGGGTGCTTCAACTTCATGGACACCTCATTGATCTTCTTGACAATGGGAAAAGTTCCGAAGCTCCAAAAAATGTTCCCATTTACCTTGCTAGTCATGTACGTAACACTTCAGCACATCGAACGCCAACTCATTGTAGATCTCTGTTTGGCCGTCCGTTTGTGGATGGAATGCATTGGAAAAATTCAGCGGAGTCCCAAAATTATGCCCTCCAAAAATGACTTGTGAACTTGGAGTATCATGGTATGATACTATGGTCCTAGGTGTGCCACTGATTGGGTACCAATGTTGGATAAAAAGCTCAACTACGTTAGCCCTGCAAGGAATCATCATAATAAATTTACTGAAACGATCGACTATCGTAAGACACTGCATGTTATGTTTACATCGACTAGGAGGCAAATTTGTCATGGAATCCATAGATATGTCCTGAAAAGGTTTGTCAAGAATTGGCAATGGTTGTAACAACCTAGCTTTCTTTCCATGAGACGCTTTTACCTTTTGACAAATTTTACATTTACCTTCTGACATACGTGAATACATCTTGGGCTGGCCCTTCAAAGAGTATTTGGGACCCTATCCTGTGTACTCTCTCTCTTTCTCTCTTTTCTATTACATTGTGCCATCGTCAAGAACCAAGGTGCTGAATAAGCTTCCGCATGTTACAGTGGTATCAGAGCTTTGTCTTTTGGTGAAGAGATTTAACCAAGAAAAAAAGTTTTTTTTTTTCGCTTCTGTGGTTGGTTTTTATACCACTAGCACTCCCCATTCTGGTGTGACTCCTATCCCTCAAAGGATGGTTGGTTTATAGCCTCAGGAAGTGACCGGATACGTCTCCCACACACATAGTTGATGGTTTATTTGTAGTTATTTTATAGCCTCCGGAACTGGCCGGACATGTGTCCCACACACATTATTTGCGGTCAAGGCAAAACTTGACCACTCCCACTATGGCGAAATCTGACGTGAGAGAGAACTCCAGGCCCCTGAAGAAACTGTTTCTTCTATAGCGACTACATCAAGAAGCCAAGTTGCCAGTGGTGATATAAACGCCATGTTCCAGGATTTGATGCGTATCATAGCGCACCAAGGGGAACAAATGTTGGAGTACAAGGCTGCGGTACAGGCCTTGGAGAAGTGGATACCTCTTCACCTCGTCATCCATTCCCACCCCTTTTCCTCCACTAGTTACCCCTTCTGAGACCCCTTCCTAGATCTTTGCTTCGGCTACCTCCATTGCGGAGTTAACACAATAGTCCCGTGCTTTACATGATTTACAAGTACAGGAGTTAGAGCTTTGCATTGTAACATGCAGTGGAAGTATTTGTAATTAAGGATCTTGTCACACAAGTCTCACACCGTCTTTTGTATCTTGAGTTTTGCGAGTTTAACAATCCACTTTTATGACTTCAAACTTCAAGAGATCTAGAGAGAGAGAGACTGTACACCGTACGGGGTCCCGAATTACCCACTGAAGGGCCCCCTATGATGCCCTATCCTGTTACCGGAATAGTATTTGCTTTTATTACTTTGAAGAGAATGACTTTGGACTGACGATAAGCCAAACGCAAATCTCAGAGGACCAGAGTCGGGCTGAACTGTACACGGCTGTAGAAGCACCAATAATGACCGATCTCGCATGCAGGTTACCTTCACTGAAGTGCTGTAGCAAAGCGATGATGATATAGATGCTGAAACCTGGTTGCAAGCAGAAAACGCAAGGCCTTCTGATGGGCTGAATGCTGTGAATTGTTGCGTTTTGTTGATAGAAGCTGAATGCTCATTCGTTGATGCTCCTAGATGCTGTAGGATGAAACGCTGGCTGAAAATGCTGAAGGCTGAAGTGATCTATGGGCTGAATGGTCAATCGTTTATGCTCCTTGTGCTGAAGGCTCAGATGCTTGAATGCTTGATGGCTGAATTATGAGATATCTGATATGTGAGTGAAGAGTGCTAGGGCTGGTCGGTTGGTTGTAGGGTTGGCCGACTGGTCACTAATTGCTACACGACTGAATACCATGAGATAAATGGCCTAATAATAGTTAATGATGGTATTTAAATGCTGGAAAAATATAGGATAAGTGCCAAATAATTAGGATAAAATACTATATGATATCGTAAGGCTTCTGCAATGTTCTAGATGATATGATGTACATGCACATGGAATGAATGCTATGCACAATGCAAACATGTCCTGATGCAAACACTAAGGCTTCTAAGACATCTAGATGCATGAATGATTCTCTCCAAGTGGGTTAAGGACCTTTGACTGACTAACTGACTTACTATGGCTGAGGAATGACCTGCGTAGCTCGTGCTTGACATATCCTGGACCGAGGATTACAATGGGGTCACGGCGTACGGCAAATATCATCCTAAAGGCCGCCAAGCTAAGCAGGAGGGAATGTCACGTGCACTCTACACTGTAGTGCATGGTAACAAGATGGATCATCATCATCAGTGCAACATCGTACAGTATTAGCACCAGGTTCATGGCTTCCAAGTAGTCTGCCAACAACTGGGGGTACTCTTGAAAGAACTCCTCGTCCGGCCAAACGACTTCGTGGGTACCTCGATTCCAGAACTTCGTATAGAACTGACGGAGTCTTCAACCGGAACCATGCTTCCAATGATGAAGAAGCATCTGCTCAGACTTAAGAACTTCTAACTTCTGCTTCGTCTACCACGTCCGGCTGTTGTTCATCTGAAACATCAAACACTTCTGGTCCAACATATGGTTTTAGCCAAGAAACATGGAAAACATCATGCATTGTCCAACTGTTAGGCAACTTTAACTTAATGGAGATATCACTTAGCTTTTTAACTATAGGAAAAGGTCCAAAACGACGGAAAGAAAGCATGGGACAAAGTCTGCCCACTTGTTTCAATCTCTGTTTCGTGATATGCAAATAGACCCTATCTCCTTCCTTAAAGTGGATATCTCGTCTATACTTATTTGCCTGTTTGTGAACTGAATAATGGCTAGGCTCAAAATTGAGGGCCAAACTGGGTTGAGTACCAAACTCTGCGGAATCGACATGCGGATTGGTCATGCGATCTAAGTCTTTTGTAGAGATTTTAAGAATGGTACCGTATGGGGTCTCGAATTGCCCACTGAAGGGCCCCCTATCCTGTTATCGGAATAGTATTTGCTTTTATTACTTTGAAGAGAATGACTTTGGACTGACGATAAGCCAAACTCAATATGTCAGAGGACCAAGAGTCGGGCTGAACTGTACACAGTTGTAGAAGCATTGATAATGACCGATCTCGAGCCTATGCACTCTTCCCAATGGGATGTAGGATGGTTGCAAATTTGAGGCCCAGATATGGACTGTTTGGGACTGTTCCAGGCTATGAATGAATGCTATAAATGAATGAATGCATGCGGGTTACCTTCACCGAAATGCTGTAGCATTTTGTTGCTCTCCGAGACAAAGCAACAGGCCAAGTGGTTTGGGAAGGCGGAGTGGAGAATGGAGTTTACAAGCTTTCAGTACTCTCTCTCCCAGGTCCTCAGGTTTGTGATGAGTGGCAGTCTGGTAATGGCCACTTGTGTGTGGATACGCTGCAAGTACAGGCTTTCCGGGACCAGATGGTGGATAGCTTACCAGTAGATGGCAGCAGTTGGCAGGAACTTTCTAGTACTGATGTTGGTAGTTCATGTTCGTGAGTCAGAGGAAACTGAACAGGTCACTTATGCTCTGATGTCTCGTAGTATTCGGGACAAAGAACCTCCAATAGTTGAGGATGTTCTTTCCACGGGGACCTTTTGAAAAGCCAGGCAGGTGGCAGGTGCTTACTTGCAGAAGGAGGTGGTTTCTCCAGGCTTTGTGGTTCCGGATTCAGAGGGGGTAGTTTACAGGTTTCAGAAGGCCTTGCGTGGTCTTCATAAGGTTTCTAGGACTTGTTTTTGCACCGTAACAGGTGTTGATCCTTGTGAGCAGTGTGATGTCTTTGTGACTCAGAAGCTGTATGGTTCATTGATCTGGTTGATGGACACCAGATTGGACGGGAGCTTCCTGATGAGGCAATTGAGCTCATGGTTGCGGATGACTCTTTGGGAGGCAGGATTGCGTTTCTTGTGGTTTCTGCGGCATGCGAAGGATCAGGGACTCTTGTACACAGGAGGGGGATTGTTGGATGGAGTCCGACTCCACGGTTGGAGTGACTCAGTTTGGGGAGGAGATCTGGACACGAGGAGATCTACTTTAGGCCCAGGAGCAGTTTTACGGAGTAGTCATCTTTTGCCTTGTCGAGAACAGAGGCAGAGTACCGAGCTGTTTGTGATGCTGTTTGTGAGGTGGTGAGGATGCAGAGGTTGCATAGCAGGTTTGGGCTTCCACTGGAGGAACCCATGGTCATCGAGAGGCACTTTGTTCGTGAACACATCGTTGCTGATGACATCTTGCTAGAGTTCTGGTCGACGGAGGACAGTACGGTGGACCTCTTCATGAAGTCGCTCTCTCAGGATTTGCTCAGGCGACACCCCAGCTCCCTGTGGTTGGTTTCACAGCCAGGAGCTGAGAGGGGGTGTTAGAAGTCATCTCCTGTCTAGATTTATACACCAGGGCCTTTGTTGTGGGTGTGCCCGCCCTTATGAGGTGTTTTATCATTTTTCCTCACTCCCCGCATTTTTCCCCTATTTTTCCCATTTTTTTGTGGCTTGGGAGGCAGCCTTGAGTTGGCAGGAGGATTCTTTTGCTGGCCGACTACATCAGATGTGTGTACTGGAGCTGGCCGACTGTACTTGATGCAGTCGTGGACCCTCAGAGCTGGCCGACTGGCTGCATGCTGCTGGCCGACTGTAGATGTAGTCGTGGAGCCTTTTTCAGCAGGCCGACTGCACATGTGGGGGCATATAAATAGGCCCCCACCCCCATACCACTCAGTGTATCATACCCGGGATTTTCTTGTGTATATCAGAGCAGAGTTACACGCCTACTTCTCTCTCTCTCTTGTGTTGTTTTTTTGCATGCGTTTTTTTGCTCGTGTCCCAGATCTGGTCATCATCTCCGCTGCGTATTCTGACAGATATCTCGTCTAGACTTGTTTGCCTGTTTGTGAATTGAATAATGGCCAGGCTCAAAATTGAGGGCCAAACTGGGTTGAGTACCAAACTCTGTGGAATCGACATGCTGATTGGTCATGCTATCTAAGTTTTTTCCATAGATTTTGAGAATGGTAGGCTCTGAATGGTCTGGATGTGGGTCTATCTACTAAGAGCGTCGGCCACTGAATAATGCTTACCAAGGATTACTTGTTCACTCCTCCAAGCTGGTGGAAGAGCTGACTCCATTTGGTTTGCCAATCACTCCACTGGGCACTTGGCATCGTCGAGAGCCACTTAAGTGCTTGGTGGTCTGTGTTAACTGTGAAAACTCGTCCAAAGAACATGTTTCAAATGTTTGAGTACCGACTGTTGTTCTAGCTTGCCCTTGAAAGTCTTGGAAAGACGATAGAGAAACTTGCTAGAAGGTGCTGCCCTAGGGACCAAATCGATATGATGATCCTCAAGACGAGAGGGTGGGATATTGGGTGGGAGATCATCCATAAGTAAAATGTTTGAATGAGAAAGGAGATTTGCCAACTGAGGGACTGAAGAAGAAGATGAGACATCTGTTATCGATGAGATAGAAGCTGTCTGAGCATAAATCAATGCTCCTTCTACTCCCTTGCGGATAGCTCGTCGGGCCTGGAGATGAGAAATCATAGGAATGCCAAGAATGCTCCTATCCCCCTGAATCATGACAGGCTCAGGAAAACCTTTAGAGATAATAGAGGTGTCCTTTCCCCAATTGGGAATAGGTTTATATTGACGAAACCACTCGATTCCTAAGATCATGTCACACCCCAGAAGAGGCGAGACAATGAAATCTCGTTGGAATAAGGCCTTTTGAACTACAAAGGCAAACTACTGTGCCTTTTGAGATAATGTGGGTGCAGAGACCGGGTGTGAATCCGGCCTTATACAAATGATATGGCACTAATGTACAGCTCATGTTGGTAGCCAATTGGGGAGAGATGGTGTCCTCAGAACTGCCCATGTCAAAAAGGATTATGAACTGGCGGCCCTTGGTAGAGCCATAAGCTCGGATGAGGCTTTTCTGTGCAGCATCGCTCTCACCCTCCTGCTTAGCATCGAATACTACGGATGGCATAGGATGCGTGGAAGGTAAAAGCTGAACTGCATTTGTGGTAGTAGGCGAGGCTGGAGGAGCAAGAGATGTTGCGGCAACTCTCGAAGAAGGGGCTTTGCAGGCTTGCTCCGCTTGCCCATGGTTTGATAGAAAAAACATATGTTTTCTGATTGGTATTTCCTTCGTTCCTTTGGAGAAAGGTAGCCTCCAGTGATGCCTGCTTTAGCCTTTTCTTCAGGGGTTCTCTTAGGCTTGAAGTCCTTATCCTTCTTACCGCCTGAACTAGAGCTATTAGTGCCGTTTACTGCCGTCCTTCTTAGTATCCTTAGAAGATGCATTACCTTTCTCTGGTTGTGCAGTAGATTGCTGTTGCTAGGGACGACTGCTTAGGCTTGCCTCCGTTCATCTTCATTTCTTCATTTTGAGCCAGAGTCAAAGCCCGGTCATATGTATTGGGTTCAAAGTTGCGAACTGTGAACCGGATGTTAGGATCTAATCCACGAATGAATTGATCCATCTTGGCCTGCTTAGATAACCCTAATTGTTGTGCTAAAGTTATAACCTTTCCGGAAAAGTGAAGCACGGGTGACCCGTTTTGTCCGTGTCCATAGAACTCATCTGCCAGGTTGGTCAAATACTGGGGAGGGAGAAATCTGGTCTTAAGGTCATGGACAAACGTATCCCAGTGAAAAGCCGGGACACTTGTGGTTTGGTCTGCATGAAGACTAGACCAATGCTGTCACCAAGTGACTACCTCACCCGTAAGGTGGGGAGCCGCTACGTGGACTCTATCCTGGGGGTCTCTGATCCTAGCTAAAGGAAAAGGAGCATTAAATTGATGAATGAATTGATTAGTTGCTAAATGATCACACCTTACTATCATACTTACTAAAATTTGGTTGAGTTCGGATGACGGTAGTCGATGTCGTGGGTTGCTGGCTGGTGGCACCTATGGTCGGGGAAATTGAAGAGAGGTGTTGATACCTCAGATGTATGGCCTCCTTTTCCCTTTAGTGTTTGAGTAACATGCGCTCTCGATCGAGCTCTCGTTGGTGCTTCCGAGCGGCGAGTTTAGCCTGACGCCGGTCGTCGCCGATCCTGGGTTGGGCTTCCTCATAGTCCCGTGTATCCGCTTTTTCTCCCGCCATCTAGCCTCGTGCTCTCGTCTTTGCTGTTCCATTTGCAAGAAGAGAGTGATGAAGTTGGGGGTAACTGGAGGTGTGGGTTTTGCTACTGTTTCCTACAAGAGTTGGAGACGCTCCATGAGAAGCTGGTTTTGAGTTCGGAGTAGAGCTATGGTATCTGCGGTAGGTGGAAGAGCAAGGTCTCCTTCTCTTCCTGCTGATGTGTACTCTCCTCTGTAGGCATCGTGCTGAAGTCGGTGGTCGTGCTAGAACGCAATCTGACCATCCAAGGATGCCCTCACGCTAGGATGCGGTGTGTGTGGACAAGCTGAATCTGATACCAATGTAACATGCATCGGAAGTATTCGTAATTAAGGATCTTGTCACACAAGTCTCACACCGCCTTCTGTATCCTGAGTTTCGTGAGTTTAGCAATCCACTTTTATGACTTCAAACTTTAAGAGATTTAGAGAGAGAGAGACTGTACACTGTATGGGGTCTCGAATTGCCCACTGAAGGGCCCCCTATCCCGTTATTGGAATAGTATTTGCTTTTATTACTTTGAAGAGAATGACTTTGGACTGACGATAACCAAACGCAAGATGTGAAAAGACCAAGAGTTGGGCTGAATTGTACACGGCTGTAGAAGCACCGATAATGATCGATCTCGAGCCTATGCACTCTTCTCAATGGAATGTAGGAAGGCTGCAAATCTGAGGCCCAGATATGGACTGTTTGGGACTGTTCTAGGCTATGTATGAATGCTGTAAATGAATGAATACATGCGGGTTACCTTCACCGAAGTGCTGTAGCAAAGCGATGATGATATAGATGCTGAAAACTGGTTGCAAGCAGAAAACTCAAGGTCTTTTGATGGGCTGAATGCTGTGAACTGTTGTGTTTTGTTGATAGAAGTTGAATGCTCATGCGTTGATGCTCCTAGATGCTGTAGGATGAAACACTGGCTGAAAATGTTGAAGGCTGAAGTGATCTATGGGCTGAATGGTCAATCGTTTATGCTTCTTGTGCTGAAGGCTCAAACGTTTGAATGCTTGATGGCTGAATTATGAGATATCTGATATGTTAGTGAAGGGTTCTATTTGTATGGGTGCTAGGGCTGGTCGGTTGGCTGTAGGGCTGGCCGACTGGTCGCTAATTGCTACACTATTGAATATCATGAGATAAATGGCTTAGTAATAGTTAATATGATGGTATTTAAATGCTGGAAAAATATGGGAAAAATGCCAAATAATTAGGATAAAATACTATATGATATCCTAAGACTTTTGCAATGTTCTAGATGATATGATGTACATGCACATGGAACGAATGCTATGCACAATGCAAACACTAAGGCTTCCAAGACATCTAGATGCATGAATGATTCTCTCCAAGTGGCTCCAAGTGGGTTAAGGGACTTCGACTAACTGACTGACTTACTATGGCTGAGGAATGACTTACGTGGCTCGTGCTTGACATATCCTGGACTGAGGATTACAATGGGGTCATGGCGTATGACAAATATCATCCTAAAGGGTTCTAATACTGTACAATGTTGCACTGATGATGATGAGCCATCTTGTCACCATGCACTACAGTGTAGAGTGGATGTGACATGGACGCAGGCGGCAACTTGCACTGCCACACGTGAGGAACAAAGACGACACGTGGAGCACGAGTGGTTCCTTGTAGCTCTTGATGCAAGAACAATATTGGAAACTTTTTCGACTCACCTTCACGGAAGGCTGAATTTTAGTAACTATAATGGTAAACACTAACCCCCAACTTTGTACTCATGGATTCATCAGTTTGAGGCTTATTTTGCTGATGGTAGGAAGTCACGTGTGGAAAAAGTTGTGTTAGCTAGAAGGGGAATTTTTTCTTGATGGACACATTGGGCGTAGGTAGATTGTCACTTTGAGGTTGCTGCCTATGAATGGATCTAGTTTGTCATGGACCTCAAGAAGTGGTTTCTACCGCCTCACTATCATGAGCGGCTCGAGGATGAGTGCCGAGGATTGCGCTAGAAAGCGTAGCGGGTCCTCAAATTTGCCAATAAAGTTACTCACTTGGTTTTATAGTTTGAAAAATCAGAAGAGGACAAGAAAGGAAAAATTCTTTATGGTTTAGACACGCAAATCCAATGGGATGTGCGTATGTTTGAGCCACATACTTTTGATCGGGCACTTTTGCTTGCACAAAGTGCCGAGATGAATTACTACGGTGGAAAACCGAAGACCTTCTAGCCTAGAGTGGCCAAGGCAGCACTTGCAAATGGCAAGGGTTAGAACCAGAACCAGAACCAATTGAGGTCTACCCCAAGAGCCTTTGGCTCCAAGAACTTGAACAATGCACCTCACCATACTCTAGACCAGAAGGCTTAGGCCAGTAAGAAAGGTGGTAAGCTCAGCCCCGAGGAGCACAACCAATATAAGAAGAATGAGCGATGTTTCTTATGTCATACAAAAGGACATACTTGTAGGGCATGCCCTAAGAAGATCCCTGCGCAGACCACCACTCTTGCCTCGATAGCTTCTGTGGTGAGCCAATCTCCTATACCAACCCCCCAGATTGCCACTAGTCCTCCAACTCCCAATCCTACGGTTGGCGCCATTGTTAGTTGGGAGCTCGAAGATAAGTAGAAGGGAAACCATGCTCATTAGTATAAGTGAAACGAGCTGCTCAAGACATTTGGCTACATAGTGGCTAGAGAGGAGTCGTCCTATTTGACAATAGCAATACAGAGGACGTGGTGAGGAAATAGGCCACTCGATGAGCTCTTTTTGTCACTAAAGCATCAAAATACAGGTTGCTGATATGCAAAAATGCAACGCGCAAAAAAAAAAAGTTTTGAAAAAAAAATAACGTGGCATTGATGAGGTGCTGATGGTGAGGTGGCATTGACACGTGGTAGGATAGTAGTGCAAGGTCACCTTATAGGCTTGGAATGATGCGACTAGCTTTTGGAATGCAAAATATTAAAAGCTTTTTAAAAACTAAAAAAAGAACAGCTTTTATTATTCCCTTCTTGAGGCCCTTGGTCTCCCTCAACTTTGGACATGGCTTTGTCACCCCAGAAAAGATTTCTTCAAGAGAAATTATGCTCTGATACCATTGTAAGCCCAACGGAGAGTGTGCATTGACAGATTCAACCATATGTTCGAGAGATATAAATAGAGAGAGAGAAGGGGGGAGAGAAATGGGTATAGGGGCTTCACAGGGTACACCACGCTGAGTGGGAAACAGGCCCCACCCCCTTTTCAGGAATTTATTTGAGGATCAATCCAGGAGCTCTACCAAGCCAAGACCATTACAACAAATGAATACAATATCAAACAAATATGTCGATGACGAGGTCGGTGCTGGAGTCGACGTAGAGGCACAAGATCTCTGATGCCTAAGCTCACCACTAGGAAGACCCACGAGAGTCTTACATTGGGCTAGTACCAATATCCAATGTCTGAATCAAATGTGATGCTCTCAAATACCCCCAAGAGTTACTACACCCAATCCGGACAATAATTCTCAAAAAAGCAAACACCAAGGTGGTGAATATGTGGCCTTGAAAAGTAATCCCTCTTTCTGAGGTTTTTGAAGGAACTGGTGGTGATTTTGTCTCAAACGGCGGCGTTCGTGGTACTAGCGGTGACAGTTGCTAGTCAGTTGTTTATTCAGGGTAGCGCTTAGATGAGTTGGTGGTGTGGGCGTTGTTGGGCGGCGCTCAGAGGAGCTAGCGGCATAGGCATTGCAGGGTTGCGCTCAGAGGAGCTAGCAGCGCAAGCGTTGCAGGGTAGAACTATTGGAGTAGGGCGGTGATTGGCGTTGGTGTTGTTGGCGACGAGAGGCAGCATATGGCATAGAGGCAACAAGTGGAGCAGGGGCGTATAATGGAGGCACAGCCAGGTAGGGACTGGTGCTGGAAAGCGGCGGCGGCGCTTTGAGGAGGCGGTGTGATCAGATAACAGGTGGCGGAGTCGGCTCCGAGACAGCGGCGACGTCGGTGGAAGCTGGCTCTGGGCAGCGGAGCCACCAGCGGAAGCGGAGGCGGCGTTGGCGGAATGGATGGCGACACCGGCGGCGGTGGTTCTGCAACGGTGGCTAAGGCGGAGATGGAGGATCTGGGCGGCACTTAGGGGTAGAAAGGGAAGAAGATGATAAATCTTCTAGGAGGTTCTCTCTCTTAAAGATCTCCACACACACAAGATGATTCTCAAATAGGGTACAAGCTTCTTATATACTAGATGGGGGCTCCTGCTTTTTGCCTTGCCTTGCTTTTGCTTTGCCTCTTTGCTTTTGCTTTACCTTTTAGATATTAATAACAGTAAAAAATAGCCAAAGGTCTTGATTTTGTTTTTTGTAGCTTCAGAGCCTTGCTTTTTGGCCCTGGAGTTGCTTTTTGATCCAGTTCGATGTCCTCTTTCCAATGGTGCCCTCAGCTTTTGGTCAACATAGTTTGACTTTTTGCTTTTTCTTGCTTTTTGACCAAGACTGGTGCTTTTTCTTGTGCCAAGTTCCGACCTAAGGATCCTTGTTCCCATGTATCCATCAACTTGTCCAAGTGTCCGGGCATGAGTTCCATCTTCTGAAATGAGCTCGGCGGGCCAAATAGTTACACCACCCTTGCTTTCTCATTATGTATATACATTGGACTATGCAGGGGATTGATGCCACTCATGTGGTACTGTGGATGTGGCTTTCCGTTGGGACTTGTGTAGTGCATCTAGAATTCCAAATGTGCCACGCTGTGATGCTAGCAATAATCTCCCATGGAGTGTCCAACCTTTGTGTTGGAGGTACAGAGCCTGACTCTGGCATGTCCTAAAGAAGACACCGCCGACCCACTCCTTGGGTAATCCGCATGATCATATCTCTGTTTTTCACTTCAAACCTGATTTGCAGGCCCAACTGTGTTAACCAAACAATAGCACCAAAATAAATGTAGGCATCTCTCCTCATCCTTCCAAAAGGTGTGCTATTGCAATCCAGATCCTCTCTACCTCCCTGCACTCCATAAACATTTTTTTTTCAATATTTCTTAGTGCGAGCTTCACCACAAGCATAAATGTCCTAATGACGAAGATCTTCAGCACCATCAGAAGTCTCTTATTTAGCCAGAGTCTTATTTAAGTGGGAGGGAATGTCACGATTGTGACTTTATCTCTCGTACTACTCTTGATCAACCTTCAATCATTGAAAGGACACCAGTGAAAGGTCACACCTTGTCACATGGGTCATCACTAAAGGACACATCTATTGATCAAAGGACACATCTCTACGTCCAAAGGACATAACTATTCATTCAAGAGTCACACCCCACACTTTTGTTAGGGATGTGCCTCTTCATTTGTACCTATTCACGTCCTATTTAACAAGGCCTTGTGTCTCAATGCAACAACACAACTTTCTGCTTTTTGTCTCATATTTACTCTAAGTATTTAAATATTAAAAGCTAAAAGCTTGACAAGTACCCTAGGGATGTGGCTGGTGCATTTGTCAAGCCAAATGACATAAATCAGTCCCATGTTCCAAATGGGGTGTGGGGGTGTGGGGGGTGTGGGGTTGTGGGCACAAATGGCTGGGAGGGATGATACCGCAACTTGCTTCCAGCTGTGCTAAGAGTTCTTTTGAAGCCCTTAGAAAGAATCAATCAGCCAAGAGTAGGCTTGGGCAATTAAGGCATTAGCTCAATAATAGTGGTTGGTTAATAAACTCATGCTTTCCCAGCACATCGCCAAGATTATTCTTTAATGTGATTTTCTCAAAAATTTCTAGATTCCATTCACCTAAACCTATTGGTCTCCACTTAATGGATAATTCTATGCATTGTCTCATAACCCACTCGACAATGTATATGACTTCTCCCTGGACCCCATTTTCTTGAAGCATACAGACAAACCTTCATTCATCATTGCAAATTGGTAGCCAATTGTGTTGGTGCAATATCCATCTTGGTTGGCATTGGTTTTTCTTTTGCAAATGTGTTACTTGTGCATGCAATATTTGCACAATTCGGTGCTACGTCCACTCCAAATTGCATCGATATACTCTTGTTGTGTTACAAAACCACAAGTTAGGTCTTGCAGTTCTGTAAGATATGTGGTGCTGTCCATGTATTCTTTGATCTTTTTTATAGGTAAATACTAAAAATACAAATGTTAGGACTTTTCTCTTTGAAGTGTGTGTGCATGCGTGCATGGCACCTTGTTTTTCATGCAATGATCTCAAATGTCTAGTTCAATTCTAACAAATTTATGGGTTCTTGTTGTCTAAGATATCCTTCTGAAAAATGTGATGTTCTGCTTGTTTTCTTGTGGGTGCAGCATATTGCAAAACAAAGAACACCTTGTTTAACAAACCAGCTAATGAAAACAGGCAAACATCTCATTCTTATACGGAACCCTCTGGACTCTCTTGTAAGTGAGTCATATCATGAGTACTGCATGTCTTCTCATGCCACTTTCCTTGTAAGTGAGTTGTATCTTGAGTACTGCATGTCTTCTCACACCACTTTCCTTTCCAAAACAGAGCTAATACTATCCTTTTGATCTAGAATGTATACAAGCAAGTGAATGAAAGATATGTGGGTGTGTGCATGTACGTGTGAGAGCGAGCATGGATTTGTATGTGGGGTTTGTATGTGGTACGATGTCAATTTGATGATCTTCTGATCTCTCTGGCGTCTTTGCCTTCCTTTCCCTTACCTGTCTTGAGGAAATTACATCTAAGAGAGCAGGCCTAGAAGTAGCTTCCTTGTCTCCTCCATGATAAATAGAGCGGGTAGCTCTAGATCCTTCTGCAATGGTGACTCCTTTGGCCCGAAGATAGGCGTTAGCAGCTTCAACTCCTTTGGCTTCGGTGGCTCGATCCTTGATGAAATCTTCAAACATTCAAGCCCTTCTTTGGTCCCGTTCCCTCTTGGTTCTCCAAGCAAGGAATTCTTCATCTCTAACAAATTGTCTGAACTGCTAAAAGTCATGTTACTCTTTTGATGACATGGCCACGGTCTCATGTGAGTAATGAATCGACGACCCTAGTTCTTATCCTGAAGTCCTGGATCGGCAGTACCAGACTGCGCGTGAGGTGCACATGCCAGAACAGACAGTGGAGGTCCTAGACTTCTATTTAATGAGCCATCCAGAGTGTTTCCCCGTAGTATGACACACACATCATCACACACAGAAGGGATATTTCCTAGTATGAGAGTAACAGAATTCATATTCATTTAGATGACAAGGTAAAGCCTTGAATCATACATACCATAGCATCGTGTGTCATAACCTTCACTATTCCAGACTGTGCACAAGCTGCACAGTACAGACTCAAACTCTCTTGAACTCTACTCCCAGCATACTGAGCTGCACACCCAGGTACATGCACACGCACACAAGACTCTTCCCAGCTCTTACTCTTTATCCGGGTACTACCCATTAGCCCCTTGGGCGGTTACAAGAAAGATTACAACTAATGATGGTTCCGTCGAAGAAAGGCACCAACTGGCAGTTAGCCGGGGATGAACTATAACGGCTTGTTCACCCACCAACACTGTCTCTGAAAGCTTAGGGATCCTAGGAAGAAGCAAACCACTGAGATAAAAGTAGCAAGGAATGAAAGGTAAGCTGAAACAGAATCCTTTTTGAAGCATTGAGACTTTATGCTAGCAAAGGACCGCTGTTGGTTATTCTAGACCTTTTTGTGGTTGAACATGATGAGATTCAGTCTTGAACCAAGCAGGCCATGTTTTGGCCTATGAATGTCAAAGACAACAAAGTACTAGATCCGCTATCACAGAGACCCATGATTTATGCAGTTTCTATGGGTTACCATATGGACTTCACTTTGCTGAAGGATCCTTATGCTACCAAAGATGATTTCAAAGATGTTTTTGAATAGATTGCAGAATAGAGTCATGTCATCAAGTAGGGTTTTCTTATGATGCAAACCCAGGTTATGTGTGACACAAGGAATTGAGGCCAAGGTAATGGAAGAGTGCCATGCTCCTTTGTACATGGGACATAGAGACACCTTGACTATACTTCAAGCTTTGGAGAGCTACTTCTATTGGCCTACTACTATGAGAAAGGACATTGAACTTTATGATTCAAGAATGTTGGGTTTGTCAGAAGGTCAAGTTTGATCGACAAACACCAGTAGGATTATTGCACCCATTGAATGTTCTATGGGAAAGTATTGTTACGGATCCCGAACGATAAGCTTCCCCAATAAAGCTCTACTTTGATCGACTGGATCTATAATGCCCAAACCTCCCTGAGCCAGCGGAAGTGTAATAACTGCCCATGCAACCTTTGCCCGAGCTGGCTGACCGTCCCGCCCAGACCACAGAAAGTTCCTGATCAGCCTCTGTACCTGGCTGATGCAAGAGCTCGAGAAGATCCAGCAAGACGTAATGTACCACATGGTCGCTAACAGCACCTGATTTGCACCACCACCCTCCCAGCCAAGGATAGTCGAGCTGTACTCCAATACAAAAGCTTCTTTCGAATGCTCAAAAGAAGCGGGGCAATCTGCTTCTCAGGTGACAAATCTAGGCCAATCTGGCATCCCAAATACCGCACTGCTGTGCCTGGAGGAATCCATCTAAAACCGGGGTCCGGGCTCCATGCCGGAGTGGGAGCACTACTGATCCAAAAGGCCACTGTCTTGCGCCAATTGATCAATGCTCCCGAAGCTACACTAAAAACCTGGAGCGACTGCTCTGTCCGAAGAAGATTGGCCTCTTGGCCATGCAAAAATAAGCCTGTGTCGTCTGCAAACTCAGCATCAAGCAGGTCCTGCCCCCGGACTGGGAGCTGAAGTCCTCTCAAACCGACCTCCTCTGCTGTCAAATACATGCTCATAGCCTCCGCAAAGAAGAGAAAAAGAAAAGGGGCGAGGGGACACCCCTGACGGACTGATCTGGTCAGCTCAAAACTCGGCCCCCGTCCTCGTGCAATCAACACCTGGCTGCGAGCTGTGGAATACAGAGCGGCCACCCCTCTGATCCATCCTGGCTCAAAGCCTAGGCGAAGCATAGTGCCCTCTAAGAAACCCCAATCAACTCTATCGTATGCCTTCTCAAAATCGAGAAGCATCACGACCAAGTCCTTGCCAAGAAATCTAGCTCGGGCCGTTGCCTCCCAGAAAGTAAAGATGTTGTCAAGGATACTGCGCTCCTTGACAAATCCTGTCTGAGTAGCATGAATCAACTCCCCCAGGAACGGCTGGATCCTCAAACTCAAGGCCTTTGCTAAGACCTTGTAGACAGTATTGAGGATCGTAATAGGCCTCCAATGCCTAATATCATTTGATACTCCCTCCCCCTTGGGGATAAGATAGATCAAGCCCTCTGAAAAGCTCTGCGGCATCACCCTAGTGTCCAAAACATGCTGAAAGCCCCTGCGGAGGCCTGGCCCCAAAAGGTCCCAATAGCGCATAAAAAAGGCCGGCGTCAGTCCGTCCTCCCCTGGGCAACTATGTCGCGGCAGGACCCTCAAGGCCTCGGCAAGCTCAATCTCTGACAGAGGCGCACCTAGAACTGTACGCATACGGTCTGTGACCCTCCTCTGCACATGGGCCCACACAGTCTGTCTGCAAACATCTCGATCCTCAGTGGCAGGTTCCGCTGAAAGCAGGTCTCTATAGAATGCAGTGGCAATGGCTCTGATCTCCTCGAGCTCAGTAGCTACCGATCCATCCGGTCTACCAAGCTGGCGGACTCCTGCTCGCGCATGACGGGGCCCAGTGATCTCAAAAAACTCTCCAGTCACTCTATCGCCATGCTGCGTCCACTGAGAGGCCTGACGACGATAGTAAAACTCATGTCTCTGCTCCTCTATCTCTCGAACCTCCTGGCGTGCCTGGCTCAGCTGGGACGCCACCCACTCACATGCAGGCTGCTGCTCCTGAAGGCGCTGTAGCGAAGCAAGGCTGCGTCTCAGCCGATGCTCCCGCTCGCGAATCTCTCCCAACCGTGTCAAAGCTGCAGCATGCAAAAAAGAGCTAAGATCGATGAGTCCCTGGGCACACTGGCCCGCTGCATCCTGGTCAGAGCACTGACTATCATGCCAGATCCTCTCAATGTCCTCAGCGAGACGGGGATCTGTAAGTACCCTCTCTGGGATCCTCAACTGCAAGCTGGGCTCCCGTGTCCTCTCCTCCAATGTCAAGATAACTGGCGCATGATCTGAAAATGAGGTGCCAGCGAGAATGCCGACGGAGCCCCCTCGCTCCCCTAACCAGTCGCCCACATAAAAGCGATCAATCCGTGATAGATTAGTCCCTCCCTGCCAGCGATCCGACCGGGAGAAACTAAGACTGTCCTGAGACCGGGAGAAAGCCCCATGCTGCCATGCATCAGTGATCCTCAGTGACATGCACAACCGGTCCCAAGCTGCAAGCTCCGTGCCGTGCACTGTAACATGACTGCCTCCCACCCTATCTGCCGGGTCCTCAAGCATGTTGAAGTCTCCCCCAACACACCAATGTGCGGCCTCTAGCAATGCATCCGTAACCTGGGTCTAGAACTCTGCTCTGGCACTAGCATGATTGGGCGCATAGACGTTGAGCACGCCCAATAGCTCATCATGCATCCTCAGAATGACATACTGTGCTCTACCAGGCACAATGATCCCTCGATCCACAATGGCCTGCCGCCATACATCTGCAATGACCATGCATACTCCTCCCTGTCCACCCAAAGGACCAAACCCTGCAGACCAAAAAGTGTCCCATCTACCAGGCATCACCGAACCATATCTCCGGATCCTGCTCTCACCCAAGTGGTGCTCCTGCATCATCAAAATATCAATGCTGCCACCAACCAGGCATCTCTAAAGCTCCTGCCTCAAGCAACCACGATAGCGTATAAAATGTGCTCCGCCAAGACCCTGTACATTCCATGAGATGATCCTCATGGATGCCCTGCTGAGGTGGATGCTGTCTCAGCCGTACGGCGGGCCTTCGCAAGCGGCTTGGATGAAGAGTAGTCCCCATCCGAGCGGCTGCGAATCTGCCCACCCGGTGTGCTGCAAGAATCCCGGATCAGGCGCCAGTGGCTGTGGCCCATGGCGACTGGCTCCCGCTCTGACAAAGCAACCTCGTGTATACACACATATCCAGGGTCGCGTGCTAAGTCTGCCACTATGCGAACGACCAAATGCCGAATCCGTGAGGTATCCACACTCGCGGGATCTAAGAAAAAATGAGCCAACTCCCAAAGTCGGCCTATCACATCTGTCACCTCCAGATCGCTCATGTGATGAGAAAACTCAACTGCCTGAGTCTTCAAAGTGCTGAGAGCGAGCTCTAGAGTCCACTCCCGGTCGCAAGGGCCACATAGAGGGAACGAGAAGGCCACCGCTGAGTCTAGTGCCTCCTCCCCACGGGCCGGAGGTATCACTACATGAACTCGGATGGGTGCTGGCTCATGGGGGCCCTCTGCTCCAAAAAGCCGTGTGAAGGTATAATCAAAAGCCTCCGAGCGCTGTCTAATGCCACGGCGACTCAGCCGACTGCGGATAGATGAAATCCGTGAAGCCCTAATCGGCATAGGTCTCCTCTGTGATGCTCGAGCGAGGTCAGTGCTCAGCGCTCTCCGGAGTGCAGGTGAACGCTAGGGAACTGCCAGGGCGTCCCGGGAAGGTGAGGCGGGCGGAGGGGGAGGAGGGGGAGGCGAGGGGGGTGGAGAGGGAGCCGCTGCCGAAACTGGAGCGGAGGCGGGAGGAGGCGATGGTGGAAGCGAGGCGGTGGGGGGGGACGGGGATGGGGGGGGTGAAGGAGGGGGTGCTGGCATCTCCTGGTCCTCAGTCGTCGCCGCGGGGGTCTCCTCCTGGAGGGGAGAAAAGCTGTTCCTCACGGGAACCCAGTGAGGCTGAGACTGTGGCTGCTGCTGCAGCGGTCTCTGGACGTGCTGCTGTGGCTGTCTCCCTCGGCGGCGCCCCTGTCCAGGCTGCCACTTCGAGGCCTCTGTGGCCTGAGCAGGTGTCCCGGAGGCAGCCTGCCGAGCCGAATCTGTGGGCGGGCCATCAGTAGCCTGCTGTGGTGAGGGTCGGGGTCTCCTGCGAGGGCAGGCCTTGGCCAGATGGCCGACCTGTCTGCAAATGAAGCACTGACTCGGGAGCCCCGAGAACTCCACTCTCTGATCTATCCATCCCCCCCTATCCTAGGTAGCTGAATGACCTTAGGAAGGGAGGAGATGTTAGACACCAACACTCTGACCGAAGGTAGCCCAGCTGCTCTGGCCACCACTGAAGCAGCTGAGGGGCCAGTCTCTAGGACCGAGCCCACCAATGCTCCGAGCCTGGGGAGGAGCGGAAGATACTCCCGGCGGAGTCCAGGGAAGCAAACTGTAAGATGAAAAAGGCGCTCTCCCTGCTCCGCCGCTGCTGGGTCAAATCCATGCTGCCAAGGTCTGAAGAAAGCCCGAGCACCCCTGATGTCAAGGGGACTCATGGCAAGGACCTTGGCAACACTCTGGGCGGCCTCGAACTCGATCTGGTAATGTCCACGGCCCAATAGCTGTACATCCAGGATCTTGCCTACATCTGCAAGAAGGCGGGCCTGAAGAAGATCCCGGATCTCCCCTCTACTGGGGCGAGTGCCGACTATACGGCAGATGGTGGAATGTGCCTGGAGGCGTTCCACCTCTGCGGCGAGGCTCGCTTCCTCTTCTGGCGAAAGAGAAAGCCTGATGGGGGTATCCTCAGGGGCGATCGAGGGGGCTGTAGAAGAGTCCCTCTGAGGTGGGGCGGGAGGAGCCTCCATCAGAGTCTGAAGCTGCGGCGAAGGCGGAGCGAATGCGATACCTGCAAGAACCGAGCTGCACGCGAAGGGCGGAGAGGGAAGGCGGGAGGATTTTTTTTTAAAAAAAAAAAAAGAAGAAGAAGAAAAGAAAAAAAAAGAAAAAAGAAAGAAAGAAAGAAAGAAAAAAAGAACCCCAGGGGGCGGAAAAAACAGCAAGAGCGGGGGGGGGGATAAGGCGACGAAGAAACAGGGGGGGGGCGGGAGCAACGCGAAAGGAGAGGCGGTGGGGGGGAGAGAGGGCTGGCGGGGGGGGGGGGGGGGGGGACGGGGCGCTGACGAGGGGAGGGGGCGCGAAGGCGAACTGAAGGGGGGGGGGGCGAAGGTGAACTGAAGGGGGGGGGAGCGAAGGCGAAATGAAGTGGGGGGAGCGAAGGCGAACTGAAGGGGGGGGGGAGGGGGGCGCTTCAGCGCGAGAGAGGGAGAGAAAGCGAGGAGAAGGGGGGGGGGGCGCGATGGCGAGAAGAGGGGGGGCGCAAATGCGCTGGTAGGCGGGGGACAGGGCGCGAGGAAGGGGAGGCGAGGGGCGAGCAGCGCGAGCAGGGGGGTCCCGCCATCACCGAGCCAATCCAACAAGCCAAAATTTTATGAAGAGAGTTTGAAAAATAGTAACCCCGAGATTTACAAGGGAACAAGGTTATTAAAGTTGGCACAGGAAAAAGCACTAGTCTTGGTCAAAAAGCAAAAAGTCAACTGTGTTGACCAGGAGCTGAGGGCATCATTGGAAAGAGAGCATCGAACTGGATCAAAAACTTAAAGCCGCTTTCCCAAAAAAAGCAATCCTAGGGCCAAAAAGCAAGGCCCTGAAGCTACAAAAGTGTAAATCAAGAACGTTGGCTATATTTGACCATTAATAAAATATTCAAAAGAGGAAAAGGAAAAAGCAAGGCAGGGCAAAAAGCAGGGACCCCTTTCAAGTATATAAGAAGCTTGTATTCCTCTTGATGATGAACAGCTTTTTGAAGAATAACTCTTTATGGATCAACCTCGTGGAGAAGAATTTAAGGAGAGCCACCTTGAGAGATTCACCTTATGAAGAGCAAGAGCTTCATCATCATCATCATCATCATCATCTTCCTCTCCACCCTCCGCCTCCGCCCTGCCTGCAGAGCCGCCACTGCTTCAGAACCACCACTGCCGTCGGCTGAGCTGTCCGCTCCGCCGTTGTCGCTTGGTTCTGACACCGCCACCGCCGTTGCCTCCGTCTCTGTGCAGCATCGTCGCCGCTGTGCACTGCGGCTTGGTTTGGTCGCCTCCTTTGTAAAGCGTCGCCGCCGCCTCCACCCAGCTTTGCCGCCTGGTTCCGCCGCCGCTGCTACCTCTGTCCGCCAGCTGTCCATATCATTCAGCGTTGCCACCTTAGGTTCAAGACGCTTCTTGAGGGTTTACTTGAAGATAAGGTATTGAGTTCACTTGGATTTGGACATGGAACATAGAGCTTGGGTATGGAACTTGAACATGAACATGGAACTTGGATGTGGAACTTGGACATGGAACATAGAGCTTGGGTATGGAACTTGAACATGAACATGGAACTTGGATGTGGAACTTGGACATATAGCTTGGACATGGAGCTTGGACTCGGGATTTGGACTTGGATCTGGACTTGGATTCATTGGATTTGGACTTGGACTTGGACTTGGACTTGGACTTGGACTTGGACCTGGACTTGGACCTAGATCTAGACCTAGTCCTGGACTTGGATTTGGATTTGGACTTGGACTTGGATTTGGATTTGGAGTTGGAGTTGGATTCTTGTACTTTTTAGTCTCATTTAGTTGTTCTCTTTGATGAGACACCAACTTCAGATGTACTCTCAGTTTTGGTCTCATAGGCCACTATGGCCTCTTAGAGACGTTAATATATCATTTCATTTCATTTCTCTCTTCCCTCTTTCTCTCTCTATCATTATCTCTTGGACACGTGGTTGAGTCTGTCACTGCATGCTCCGCTGGGCTTACAAGTTAAGTTAGCTCCCAGATTTTATGGCCTTTTCAAGATTAAAGAAGAAGAACATTTTATGCTTGAGTCTATCATTGACTATGAGACCATCACTATATGCAAAGGTAACACTTATGTTAAGTATCTTGTGATTTTATCATCCTATTCAGGATACTAAATGGATGTCAGAAAAGTTTTTTTGTTCTTACCGAAATCTCATTCACTCATGTCATCCACGCAATTGAGGTCAATTGCAACCTGAGCAAGAGGGAATGTTAGTCAGAACCTCTATGGGGACGTCCATTATTTTATTTCGAGATATTTTATTTTAGATGCGTCTTTTATTTATATCATTTACAATGATTAATGTGTTTAATCAGTTGTATGCGTTGGTATGATATAGTCTGGATTAATGTGTTTAATAAGCTCCGTGTACTGACTAATATTATTTTGGATATAGGCAATGATTGAGTGGTGGATTATGTGTTGATCGGGGGTGGAACATGTATTGGACCACTATGAGATATTTTGGAATACATGTGAACACCTTTTATGGTTTTATATTTTGGCATTAGTATTCTTGTAAGGCTAAGGCCTCAAACCTTTGTATATACCAAATGTTATTTTATACTTTTAGTAGGTCTAAGACCTTATAATTGTAGCTTGCTATGTTTTGTAAGAGTTTTTACGCTCAAAAACTCAAAAGCTCTTATGCTTTTGATTTTGGAATTGTCTTTTGAAAAGCAAGCTTTTAATATATATAAATATGGGTGAGTGGTACAAGGGCCATAGTCATCCAGGGAAGATTCAATCCAATCATGTTGATGGTGATCTCTTTCTTATTCTCTAAGCTATCTTGTTTATTTAATTTTGTTTATTAAGGTTTATTATGCTTTTAATTTGTACAAGTCTATGTTATGCTCCAATTTTTGTGCTTCAAAATTAGAATTTCTTCTCCAAGAGTCTTAAAGATCTTGACAAATCAAATGTGCGTTTAACAAGTGGATCTGTGCTAGGGCATGTAGTGTTAGTAGAAGGCTTAGTAGGAGACCCGACCCAGATAGAAGTGATTGTGAAATTGTCAATACTAGGGAATGTCAAAGAATTGAAAAGGTTCCTAGGACAGATTAAGTGTTATAGCAGTTTCTTGAGACATCTGGTAGATGTGGCAACGCAACTATTGTTTGACAGTGAAAGATGTGGAGTATATCTTGTTAGGAGGGTGTTAGGAAGCAGTCCAAAATTTTAAGAGAATGCTTGCTTCAGTACCCTTGATTCAAAAATCAAATCTTGGTGTGATGTTTCATGTGTTTATGGATGCATCCTGCTGATGTAGCCATTGGAAGTGCTTTGAAGTAGCCATTGGAAGTGCTTTGATGTAGGAAGAAGGATGGTTTAGACCTATGTACATTGCAAGCAAGAGACTATTCAAAGTAGAAAGAAACTATTCCATAATGACAAAAAAGGAGACACTGGGAATGATTTATTCAATTAAGAAGTTTAGGCACAACTTGTTGGGTAACACATTGAATTTCATGTGAATCATAAAGCATTGATTTACTAGGTGAATAACCTAGATTTGGCAAGAAAACTTGCGAGATGGATGCTATTACTTCAAGAATTTAACTTTACCATTAAGCACGCTGGGAATGATTTATTCAATTAAGAAGTTCAGACACTACTTGTTGGGTAACACTTTGAGTTTCATGTGGATCATAAAGCATTGATTTACTAGGTGAATAAACTAGATTTGGCAGGAAAACTTATGAGATGGATGCTATTACTTCAAGAATTGAACTTCACCATTAAGCACACTCCTAGGAATGAACATGCAGTAGCCAACCTTTTTTCAAAATTAGAATAAAGAGAAGTTTGAATTGATGTCGAAGATGTGAGGTCCAATTGGTAGGATGAAATGCTACTAATCCTTTAGGTGTAACGTTTCTGGATAAAATGACGAGAGATCAAAAGAAGAGATTTACTCTCAAAAGCAAGTCATTCATGGTAGTAGCCCGGTAAGTGTATAAGATGGGCATTTTTCAAATCTTGAAAAGGTGTGAGTCAGACCATGAGCAACAAGCGGTTCTAGCAGAAGCACATCAAGGAGTTGGGAGGATACTTTTAGAGAGTGGAAAGTGTTCTAGATAAGACCTTGATTTTTGATAAACCCTAATTTCCCAATGAAGTTGATTGAAATCCTTGCACATAAGAGAGGGAATGGATTTATGGAAGCTTGAGAAACATGCTAAGTGAAAGAATTTATCCAATTTGAAGAATGATTGCAAAATTCCCAAATCTTGACCTAAATCCAAGAACCTTCAAGAAATCTTCAAATTCTTCAAAGTTTCTTCATGTACGGATAGGATATGGTTTGAGAGTGTAGAAGTCCATGGTAATGAGAAACTTAAGAAAAGGAAGGCAAAAACCCTAATTTGATAGAAGAGATGGTAGCCAACTGTAATTAAAGATGCATATACCTTTGCAAAAAGTGTGATACATGTCAGAGAATGGGACAGCCAAATGCATTAGATCGAATGCCGCACAATCCCGTACTGCCACTTGAGTCTTTTTAGAATTGGGACCGGATACCATTCAAACCAGGAGCTAAGCAGACATGCAATATAAGTTCATTTTGGTGGCGACAAACTATTGTACTAAGTGGGTGGAAGCCGAAGCAATCAGGGATTGCAAAGTCACGTCATTAGTGAAATTCCTCTATAAAGTGATCATGACTAGGTTCGGATGTTTGATTGAGCTTGTGAGTGATCAGGGTACTTAATTCCTGAGTGAAGTTATCAGGAAGAAGTTGACAGAGCTGCACATGGTCATACACAAGAAATCAACCAAGTAGTACTTGTAGAATGATAGCCAAGCAGATTCAACTAACAGATTCCTGTAGCGAATCTTGATCAAGAACCGGACAGATTAGGGCTGGAAGTTACATTCTGCATCATGGGCTTTCTTGACAGCTCACACGAACACGATCGGTTTGACACTCTTCAGTATGGTGTATGGACTTGACGCAGTGGTGCCAATGGAATTTCTATTACCTTGTTTTAGGGAAGCAATAGTAGAAAGGTTAACTCTTTGAGAGGCACATGATAGAACATCTCCTAAAGCTTAATGAGAAAAGACTACAAGGAACCTAGACAATGGTCCAGAAAAGAAGGAAGCTCCAAGTGGACTTGAATTCCAAGTTTAGATTTTTTTAGAAAGGAGATGCAGTACTGGTGTTCAATTCAAAGATGGCTTTGCATCCGGGTAAGCTAAAGATGCGATGGGCGGACCCATGCAAGATACATAGGAAATTTGAAACTGGAACATTTTAGCTTTTCACTCGAGATGAAGTAAAGTCACCAAAACCAATGAACGGTTACAGGTTTAAGCCTTATTACGCTAATCTTCCAGATCCGGTGCCACGTTCTCCAGAACCAAACAATGGAGAGCAGGATGTTGAGACAGTAAGACATTCGGATGGACATGGAATACATGCCAAAGTCCAAGTTAATGTGGCAGTTGTGTGCGACACTATTATTGGCCCATCTATTATTCATGCTACAGACGTAGCACCTAGAATACTATTAATAGGTAGCATGCATCAGGGTAAAAGGTTCACATCACTCTATTCACATCCCTACCTCCTTGTGATCTCCTTCATTTTGTGTGCATTGAAAGCAGAAGTTGTGCAATTTCCCAAAGTCCAGATGCAGATGGTGGGCCTGTAAGAAGCTAACAAGGGTATGGTGAAAGAAGCCGCTGAGTTGAAGGCAACTGTGGGCAAGCAAGAGCAAGAAGGCTGGGAACAGAGAGAGGAACTGGAGGCAACTGACCTCAGAGCCGCAATAGCGGAAACTAGGTCAGAGAACTTTTTAAAATGCATCAAGATGTGATCCAGAGTGTCCAAGGGCAAGCGGATAAAGACAAAGCTGAGCTGGTGAAAGCCAATGCCAGCCTTGCTGTGTATGAGGCAGATGGGACTCTAGAATTTACGAGCTGGACACCGGAAAGATGGACGACTGGGACGAACATGCATGAGAAGAGATGTGGGCGGTGTGGGAGGGTTACCTAGAGAAGTTGAACCACCGGCTTGTAAGCAAGTGATTTCGCTTCTCCCAGACGACCAGAATCTGGATGTTGGTAAGGAACAGCCGAAGCCAATGACTAGCAAGGGTTCAGAGTCCAGACAACACTGAGGAGAAAAGGAAGAATCCACAATGGATTCATCAGGTGATATCAGAATAGTGATGAGGTTAAAGCGCTCAAGGAAGAGAATGCAAAGCTGTAGGTGCAACTGAATGACTGGAAAGCCAAGTTGTGGAACTTGAAAGCCAAAGGGAAAAAGGTAGCAACGGAGGTGGAAGGAAGTAGTAAAGCACTGGTGTTGTGGACCAACACAACAATGGATGCAGTCACCGCAACAGCTTAGGGAGCATGTGCTGGCCACCCACCACCAAGCGCCTTGAAGAACAATCCAATGAAGTATCCGCACTCCGAGCCCACATTGAGGAGGCAATCTGGACAGAAGCAGTCCGGAGTTCCGCCGTATGGATGGACATGAAGCAAGTGAGATGAGAGAAAGAAAAGGGAGCCAAAGGAGCATGTGTACTAAGGTGATCCAATCCTCCCAGTGTACAATGAGCCTCATGCCTTTGCCGAGCAGATGGTTGTGGCAGCAATGAATTGAGCAAGGCTCAATCATCCAGAAGCCAGGGTGATAGTAGTAGATGTTAAAAGGCCAGAAGGAAGAGCTGTAGGGGGACATGTGCTAGTGAGCAAATGCAGCAGAGAATATGAGCCGAGGTATAGCACCCTTACAAGGATCGAGTTTGTGTACGGTGGTAGTACTGCACCACCAGATCCGGATGAGCAGGGATTGGACCGGCCATAGAGCATTGCGAGCAGGAAATGGGGATTCACCAATTTTCCCCGGACGGTCTACCTCAAGTGGAAAGAAGAGAACAGAATCACGGTCCAGGAATAGTTTTTCTGTCAGCAGCTGCAGATTGAAGGGGTCTAGTTCAACTGCTCACACAGTGTCCATGGACATCCAGGTGTTGGCAGGTGAACAAGCCCTAATAGTTCACCACTGGCTACAGTCGGTGCATTCCTTCAGCGGAACCATCATTAGTAGTCTTTCTTGTAACAGCCCACGGGGCTAACGGGTAGAGTAGGAGCTGGGAAGAGTCTTGTGTGTGTGCATGGTTGTGCAGCTCAGTATGCTAGGAGTAGAGTTCAAGGGAGTTTGAGACTGTACTGTGCAACTTGCGCACAGTCCGGAATAGTGAAGTTCATGACACAAGATGCTATGCTATGTATCTTTCAAGGCTTTACCTTGTCATCTAAATGAATATGAACCCTGGTACTCTCATACTGGGAATCATTCCTTTTGTGTGTTATGCTCTGTGGCACTGTGCTATACTCTGCCCGGACCAGACACAATCCAGATGGCTCAGTGAATAAAAGATAGCGACCTCCATTGTCTCTTTTGGCATGTGCACCTCATGCAGTCTGGTACTGCGCACTTAATGTCTTCGTATCGCATTGGGCACAGTTGTAAGGTGCAGCTCATAGGAGCTGGCCAAGTGGTCTGGAACCATTGAAGTGTCGGGCTTGGCTGGGCAGCAGCAGACAGTCTTTATTTTACAAGTTTTTTCTGTCTTGGAATGGTGTGCATATGTTAGGACTTGGACCTACATTTGTTAAAAGGTTAACTAGGATTGGGAACTTAAGGTAGCCTGAAACATGTTGAAAGGTTAACTAGGATTAGGGACTTAAGGTAGCCTGAAATATTTTGTCAATATGTCGACATTATTGCTAGGAGAAATTGTTGGTCACCACGTGGTAGTAGCACAAATGAGCATGAGTTATTCCTCCCCGTATGCTATTTAATGATATGGTTGAGCTACCCATGCACACACTATAGGTCAGGTTGACTTCTTCACCATGACTTGGCATAATTGATTTTGCTTCAGGTGGATTTCTTCCATCTTTTGGGGGCAAAAAGAACAGCTGATGAAATTAATGATGGACTCCACAGCTTAATTTCTGTTTGGTAGGGTTTCACATCCCTGTCACATCAGATAAGTTAGCAATTGGCTATGGGCTGGTATCTCTCTGGACACTGCGCCTTTCATGTGAATTGGACATGACAATGACTAGGGAGGAACATGTTATGAATGTGTTGTCGATGTACTAGTTTGTGCTTGTTAAGTTTGTAATGACAATAAAGGATTGGTTTATGCTCTTGTGGTGCACTAGTTTTTATTCTAGTGTATAGTGTCCTTCGGCTCACAGACATGGAGGGGAGTAAGAATATGTGAGTAATGAGAAATCTTATGTTGCTTGTATTGGTGGTTTTGTAGCCTTCATTTGATAGTGTTATACCAGCATCCAGTGACGAACTGGATTTGGCACAATTAGTCGCTATTTACAACGAGTTGAAGCGGTTGGGTCATCCTCCAGTAATTGTTGACGCAGGGGATCTGCAATCTAATCCCGAGGTTGCTTTGCTTTCCCTGTTTTATGCTCACTTATAAACGTGTTTTATGCATTGATGCTTGCAACTGCAATATTGTATATGTCCCAATGCTTATTTTCCCACACCTCAAAGGTTTTTGTGCCTGGCTGCTGGCCACCCTGTGTAAGCATATTCGTAGGTCCAAATCATGATGAAACTGGTAATTGTCTGCTGCTTCTTGGCTGGCTGTTGTCGTTTTTGGCTGGTCCTCGATTGCTCTTTTCGTTCTCTGCCTCACATTGTGGCTGGCGACTGTTTCTCAATTTACACTCTCTCATAGCCACTTCTTGTCTTTCTTTAGATTATGGATCACAATGGGCTAGATTTTTGTGCTAGTCCCCTATACATATTTAAGCATCTAGGGCTGATGCATGTCACCGTATGTGACAGAGACAAGAAAACAAGGTTATTACCAGCTAGCATATGCAGCTATGCAAGAGTCTTAAGGTTTCTGAACTCTTTTAAGTATTGAAGAGCTTCCACTCAGGGTGCATTGCCATTTTCCTGTTTTCTGATTTGTTTTTGCTCCTCGTGCTGAAACAAGGAAACTTGTGCAGGCGATGAGTCATAGGCACTTTTGATTTATTTTTCAGGGAGTGTTGCGGTCTATGTGTGCATCCCTTGGGATACCATTTCAAACGTCCATGCTAAGGTAAGTACAATGTGTCAATTACTTGAAGTTCCCCTATTCAATTGTAGTGCTATGTTGATTTTGTGTAAAAGCAAAGAAACCATTTGATCTATTAAAAAAGTATGCCATGTCAGATCACTGTGATGCCAATAGAAGAAGAACTCATTGCCCAAACTCAGAGAAAGGTGGTCATACCAACATTTGTTTGCACCTTCCTGAGTTAGAATTCACTCTACCCTATCCAAGTGGCCAAGTTAGTGCTGCTGGTAAATGAAAGGGCTTACCAAAATGCATACAATCTTCTTTCTGAGGAAGATGGCTGGGGGAGCTCTGACCAATAGAATATTCCCACAGCTGCAGATGTGCCTGGTTGCTGTCAATGCTGTGGTTCAACAAAAATATCAAACTGAAGACCAACTAGGGCTCGCTAAAGCTCACACGAAACTCATGGAAGCTCAGCCGCAAGATCCAATTGATGTCCATCCTGACTCTGAAGAGGAAGGAAAAGACTGAAGTCCGTTTGTCGATAATAGGGCCAAATTTGCCAATGAGCAATTTGTCCCCAGGATGGCCACCGGAGAAAAACTGCCCAGAATATACCCACAAGAGTGTGCAGGTTTGGTTTTGTCATGAGCTATTGAAGGTGCTCCCTGGAGAGAAAGCAAATGAAAGTCTGTTTGTTGATAATAGGGCCAACCTTGCCAATGAGCAATTTGTCCCCAGGATGGCCACAGGAGAAAAAACTGCCCAGAATATACCCACGAGTGTGCAGGTTTGGTTTTGTCATGAGGTATTGGAGGTGCTCCCAAGAGAGAAATCACATGAAAGTGTTATTTTCTTGATTTGAGGGGGCTGGAGGCATGGCAACTGGAGGAGTCCTGTAAAAAGGGATCAAGATTACTTTCATATGCTCTCTCTCTCTCTCTCTCTCTCTCTCTCTCTCAGGCCCACCCAAGGCAGCAACTAGGGGGAAATAGCCACAATGAATCTACAGGAGCTGGAGGCATACATCAAGACAGTGGAGGACAACACCAAGAAGTTATTGGGCGAACAAAAGAAGGTGCTAGACAGGGTCCTGAACCAACATGAAAACAACAAGATTGAAGAATTGGCAGCACAGGTGAACCACCAGGAGGAGGTGGTTCAGATGTTGAAAGAGACCCAGCTGCAACAACAAGGAATGCCAGAGGCTGCCCCAATGATAGGGGAACTCCGGGCAAAAATGGAAGCCCCCTAAAGGCTATGGTCAAGGACCATACAGTGGAGGAAGGGGAACTAAATATTCAGGAGGGTCTAAGGACTGACTTGGAGCAGTTGAAAGCTGCGAGTGATAAGCTGCAGGAAGAACTGCAGACCACTAAGAATCTCGCTGAAACCTCCTGGATTGGACCAGAGGGTGCCATTGCAATTCCATACTGCCAATCTTAGGTGTTTGGTCTCATATACCCCGCATCCCTATTTGGGATGGTGCTTAGTGATAATGACCCTACCATCTTTGTAGATAGCCCACTTGCCCGCTCTACGGGCCTCATGAAGTGTCACCATCGCCTCATGCCGGTGTGCCACATGTGCCAGGGTGAGATCATCTCTTGTGTACACCTGTGTGCCCTTGAGGGCAGCCCGTCTCTCTAAGAAAGCAAGTCTGCTGGTGGCATCAGGGAATCTGATGATGGGGGGCCGCTCTCGTGTCATATCTTTGCCTGCCCTACATGTGTCTGCAAAAAGGGGGGCAAAGGGGGGGCGGGGGGGGGGAAGGTGGGGGGTGTGGGGTTCCCATCCACTCCTATCATTTAGCAAAGCATCATGGCATCCGCCTTGGGGGAAGCCCCCATCTGTAGCCCCCACTAGCACATGGAGGGCCCTATGCTTCCTACGTTACGTCTCATGTATGATGCTCTGTGGGGGTTTGTGCTTCTTCACCACCTCCACTCAATATTTCTTGTTGTTCAGCAGTTCTTATTGCAACTTATCACTCGCAGCCTTTAGCTGCTCCAAGTCCATCCTTAGACGCCAATTCTTCAATCTTGTTATTGTTGCCCTGTATCTCCTTGCAGAGGCCTTCCAACTATTTTTCATGTTGGTTCAGGACCCCGTCCAGCACCTTCTTCTGTTCGCCTAGCGCTTTCTTGGTGTTGTCCTCCACTGTCTTGATCTATGCCTGCAGCTCCTGTAGGTTCATCTTGGGTATTTCCCCCTTGGGGGCCTGAGCAAGGGTGAGAAAGAAAGAAAGAAAGAAAGCTGTATTAACGTCTACTAGAGGCGAACTCGACCTATGAGAGAGAGAGAGAGAGAGAGTAGCCTGCGAAGGTAATAGCTGTAGGAGGCACAGAGAACAGAGGTGTGCAAGCAAGGAGGATGGGCAGCAAGCGGGAAGGTCAGAGGGAAGAGAGAACTTGTAGCAGGGGTTGCGAGAAGGTGAGCAGCTCCCTGAAATGCGCTACATTGCATTACCTTGATACTCTTACATGCTGAATGCGTTTGTTTTGCTCTTTAATTTTTGAGGTAAAGACTGCAATTGTAAAAATATTTTCGGCTGTTGCTGTAGAAACAAAAAATGTGAAAGACCATAGCGCATGTGTTATAACAAGGTTTTAATTGTTTAAAGGTGGGATGCTGGAGGAAGAAAAGAGGATGGGCTTTGGGCCCCATGGTGGTATAAGGCAGTGCATCAGTCAACTGGGTTTGGTGCTCTTCCATTGTATCCCAAGAAGGTACAATTCAAGATTCTCTTTTTCATGTATCACGTCTTCAAGCTACATGTACTATTTTGTACTTGTTTGCACAATGGGAATGTATCGAAAGCTTTGCAGAAACCCACAAAGCAAAACAATGTTCTTTCTCTGTTTGGCAGCCTCCTTATTAAACTCCTTGAGTTGGAACACATGGTCCATTTTAGTGTGGTTTAGGCTTGTTCTGATGGATCTACAATGGTTCAGGCATGTGTTTCTGAACCATTCTAGATCTTTAATGCAGTCCATTTGGAACAGAAATATATGGCAGTGCTTAGATTTTCTAAACAAGGGGGATTGTAACAAAACCTTTGTCCGAATTCATATAGCATTATTGTGCTTAGCCTTCTAAACAAGTGCCACGAGCAAACACTTGGAATCATACTTCTTTCCAAATAGGATATGTGTAACTTCGGGATTGACAACTATCGAGCTCTAGATACCATGTCATCTAATGCTAATAGTTTAATTCAGTTAGTCTTGATGTATGGAGACCGATTTTAGAGAACATCAGGGCAGAGTTTGTTGATGTTTTCCCAGCTGAGTTTACTCAATGAGAAAGACATCTTCAAGACGGGATTTCACACGAGGTATGGCCATTATGAGTTTCTTATGTTACCTTTTGGACTCACGAATGCCGTGCTACTTTCGAGCAAATGATGAAAGTAGCAGATGATGAATGATCTCTTTAGAGATTATTTAGGGAAATTTGTGGTTGTGTTTCTAGATGATATCTTGATATACAATCATACTCTAGAGGAGCACGTTGAACATGTCCAGATCATCTCGAGGATTTTGAGGCAAGAAGTTGTATGCCAAGTATACGAAGTGTGAGTTCTTCAAAAGAGATCTCATATATCTAGGATATCGGATTTCTCAAGATGGGATGAGCATAGATCTTGAGCAGATACATAAGACTAGTTCCTCAGACTATAAGGCAACTTTGGGCGTTTTTGGGATTCACTGGATTTCTTAAGAAGTCGGTGAGGGATATTCATAGTTAACCATACCTTTCACGGACCTCCTTAAGGGAAGAGGACGCAAGTCCAATAGCCCGATCTCTTGGAATGAGAAGCTTGATGAGGCTTTTCAGGCTCTCAAGTTGAGGGTGAAAGAAGCACCTGTATTGGCCTTGTCGAATCCTAAGAGACCATTCGTGTTTGAGACAGATGCGGGTGATTTTGCGATAGGCGCAACATTGTTCCAAGATGGCCAACCTGTGGCATTTGAAAGCAAGAAGCTTGATGATACCTAGGTCAGATGGCACACTCAGGAGAAAGAGCTTTATGGGGTTATCCACGCTCTGAAGACTTGGCAACATTATCTTTATGAAACCAAGATTGTTGTGTTGATCGACCATGAGTCGATTAAGTACATATGTGAAATACCTAAGTTGAGGGGGAGGAAGGCATGGTGGCCTGAGTTGATGCACGACTTTGATATGGAAATAAAGTGTCGGGAGGGTAGCCTGAATAGAGTGGCGGATGCCTTGAGTAGAATTGGGGAGGTGACTCTTTTAGCTTCACCGAGATTAGGGCTAACCGTTACGACTCTCTGAGAGGGCTATGTGAGACCGATGTCATTTTGGTCAGTATTGGCAGTAGGTCCATGCAGGGAGCTCCATAGATTTAGACCGAGACTCAAGAGTTATGCCATCCATGAGTGTGGCTAGTGGTCAGTTCCTTTTTGGAATGGATTGCTGTTCTGGAATGAGAAGGTTTGTGTACCAGATAACACTGAGTTTAGGAAGAGGAACATGTATGAATTTCATGACATTCCTACAACAGGTCATCTAGGGGTACAACGAACCTATGATTTAGTAAAATGGACGTTTTACTGGCCTAAGATGAAGGCATCTTTTCACGAGTATGTGGTAAAGTGTCGTCAATGTTAGTGAATAAGACCGAACGTCTTAGGGCTCGAGATATGTTACATCATCTAGACATCCTAGGAGGTAAATAGGAGAGCATTTCCATGGACTTCATTGTAGGTTTGCTACGGACCAATAGAGGGCATGATGCTATCTCAGTGGTGGTAGACAGATCGACAAAGATGGCACGATTTTTACTTCTAAAAGTGACAGTGAAGGCAACCGAATTGGCGCAACAATTTGTTGAGTAGCTTTTCGGGTTGTATGGATCTCCTTTTGATATAGTTAGTGATAGGGACTCGAAGTTTTCTAGACATTTCTGGCAGTTAGTTTTCTAGATATTGGAGACTACGCTAAGTATGAGCTCCTCTGATCATCCTCAATTTCATGGGCAAATAGAGAGAAAGAATCAGGTTTTGGAGGATATGCTTCGTGCATATGTCTCCAAGAGACCATTAGATTGGGAGAAGAACATCATCTTGATGCTAGTTTATTTGAGAGTGCCCAATAGCTCAGAGACGTTACGTACAGGGAAGGTTCGAAGTTATCCCCTAGGTAGTGTGGACCTTGCAGGATCCTGAAAAGATTGGTGAGGTTGATTATAGACTAGAGTTGCCTCCGAATGTGAATGTCAATCGACTGAACGAGATGCTGGGAGCCAAGGATAACCTAATTACCCCTCAGGTACTAGTTGAGGTTGAGGACTTGTCCTATGTTCCACATGAACCCAAGAGGATTATGGATTTCAGGGAAAGACAATTTAGGAACAGGTTGATCCTTGAATATAAGATTAAGTGGAAAGATAGGGCAGCCGAAGACTTGACTTGAGAGTTGGCAACTAGTTTGAGTAAGTGTTTCCCTAATTTCATTTAAGAGTAAATGTTTGAAGAGGGGAAGACATTATGTACCTGGACACTAATCTATTGATTAGGGATCTAATCCAATCGGGTTAGGGGGGCCCAGGTTTAGGGATTAGCAGGTTGGTACTTGGCTAGGATTCGTGAATTAATAAAACAAGCTTAATGGCCTTTTATAGCAAGCTAGGTATTTATGGTGTAGTTATCACTAAATAAGTAAGAGCTTGGCTTATTATGAGATAGTTGTGCGGATGCACCATTGAAGGTCTGACTTGGACTAGGAGAGCAAACATGCTCATGCCATGCACATGGGAAATACGTAGGTTGGCGTGTCGAAGGCTTGTGGGTAGGCTTTGGTGGTATGCAACACCGGAGTTAGACACGGCCTATGGGATTGTGCAAGAAGCCCTAGCCTTGGCTCAGCGGAGATCGGTGGATGTTGGTCGCGGTTGGGAGGTGAGTTAGCCTGTTACCTCATGATTTGGTTAAGGACTAACCTTGATTTTCAGCTGTGTTTAGGGAGATTCTAGGAAGGACTTTATACATGCACCACACGTAGTAATGTTGTGTTGGCACAACAAGACACCAAGATGTTAATCATGTGTCGGTGTCTCTGCGATTTCATAACAAAAATATATTCTTAGTCTCAAGAGTGAAGATACTCATGAATCACAAATCTTGACTCTCATCTTTCAATGGATTGGAATTTGCAATTTAAGATACTACAAGAAGACAAAGAAGTCTGTTACCATGTCACTCCATCCATTGGAGACAATGGAGCAACCATAGCGATGCCAACATGCTTTCAATCCCTCCAACTCACTTTGGATTTGATTCACTTGATTTGTCAAGTGTACGGTTCTCAAGGATTCGGAATTGATGGGATGCAAGTTTGTAGCACTGTTGCTGCTAACGGCTACCAATGCATTGTAGAATTTTTGATAGGTTGGCAGTCCAGCTATGTTGATGGCAAGGTTGCATTGGTAGAAGAACCTATGCTTGGCCATTTGAGCCTCTTGCTTTAGCCTTGGAGCATAGCGTGCTTCCAATGTGCTTTAAAGACTCACCTATGAGAGGAGAATCCGTTGTGGTGCACATATGAAGGACAAGATGCTCCATCCAAAGCCATAGAGACTGTGGGTGACGGATCACCAACTCCGGCATCTAATGTTGGACTGCCCGATGCATGTGTACCCACATTGGATGTGCCTTTTGCTTGTGAGTTTGTTGCCTCAAATATCTTTGCTGCTTCATACATCTCTTCAATCCACTCTTGGGCCAATGCATTGTGCAAGAGTGGCCGCACTTCATTGATTCTTTGCGGTGCTAGGAAAATGCCCTCGTTCACACAGTAGCAACCATTCATACCTTGCTTTCCTTCCCATCCGAAATGGGCTCTCACCTGGGTGCTACAGTGCTACTACCTCGCATGGTATGACCACAATATTTGTAAACCACACATTTGGTCCCAGATGTCCCATACCTATTGATCTTCCTGCACATCCCAGATACCATGCTTTTGGTGAGGCATTTTGGAGATATTGATGAGTTGAAGGAGAATTTGAGGGTTCACCGTGACGAAGAGAAGAAGAGAAAAGAGAAGGTGAAGAAGAAGAAGAAAGAGGAGGAGGAGGAGGAGGAGGAGGAGAGGGAGGAGAAGGAGAGAGTGAAGGAGAGTCGAGACTTACCCTTGGTGTTTGGAGCGGCCAACAGGTGATGGCAGTGAAGGAAAACACACGCAGCGGCAGGCAGAAACACATTTTTTTGTGACAGTGGACATGATACCACAAGATCCTCACTAGTTAATAACCGAAGAAACCCATCTAATCCAATGGATCCTCCCATTATTTTCACCTTTGTCGCCAGTCACACGAGCTATAACGACAGAAGCGGTGGACATGTACATACAACCTGCACGTAGAAAATTTAAAAGAGAGGATACTAGCAATTTTAAGAACCACAACCTCACCGGGAAGCAAAAGATATGTATCTTTGCGTTTTCACCACCATTGGATACTGGTGGTTAATTGTTTCATTCTATTCTACTGTACTCAAACTCCTCGAAGATGATAGATCTACCACACAAGACAACAAAACAGAAAGAAAAAGAAAATAAAAATTAATATTGAGTAGAAAGATGCGATAAAGTCAACGGTTATAATCTAAAGGTTTGCTCATTGTTCAAATTATGTGGACATTTTATCACTAGTACTTTACAAACTTCTTTCCATCATACACCCCCAGCCCATCTCTACGGGAGGGATAAAAGCTCAATCACATATTTGCTTCACTTGCTAGAGTTTCATCTCCATATGCTACATCATCTTCCCTTGTTGCATCACATCTTCCACTTGATCTCGAGGCGGTGATCAACATCAAGAAGGGAAGTATGTTTATCACTTGGTTAGTATGGTTCTTTACCAACAATGTTCTTGCACACTTGGAAAGAGCACCTTGATTATATTGTAATTCTGTCATGTTTATGTTGTATATGTTTAAGCGCTCTTATGATGCTCCTAAGTCTTTTATGTCAAGGTTGCAACATGAGGAACCCGGCTTAGAAAGTGAATAATTTGTAAAAGCCTTGTAATTGTTCATGGGCACCTTGGTCATTTATTTCTGAGCAGCCTAGTGAGAAAAGGCGTATTAAAGCCAATTTCTCATGTTTGTGACACACAATTCTCCATTACATGCAATAGAGCTAGCGTTTTCTTCAGTCTTGCAACTCTTTCATGATCTAGGATTAGTGAGTGAGTGAGGAGGAGATTGTCACCTATTGGATGTGAAGCTTCGTCGATGTGACAACGTACGCAAGAGGAATGTGACGAGTGAGCTCTCTACGAGAGTTGAGCTGTTGAGCTTTGCTCAAGCTTGGTTAAAATAGCTAACCCGACATAAGTTGGAGCGATGAGGATCGATAAGCTCTTAATAAAGAAACGCATGTTGTGAGTATATGGATGCATTGTGACATTGTCTCTCTCATGTTTGGCCAATTGGTTGTTTTGATTGTTTTAAATAAGTGTAAGGTAGCCTTGTACTAGGGTTACCAGATTAGTATGAGATTTTTTTCTTTTTTTGTGCTTCTTTTCAATCTTCATTCTAGCCATAATGCAGTTCATGGTAAATATCTGGCATGGCAGGCCTTCCCTAGAGAACTTTATGATCTACTTGAAGAATGTCGACCTTTCTACAATATGCTTAAGCGTCATGCTTTACGTCCAACATCAACTGAGCATGGTCACCATTCAAGTCCGCTTCTTCCGATCGCAGCAAATGAGAAAATTCTGGTGTGGGTGGATGATCAGATTGTGCCTCGTGAAGATGCCAAGGTATCACTACATACAGCAGTTGTATTTTGTCTTATGTGTGGTGCGTCTATTGAGGAGTTTTTCTCTTTCAACTTATTTTTTCATGTGTTGACTATGTGTTCTATGCAGATTTCTGTTCTTGATTCCATTGTACAAGGAGGGGATGGTGTTTGGGAAGGTTTACGCATATACAAGGGCAAAGTTTTTAAATTAGAAGAGCATCTAGACAGGTCTCTCTGTTTTCTTGCAGTCTGAAAAGCAAGTTCAAGATTGTGCATTAAATTCAATACATTTTTATCCCTATACTATACTTGGCGTGCAGGCTGTTTGATTCAGCCAAAGCTATGGCATTTTCAAATGTCCCAACAAGAGATGAGGTGAGTTATGGTCACTTTGCTGAAGCAGAAACTTTCTAGGCATGTGAGATAAACAATGCAAGAATAGAAACCCTTCCATTAGTTAAAAAATGTACATTTGGAAAAGGGGCTACAATTCCTCCTGTGAGGTATAAGTATAAAGAGAGGGTAGAACTTACAACCATTTTCTCATAAATTGAACACACAAACATTGAGAAGAAGCATTCATCCTTTGAAAACGTATTGTAGAAGATCTTTTCAGTAGGTAGACATAGAAGAACAAAGTCATGACCCTTGCTTATAGACTTCTTGAAATGAGCTGTCTTCTCCCAAAGAATTATAGCCTTCTCGAAATCAGTTGTCGTCTTCCCTGTAGTTGTATAATTTGTGCGTCAGGAGACTTGAGTTGCTGAGTGATGGTTACCTTGCTGGTGTGCAGATTCCAACATGCTTTGAAGCTACATCGTGAACAACTAAGTATAGAGCACGAAACACAGGAAAAATTACTTGGATAATAAGGATAAATACTTGGGTTTGGTGATTGATTGGATGGATCAAAAGGAAATTGCACTGCCTGACTTCATATGTGCTCCAAAGAATATGAAAGAGGATAACTTCATTCAACTGCATGTTGTGGGTGTAGTATGTACTAGTGTTGAATGGTGTCATGACTACTCACGTGTTAATCAATGCATTCGTAATGGCCCAAATCTTACAATGACAATAATCCACAAGATAATTTCAGAATGGCCAGGAAGTTTTTCCCTTGTTCTTTATTTGCAATTGGACAATACAAACAAGGAGAACAAGAATTAAGTGCTGCTGGCATTCCTTAGCATGTTGGTGCAAAATAAAAAATCATCAAGAAGGTTAAGAAATGTTTAGCATATTCTCCACCCGATCAGCAAAGAAAAGTGCTTTTGATATTCCAAAAATATGTGAGGTGTTAGAAGAAGCTTATGTTCCTAGTTCCAGAATTGAAATAATTGAGGAAACATATGATTTTCGAGCTTTTGCAATGAGAGAAACAACAGGTGCCACTACTTTTTCCCTACTTAATGATCAAGATAGAAGGAATATTCGTTCATAATGTTTGTACTGTTATGAGCTTGTCTAACACTGTTTGGAAGACGTACCACTTGACCATGGGGTCCAGGAACGGTACCACTTGACCCAAGTGTTTGGAAATTGTACCACTTCATCTTGAAGGCCAGGGAATTGTACCACTTGGTTGTCATAGATCCGGGGATCGTACCGCTTGATGTATCTTCCCAAACCTGGCTCTGAGAATAGTATCACTTGAGCCACAACCTCAATGCTAGCGCAGTACACCTAGACACTGAGGATCACTGTGGGAATAGTACCAAGCTCAAAACTAGAGCGAGTGCACCTAAACACACGAGTCCACTAGTGTAAACACATCCATGGATATAATTGACCAACAAATAACTTTTATTAACAAAATAAAAATTATTACAAAGATAATTGGGGCATAATCCAAAATGGTGACATGTTGGTACCCCTTGGTCTGGGCCATTGCCTTCCAACATGAGTACTTAAGCTTTCTCAGCACAAGGATAGAATGCTCCTTGGAATGTCCACTCTAGTCCATGCCCATGGATAATTTGACATAGAACCCTTGTAGATCAAGACAGAAGACATACCTGGGAAACCCTAGCAAGGTTTCCATAGACCCGACGTGAAACTCATTGTGTGACCATGACAGATTGTGGCTCTCGACCCACCACGTAGCCGTAGGTTGAGTACCTCGAACCACCCCCGAGCCTGAGGTTAGATTGCCGGGAGCCTACTAGTCACTGATGACCCCAACCTTGGCGTCCCATACCACCAAGTTGAATCACCTGCTGACAGCTCCAAGGCCAAGAGAGCATGCACGCTATAACCCCAGGTTATAAGTGGCTCCCCACGTCACTTCTATAGCAATAACCTCGCTATAAGTGGTTTGCTTTTATTCATAAAGCTTTCTTGCTTTATTTATAACCTTTTAGCCATTATTAGCGCTTAGTTATTATTATTAGCACGTGGCTATTATTTACAAGCCCACAACCAATCAAGGCCTCTTCTTGCTAGAGTCCTTAGCCCACGTGTGAACCCTCTAGGTCCCTACGCCCTTAGCTAAGCCTAAACCCTAATTTTAGGTCAACCCTAACCCTAATCCTGGGTTAGCTCACGTTTTAATTCCACATCTTCCTCGCCCTAGCCCTAGGCTGATCGGGGCGTGAGATACTTCCTCTGTAAGCCCAACGTGGGGCGTGCACTGATAGACTCAACCACGTGTCCAAGAGATAAACATATAGAGAGAGGGGAGAGAGAGAAGGGAATAGGGATCTTGCACAATACACCACATTGAGCAGGGAACAGACCCCGCCCCTCTTTAGGAATTTATTCAGGAACAATCCACGGGCACACTGGCTAGGATCAATAAAATCAATGAATACAAAACAAACAGATATGCCGATGTAGGATATCCAAGTCGATTTCGATGTCGATGTCGATGTCGAGGCACGAGATCTCTAATGCCGAGCACACCACGGGGATAACCCACAAGTATCTCTCATCGGGCTAGTACCAGATCCAATATCCAAATCCAATGAATCCAAGTCCAATGAATCCAAATCCAAGCAAGTTCATGTCCAAAATCCAAGTCCAAGTTCATATCCAAATCCAAGTCCAAGTTCATATCCAAGTCCAAGTCCAGATCCAAGTCCAAGCTCATATCCGAATCCAAGTCCAAGTTCATATCCAAGTCCAAGTCCAAATCCAAACCCAAGTCCAAGTTCATATCCAAGTCCAAGTCCAAGTCCAAATCCAAGTCCAAATTCAAATCTAGATCCAAGTCCAAGTTCCAATCCAATGTCCAAGTCTAAGTCCACATCCAAGTCTAAGTTCTAACCCAATGTCCAAGTCTAAGTCGAGATCAAATCCTGAACCTCACAGATATCCATGGGAAGCTCAATATGCAATCTGGAAGAGAATCTCGAGAAGGCGATCACCGAAGCGTCGGATGTATGTGGCACTTGACTGGTAATCCCCTCTGGCTGGGGATTTTGGAGGAAGAGGCTGGCTGAGCTGCACAAGGTGGTGGCGCTGCTATACCATAGGCGGCGATTGAAGAACAAGCGATAGCGGCGCTAACACTAGCGATGGTGGTTGCTGGGCAGGGTAGTGCTCACAATGCGGCACAGGGCGGAGTAGGCGCTACAAGGCAGTCTTTTGGGTAGAGGAGGTGGGCACAGGTGGAGCTCGCTCGAGGCGGCGGTGGTGGCGGATCCATGCGGCACAAGGTGGCAGCAGAGGAAGATGATGATGATGAGGCTTTTCCACTAAATTGCTCTTGCTCTCCACGAGATGAATCTCCACCAAGCTTTGTTATATCTCCTCAATAGGGTGCAAGCTTCTTTTATATACTTGAAGGGGGAGGGGGAGGGAGGTTCTTGCTTTTGGCCATGCTTTGCTTTTGCTTTGCTTTTGTCTTTTCCTTTTTAATATTTTAATAATAGTCAAATATAGCCAAAGTTCTTGACTTATGCTTTTGTAGCTTCAGGTCTTTTCTTTTTGGCTCTGGAGTTGCTTTTTGGAAAAGCGGATTTTAGCTTTTTGATCCATCTCAGTGTCCTTTTTCCAATGGTGCCCTTAGCTCGTGGTCAACACAGTTTGACTTCCAATGTCGGCTTTATGAACCCTATTCCCATGTGTCCATCAACCTGTCCAGGGGCCGAGCATGAGTTCCATCATGTGAAAATAGCTCCGAGGGCCAAATAGTTACATCCTTCCTTAATTTAATTCGTATCCTCGCGAATGCATAAGGAGAACAAGCTTCTGTAAGCAAATCGTCAAATCCGAACATCCATCCATAGCATCTACTCGAGTCTAGTGCATCTTATCTAAGCCAGTGTAAGGCTCCTCTTGCAGAACTTGCTGTAAAGATCCAATTGCTTACTGTCAATCCAGCTCTCGTCCAAGAGCTGAATCCCAATAGGACAACCACTCACAAAGTGCAACAAGTAGCCTACCATAACAACCCTATCACATACCCATAGCACAACTCATCAATCATACCAAATGGCATCTTGCGTAAGTTGTTGGCAAACACTAGTTCACTTAATGTGCAAACAAGTCCTAATGTCCTTCCAATGTGTTTTCACATAACCAACTTGTCCGAATCCCAACAATTGATCGATCAACCTCTGCAAAGTACGAAAAAGGCTCGACAAGAATGAAAGGCAACCCAAAAAGTGGAAGCAAAGAAGACATGAGCGTGCTTTGAGTGCAACCACCCGGGCATATGGCCAAGGCTTGTCCAAACAAGAAGAACAAGAGCAAGTCCGTCTTTGCTCACAAAATCTCAAGTAATCGTCATATCCCTACTATTGAATCTCAGCACCTAGAGCACAAGGATGCTCTTTGGGTCCTTTGGCCTTTGGCAATCATGATCTCCTTAGGATGGAGGGTTTGATCAAGGCCCAAAAGGTATCCATACTTTTTGATAATGGCAGTAGTCATAACTTTGGTTGGTATAGAAACTACGGTTGCCAATAGTGGCAAGTGACCACATGTACAAGATAAACTTTGCACCGGAGATTTGGGACAAGACGGTTCCAAACTTAGAGTTGCGCATGGGTGACTATCGCGAGAACCTTGAGTTGACCCTGGATCGGGTTGATGTAATTTTGGGAATATCTTGGTACAAGAATAAGAATCCTACCTTGCAAATAGTTTATGAAAACCATATCATTACTTTTCTACATAATGATTATCCCATTGTAATTAAGGATTCCCATTTTGAACCTCCTAAGGGGGAAGATATTCCTATTGTATTAGCTTTTCATATGAATGAACAATTAACATCTTCTAAGTATGATGAGTGTCTGTGTGGTATAAGTTTGTTTAAGAGCAATCTCTCTTTATAAGATTCTTGATTCGCAAGGGCAGGCTCTTTTGTTACATCGATGATACCATCATAGAATCTCATGCGTTAAGGGATATTAAACGTGATTACGCAAATGTGTTCCCACCTGATTTACCAGATGGTTTACCACTTGAGAGGAACGTGGATCATGCTATCAAGTCATTGCCTCGTAGTCAGGCTTATACAAAACAACTTTATCAGTTTAGTCAAACCGAGGAGGATGAGATTCAAAGGCAACTATAGGATTATCTTGAACGGGGTTTTGTGCGGCTAAGTAAGACTCCATGGGGAGCACACGACATGATGTGCTTCTGTGTAGATTACAAAGGGCTAAACAAGCTCACAGCATGGGGGGCACCGGCACTTTTGTCCAAGAAAAAGGACAACATGATGTGCTTCTATGTGGATTACAAAGGGCTTAACAAGCTCACAATTAAGAATGGGTATCCATTGTCACGCATGGATGATCTAATCGATCGGCTTTGGGGAGCGAAGTACTTCATGTAAATCGATTTGAGGTTAGGGTATCATCAAATCAGGACTTCATCTGAAGATGTACTGAAGACAAGTTTTCGTACTCGGTATGGTCACTATGAGTTTTTAGTCTTGCCATTTCGCTTGACCAATGCTCCAACCACTTTCCAACAAATGATGAATGTTTTACTTCGTCCATATTTGGGAAAGTGTTGTGGTATTCCTTGATGATATACTTATTTATAGTAAGTCATTGCATGAGCATGTGCGGCATCTCAGGATTGTCTTGGAGATATTGAGGTAGGAGAAGCTTTATGCAAAGGAATCTAAGTGCGACTTTTTTAAAACAGAGCTCTTTTATTTGGGTCATATCATCACTCAGGATGGTATATGTGTAGACCCAGACACGGTGAGACAAGTTCTCGAGTGGCCAGTACCGCACACTATACGGCAAGTGAAATCCTTTTTGGGTTTTACTGGTTTCTTTTCAAAGTTTATTCAAAAGCGTGCACGTGGACTCAACTCCTTAAGGGAGTTATGAAAAAGAAGGATAGGAATAGTCCAATTATTTGGAATGAAGTCCTTAATAGGAGCTTCGTGGCTTTCAAAGAGTTGGTGACTATGGCACCTATGTTGCATTTAGTGGATCCTAGCAAACCGTTTGTTGTTGAGACGGATACTAGTGATTTTGCCATAGGGTAGCTCTTTTGCAAGATGGTCAGGCCATTGCCTTTGAGAGCAAGAAACTCACTGAGGTAGAGATGTGGTATTCGACACAGGAGGAAGAGTTGCATGCAGTCATTCATGCGCTGAAGAAGTGGAGACAATATGTCTACAGTTCTAAGTTTGTTGCATGGAACAATCATCATTCCTTGAAGTACATTTGTGACCAAGGGGATTTGAGTGGTCACAAAGCCAGGTGGGCAGAACTCATGCAAGAGTTTGATTTTGAGATACGATATCATAAGGGATCTAGCAACCGGATTGCAGATGCACTTAGTCGGATTCCCGATCTTCTTGGCAAAGTCACGAAAAACAAAGATAGATATCAGTTGATATCTTAGCTACTGAAAAGGCATTAACCTCGTTTCTTTTTGAAAGATCTGGCAGCTCGTGTAGTTGATTTGAATGCCCAAAACAAGAGAAATTTGAACAAACGAATGGATTGTATTGATTGCCCCAAGAGTAGGTGAAACCCCCTTTTATACAAAAAGCCCATAGGTGTTACAATCCCTTCGTGTGGGATAACTCACACACCTCATGCTTTCACATGTGCCTACTGTGGGCAACCTACCCCTTTACAGGTGCCTCGGGTGTTAAGAGTTTACTGTCCGAGTGAACAAGCATAAAAAACAAGTGCATAGCTTCTATTCATGTGCACGACTACCAAACTACCACAAATCCAATACAAAAGATAACCATTATCAACCATGAATATATGAGAAGGTGGTGTCATGCTTGAGTAATCGTGTTACCAAGCCATCTTCTCCTTACTGCACCAAGGGCGGGTCTAAACCTCCACCCCCTTGGCTCCTAACCTAGTGCACCACACTCAGTGGCTCCTACAACCTTCCCAAGCATACGTTTGTTGACTCTGGAATTAGGTCCAACCATACAACCATCAAAACCATATACACATGAGTATGAGATTTACAATAATGTCCGCATGCAATTTTGACTGAAAGCACATGCCCGCGTCCAAAAGAGGGGTGTTGATGAAGTCCAGACTCCAAACAGACGTAGCAGCGATGTAGTCCACGTGCCAAGAAAGCAGCCAGCTTTGCCAATTAGCATTGGCTGCCCTCTGCATCAGTTGCAGCCAATCCATTTTCTAGTGCAACCAGCTTGGGGTCACTGTGGAGTTAAGGGGGCAAGTGAGATGAGCCAAGGGGGTCGCGACGTGCCCGTTGCTGCTACTCTGGCTGTGGCTGCTGCACCCTTCTCGGGTAGAAGCCATGGCATCGTCTTTACTCAGAGTGGCCTCCATGTCCACTTCTCCACCATGAACCCAAGAAAGAGCAGAGAATAAGGCGTAGACCAGGCGGTTGGTGAGGCGAGGGTGGGGCCTGTGATGGAGGTTGAAGCCTGCTACTGGCAATGACCATGCGGCTTGGCCTGGCCACTGGTGTTGGTGAGGGCATGGAATTGGCTGCGTGTGCAAAGGCTTCGGAGGCTGCAGTGTGTGAAGGGGCGAGTGGTTGAGATGGCTGGCGAGTAATGGTTAGGCCTGCCCTATGGTGTGAAGGAGGTGAGTAGTATTGGACTGCCCGGTTGTGAAGGGGGGAGTGATGGAGGCAAAAAGTAGTGGGCTGCCCGTGTGTCAAGGGGGCGGGTGGAACGGGCGCGGTGACTGGACAACACATGTGACGGGGTGTGTGGAATGTGGCGACATCTGGACTGTGAAATGTGGCCCTTGACTAGGGCAGGGAGGTACGGAGATGAAGTCGACAGTGATAGAGGGCGAGGAGTGAGAAGCGCAGGTGAGGGGAGGTGACTGGAAGGGGACAAGGATCAGCCGCGGGGCAGTTGAAGAAGCACAGGCCATAGCTGAAGAAGCACCACATCACGAGTATCTGCAACTTGTAGAAGCCCCTCCTCACTGGTAACGAAACCCTAGAGAAGAAACAAAAACATCTGCAGAAATCTCTCCATGCTGATTACGAAACCCTTGAGCAGCAGCAAAATGCTAGACATAGACGCCCTAACCTAGAAACAACAAGCTAGAACAACAAAACCCTAATTCTAGCACTGCACAACAATGGATACCCTAACCCTAGGTAGGAGATAGGGGAAGGGGGGAAGATGGAATCCCTCCTTCCCCAGCAGGATTGCCAGAAATCAGCAATACCTGTAGCTGATTTGAATGCCCAGAAACAAGAGAAATTTGAACAAAGGAATAGATTGTATTGATTGCCTTCAAGAGTAGGGAAAACCCCTTTTATACAAAAATCCCGTAGGCATTAGAATCCCCTCATGTGGGATAACTCACACACCTCGTGCTTTCACGTGTGCCTACCATGGGCAAGCCTAATCTTGATCAAGCCATCCTCTAATCTTGCCTAGATTTGAGGACCACCTCCCTTGATATGAGCACCTACTTGGGCCTTTTCTCACCTTCTTCTAGGTGCCTTCTTTTGGCCTCCATATAGGCTGGACATTTCACATACATCTTCACATTTGGGCTTTCTTTGAACCGTAGTCTATGACTAATACAACTAATACATCATTTGAGGGTCACATAGCACTCCCCCTTGCTCCTAACATTTACCCAACATCACTTGCTATTTTCAACACCCCCTCTCAAGTGATGAACTACTACAACCATACATACACTGGATCTACACTCTTATTCATTTGCTAGTGTGGTCTATCATAGGTGCCTCATAGGCTACAATGTTGGCTTAGGTGTTGAAGTTTTACACAAGGGTAGAAAAACAATGAGTGGGTTTGAACACAAGGTTGGGGAGGTGTCCTTTTCCATCAATTAGAAGAGATGTTCTGATGATTGGTCTTCTTCTTGGGATAGCCCTTCATTTGGTTCTTTTTTTTAAAATTATATTTGCTTGAGTGTTGGCTTGAGTCTTCTTTTTGTTTCAACAATCTTTTTCTATGTGGCCCAATTGGCTACAAAAGTTCTACTTTACTTTTTCTCTTGGTCCTTTTTTGAAGAATTTTCTCCTCATAATGTGATGAAGGTCCACCCGCTTTGACTTTGAGTCTTTTCTCCTCTTCAATCAAGGCTGCTTCAATGCCGGTGAAGGTTGAGTCGGATAGATTTTTCAAGGTAGTCACCAATGGGCTAAATGCTTCCAAGGTTATGCTCTTGAGAAGGATTGTTATGGCATCATCCTCATCCAATGGAGCTCCAACAAATGCAAGTTGTTGCATGACACTTTTCATTTTGTTTAAGTGAGCTTGAAGTGACCTTTTTTTTAATGTCCAATCCAAAAAACTGATTTTTCAAACTAATTTTAGAGTTCTTTTGTTTGACACCAAACAAATTTTCTAGGTCATCCCATGCTCCTTTTGAATTTTCTTCCGATGCAATTTGATGGATGAAACTATCTCCTAGTCCTATAGCAATGATGGCTAGGGTTCTCTCGTCTCTTCCAAGCCAAAACCTTTCTCTTCTCCTTCCAATCCGGGACACTTCTCCCTTCCACTCACAATCCTCCAAAGTCCATCCTTCATGAGTACAAATTTAAGCTATACTTGCCATGTATAGAAACCATCACCATTAAATTTATCAACTATGAGTGGAGTTGTCGTGATTTTCCAATGAGGATGGGAAAGTCTTAACAATGGAGTGATCCAATGCCAGTGTCTAGTCCCTTACAAAGGTAGAGAGATGCATTCTATATGATTAATTCTTCCCAATTTTAAAAATTGGGAAACCAAAGAATACTCTGTTTTGGGAGAGCAAATTAGAGTTCCAAACCAAGGGAAAAATGAATTTGATGACGCACAAGGCTTTAACAACACCCCAATGGTAATGGCTCAGAAAATTGACTGTGATTAGCATTAATCACACTGTTAACAGAGAATTTTTTGCTAACAAACTAGAGAATGATTTGAAGATTAAAGCTCAAATACTTGTTGTTTGTGCTCAAGAAATCAACATGTACATCCTCCACATGCGATATGATGAACCCATGACTCAAAACTCTGCAAGATTTGATAGAAAATATAATATTGTTACCCCTAGCTGCTGGGAATTCACCACCACCTCTATTGGGAGCTTTTTGAATGATTGTCACGATCAATTCTTCCCTCCTTTGTCTGGCAGGAGCTGCAGTTCAGGAGAGGATCGGCAGCCAGCGATCTTGCCAGTGGCTTGCAGGAGATCAGCCAGATGCTCAGACAGGCTGCCTTGGACCGGCTGGAGGCCTTCAGACAGCAGGAGAGGAGCCTACGGAGGAGTCTAGCGTCCCTCCAGAGACTCCAGGAGAGGGATCCTACGAGCCCTTGGATCTCAGAGCAGATGGAGTCAGCTCGCACTGAGATCAGATCCATCGAGGAGAGGAGGGTGGAGTTCCGATTCCATGCTCGGGCGTCTTTTTGGACACAGGCTGGAGACAGAGTGACTCGAGATTTCTTTGAGGCGACAGGGCCTCGCTTCAGACGAGAGGGTCTCAGGCGTCTTCGGCAGGCTGATGGCCAGGTTGTGGTGGATCCCCCCAGGGTTCGGGCTATAGCCACAGATTTTTACAGGGATCTTCTCTCTGCTGAGCCAGCAGATGACAGGGTGAGAGAGGCTCGGGAGGCAGTCTGGAGCTTCATGAGACCGGTTGTGCCGGCCCATTTGCAGCACTCCCTTCTCTCCCCCTTCTCGGATACGGAACTGGAGGAGGCTCTTCAGGCATTACCTCGGGGCAAATGCCCTGGAGAGGACGGTCTTTCGGTGGCTTTCTTCCAGAGGTACTGGGGCCTCTTACATAGGGGCTTCAGAGTGGCATTCCAGGAGATTATGGAGTCAGGAGTCATGCCGGACAGCATGGCAGAGGGGTTGATCCACTTGATCCCCAAAGAGGGAGGAGACAGACTGGAGATGAGACAGTGGCGACCGATCACCCTGCTAGGCACGGCCTACAAGGTCCTAGCTAAGGCGATCAGCAGGCGGCTTCAGCCTCACCTTCCGGACATCATCCACTCCACGCAGACAGGCTTCATCCAGGATAGGAGCATTCTGGATAACATTTTCTCTTTCTGGGAGGCTACGGCTCTGGCTAGATTTCGACAGGAGGATCTGGCAGTGCTCCTTCTCGACTTCGAGAAGGCATATGATCGGGTGGACTGGGCCTTCTTGGACGGCACTATGGAGAGGATGGGCTTCCCCCCTCAGTGGATCCGTGGGGTCTCTGCACTCTACACATCGGCTCATAGCCAGGTGCTGATACAGGGCGTGCGCGGAGTCGCAGCGGCACTGCTTATGGGATTGCCCACAGGCACAGCAGGTCTGGCAGCGCGCTCTCAGGATGGTTTTTGCAGGCTCACCAGGTGAGATGCTGGTGACGTGGGGTGCGGTGGCTTGGGCCACGGACAGCGGCCCGGCCCTTGGATATGAGGACGTCCCTGGCAGTGCGACCATCCAGGTCTCTGACAGGGTGATGGTGGTGGTTCCGACGCCAGATTTCTCTTCGGCAGCCCCTCAGGAGGGGGTCGGGCACAGATGGGAGTTGATCAGCAGCATGACGGCTTGGCACATTTGGAGAGCCCGATGCAGGGAGGCCATTGACCGCCAGGCGACTCCACCGGCGGAGGTCATACAGGCCCTCTGGGTGGACATCATTCATACCTTGAGAGGACACTGGGGGAAACTCCAGGGCGACTCGGACCGCATGAGAGGGCGCCGCAAGGCTTTCCTCCGCACTTGGCAGCCTGGCCCTTTCCTCACCGCGAGGGGCGAGGATGTCACTTGGCACTACAGGCCTCCAGTTTGGCTTTTCTCACCTCCCACATGTACTATTAGGTAGCCCCCCCCAGAGAGCGGCCAGCCACGGGGGTGGAGCTCAGGAGTTCACCGTGTTTTTATCCCTCCTTGCGAGGTGAGCTTTGTAGCCTTATGGCGTTTTCTCATTAACTAATAGAAGGATCTTTTTTCCGGAAAAAATAAATAAATAAAAATTCTTCCCTCTGATGTCTTGAAGACTCTAGAGTTGATGTAGATGCTCCAAACAAGGTCTCCTTGCAGTAGATAAGCTCAAACCCTTTGATTCTTGATGATTGGGAAAAGAGGGAAAAAGCAGGTTTAGTAACTAATTAGTGATTCTTGATGATTGGGAAAAGAGGGAAAAAGCAGGTTTAGTAACTAATTAGTGATGCTAATGATTTTGCTAACTAGGGTTGTTCTAGGATGCGTAGATGATCAAGGGATGGTGGTTGGCTTGGTACCAAGTTGAAATTAGGACTAATGACAAAACTATGCGTAAAGACGAGAGATTTAGCAAAAAACTCATATGATATTCCATTAGATAGAGGGCCTTTATATGGGGTTGAGTACATCTCCATTAGCCACTTATTGCGACTCCTAAGCTTAATTAAGCCTACCTAGATTTGAGGACCTCCTCCCTTGAAGTGAGCACCCACTTGGGCCTCATCACACCTTCTTCTAGGCGCCTTCTCTTGGCCTTCACATCTGGGCTTCCTTTGAGCATTTGAACCTTAGTCTATGACTAATACAACTCATACATCATTTGAGGGTCACATAGCACTGCCCCTTGCTCCTAATGTTTACCGAACATCACTTGCTATTTTCAACACAAAGAAGATGGTGACTCTAGCTTTCCCCCTAGCCATGCCCATTGGCCAAGCACATTCCTGGTCTAGGAGGACCATGCAGCCATACGTGCAAGATAATGGTCTGCGAAGAGCTCCAACGAACCTTGATAGTCAGTGAATTCAACACCTGAAAATTCACAAGCACCATCTTACTGTTGGCTGAACAAGGACATGCAGCAAGATTCTACCAGGACACAGCCAGACCTTTTGGGCCCTTGCGTTCAGACCTTTGGGTAACCAGGGGGCGTTTGCATCTCTGTGTGTAGCCTTCTAGTTTTTCAGGTGATCAGCTCTACAGTCTGGGGTGTTGATTCCAGGCCAGGCACAGTGGCTTCTTATACAAGATGATGAGCTTATTGTTTGGTGGTGAAAGTGGGCCTTCTTCAGAAACCAAACAGTCAAGGCAGATTGAGAAGATACGGCAGTTGATCTTTTTGGTTCTTAAGCCTTGCCAGCACTCCTTTTAATGATAGAGAACCGATAAATCTAACGTTTGTGGTGCATTTCAAGCCGGAAGGGTTGCTCCTCTCAGTGCACTTGCAATCTATCACAGCATCATATATGAAGATGCCATCAGAAGAGGTTTTCAGGTTTCATTGGCTGTTTGTATACAGTGGCCTGCTAATCAAATATGAGAGTTTTCTCATTTTTCATTGGCTGTTTGTGTACAGTGGCCTACAAGTTATATTTTGGTTGATAGCAGGTTTTTTCGCTCGCTGAAGCTACCACCCCTCCCTGCTCGCGCTTCCTGCACACCTGCGCCCTCCGCCTTCCTGCCTGTTCGTCCCCTCGCGCCCCCCTCAGTCCTCGCGCCTCCCCTTGCCCCCCCGCCTGCTTTCGCTTCTGCGCCCCCCTCCCTTGCTGCGCTGCCCGCCATTTGCCCCCCCCCCACCTGCTTTCGCTTCTGCGCCCCCCTCCCTTGCTGCGCTGCCCGCCATTTGCCCCCCCCCCCCCCCCCCCCCCCCCCGCCTGCCTTCACTGCTGCGCCCCCCTCCCTCGCTACACTGCCCGCCGCCCATCCTCGCCTTCGCGCCCCCCCCCTTCTTTCGCGCCCTCCTCCCCTCTGCAGCGCCCGACCCCCCCCTCCCTTTTTCTTGCTGACTTCCGCCCCCAGGGGGGTTTTGCTTTTTTTTTCGCCCTCCGCCTCTCCGTGTGCAGCTCGGTTCTTGCAGGATCTCCGCTTTCGCCTCGCCTTTGCCATAGCTTCAGACTCTGATGGAGGCTCCTCCCGCCCCGCCTTAGAGGGACTCCCCCGCAGCCCCCTCGCCCGCCCCTGAGGACACCCCCATCAGGCTTTCTCTTTCGCCAGAAGAGGAAGCGAGCCTCACCGCAGAGGTGGAACGCCTCCAGGCTCATTCCACCATTTGCCGTATAGTCGGCACTCGCCCCAGCAGAGGGGAGATCCGGGATCTTCTCCAGGCCCGCCTTCTTGCAGATGTGGGCAAGATCCTGGACGTACAGCTACTGGGCCGTGGACATTACCAGATCGAGTTCGAGACCGCCCAGAGCGTGGCCAAGGTCCTTGCCATGAGTCCCCTTGCCATCAGGGGTGCTCGGGCTTTCTTCAGACCTTGGCTGCATGGCTTTGACCCAGCAGCGGAGCTGAGCAGGGAGAGCGCCTTTTTCATGTTACAGTTTGCTTCCCTGGACTCCGCCGGGAGTATCTTCCGCTCCTCTCTAGGCTAGGAGCATTGGTGGGCTCGGTACTAGAGACTGGCCCCACAGCAGCTTCAGTGGTGGCCAGAGCAGCTGGGCTACCTTCGGTCAGAGTGTTGGTGTCTGACATCTCCTCCCTTCCTAAGGTCATTCAGCTACCTAGGATAGGGGGGGGATGGATTGATCAAAGAGTGGAGTTCTTGGGGCTCCCGAACCAGTGCTTCATTTGCAGGCAGGTCGGTCATCTGGCCAAGGCCTGCCCTCGCAGGAGACCCCGACCCTCACCACAGCAGCAGGCCCCTGATGGCCTGCCCACAAATGCGGCTCGGCAGGCTGCCTCCGGGACACCTGCTCAGGCCACAGAGACCTCGGAGTGGCAGCTTGGACAGGGGCGCTGCCGAGGGAGACAGCCACAGCAGCACGCCCAGAGACCGCTGCAGCAGCAGCCACAGTCTCAGCCTCACTGGGTTCCCTTGAGGAACAGCTTTGCTCCCCTCGAGGAGACCCCTGCGGCGACGACTGAGGACCAGGAGATGCCAGCACCCCCTCCTTCACCCCCCCCCACTCCCGTCCCCTCCCACCGCCTCGCTTCCATCCTCGCCTCCTCCCGTCCCCGCTCCGGTTTCGGCAGCGGCTCCCTCTCCACCCCCCTCGCCCCCCCCCCCTCCCCCCCCGCCCGCCTCACCTTCCCGGGAGGCCCTGGCAGTCCCCTGGCGTTCACCTGCAGTCCGGAGGGCGCTGAGCACTGGCCTCGCTCGAGCACCTCAGAGGAGGCCTACCATGCTGATTCGGGCTTCACGGATATCATCTATCCGCAGTCGGCTAAGTCGCCTCAGCATTAGACAGCGCTCGGAGGCTTTTGATTACGCCTTCACACGGCTTTTTGGAGCAGAGGGCCCCCATGAGCCAGCACCCATCCGAGTTCATGTAGTGATACCTCCGGCCCGCGGGGAGGAGGCACTAGATTCAGCGGTGGCCTTCTCGTTCCCTCTTTGTGGCCCTTGCGACCGAGAGTGGACTCTAGAGCTCGCTCTTAGCACTTTGAAGACTCAGGCAGTTGAGTTTTCTCATCATGTGAGCCATCTGGAGGTGACAGATGTGATAGGCCGACTATGGGAGTTGGCTCATTTTTTCTTGGATCCTAGGAGTGTGGATGCCTCAGGGATTCGTCATTTGGTCGTTCGCATAGTGGCAGATTTAGCACGCGACCCTGGATATGTATGTATACACGAGGTTGCTCTGTTAGAGCGGGAGGCAGTCGCCATGGGCCACAACCACTAGCGCCTGATTCGTGATTCTTGCAGTACACCGGGTGGGCAGATTCGCAGCCGCTCGGATGGAAACTACTCTCCATCCAAGCCGCTTGCGAAGGCCCGCCGTACGGCTGAGACAGCATCCACCTCAGCAGGTCATCCATGAGGATCATCTCATGGAATGTACTGGGCCTTGGCGGAGCACATTTTATACGCTATCGTGGTTGCTTGAGGCAGGAGCTTCAGAGATGCCTGGTTGGTGGCAGCATTGATATTTTGATGATACAGGAGCACCACTTGGGTGAGAGCAGGATCCGGAGATATGGTTCGGTGATGCCTGGTAGATGGGACACCTTTTGGTCTGCAGGGTTTGGTCCTTTGGGTGGACAGGGAGGAGTATGCATGGTCATTGCAGATGTATGGCGGCAGGCCATTGTGGATCGAGGGATCATTGTGCCTGGTAGAGCACAATATGTCATTCTGAGGATGCATGACGAGCTATTGGGCGTGCTCAACGTCTATGCGCCCAATCATGCTAGTGCCAGAGCAGAGTTCTGGACTCAGGTTACGGATGCATTGCCAGAGGCCGCACATTGGTGTGTCGGGGGAGACTTCAACATGCTTGAGGACCCGGCCGATAGGGTGGGAGGCAGTGCACGGCACGGAGCTTGCAGCTTGGGACCGGTTTTGCATGTCACTGAGGATCACTGATGTATGGCAGCATGGGGCCTTCTCCCGTTCTCAGGACAGTCTTAGTTTCTCTCGGTCGGATCGCGGGCAAGGAGAGACTAATCTATCACGGATTGATCGCTTCTATGTGGGCGACTGGTTAGGGGAGCGAGGGGGCTCCATTGGCATTCTCGCTGGCACCTCATTTTCAGATCATGCGCCAGTTATCTTGACATTGGAGGAGAGGACACGGGAGCCCAGCTTGCAGTTGAGGATCCCAGAGAGGGTACTTACAGATCCCAGTCTCGCTGAGGACATTGAGAGGATCTGGCATGATAGTCAGTGCTCGGACCAGGATGCAGCCGGCCAGTGTGCCCAGGGTCTCATCGAGCTTATCTCTTTTTTGCACGCTGCAGCCGGCCAGTGTGCCCAGGGTCTCATTGGGAGAGATTCGCGAGCGGGAGCATCGGCTGAGACGCAGCCTTGCTTCGCTACAACGCCTTCAGGAGCAGCAGCATGCATGTGAGTGGGTGGCGTCACAGCTGAGCCAGGCACGCCAGGAGGTTAGAGAGGCGGAGGAGCAGAGACATGAGTTTTACTATCGTCGTCAGGCCTCTCAGTGGACGTAGCTTGGTGATAGAGTGACTGGGGAGTTTTTTGAGATCACTCGACCCCGCCATGCTCGAGCAGGAGTCCGTCAGCTTGGTAGACCGGATGGATCGGTAGCTACTGAGCTCGGGGAGATCAGTGCCACTGCCACGGCATTCTATAGAGACCTGCTTTCAGCGGAGCCAGCCACTGAGGATTGAGATGCTTGCAGGCAGACTGTGTGGGCCCATGTGCAGAGGAGGGTCACAGATCGTATGCGTACAGTTCTTGGTGCGCCTCTTTCAGAGCTTGAGCTTGCCGAGGCCTTGAGGGTCCTGCCGCGACATAGTTGCCCAGGGGAGGATGGACTGACGCCGGCTTTTTTTTTTTTTTCTGAGAGAAGATCCTTTCATTAGTTATATAAAAAACGCCCGTAGGGCTACAAGAGATCCCTCCTGCTCATAAGAGAAACAGAGCAGTGAATACAGCAGGCAGCCCGGGAGACTCTCCCTAGGTGCTGCAAAATACAAGCATGAGTTCAAAGGACTGAGAGGCTAAATCATACAATAGGGGGGGGGGGGGGAAAGCCAAACAGGTGGCCTGTAGTGCCAACGGGGGGATCCCGTGTGTAAGGTGGAGAAGGGGCCACAGCGCCAAGTGGTGTGAAAGGCCTGGCGCCGCAAGATCGCCTCATCCGAGTCTCCCCGGATGCGGTCATACTGTCCTCGCAGGGTGTGGATCAACTCCTGCCGAATCCCCCGTACAGTCTCTGCTGGTGGCTCCAATCTCCCCTCAAAGGCCGTAAAGCACCGGGCCCTCCAGGTCAACCAGATGGTGAGGCTGCTGAGGAGCTCCCATCGTAAATCCCTCTCCTGTGTCTAGCTGGCGGACGAGAAATCCGGTGCCGGAACCAGGCGAGGCTGGCCCCTAATGAATCTGATAGCCTGACTGCCCTGCTCCATCTCATAGCCCATAGCAGGCCCTGACGAAGTCGACCAAGTAGCGGCACCCCACGTAAACATACCCTTTGGAGAGAGGGGAGCCAGAATACGCAGCATCCGCAGCCAAATCTGCTGCGCCTGAGGGCAATCCCAAAGGCAATGTCTCTGTGTCTCCATAGGGTGGCCGCATCGGACGCAGGCCGCCGGAAGACCGCTGTAAACAAGCCAAGTGCCAACTGCTGAGCCCCTGTGGGCGACCAGCCCCACTGGAAAGTCGAGATCCTGCGGGCCTGTCGACTAGCCCAGAGCCGAGCCCAAAAATCCTCCAGGAACTCCTGTGAGAGTCCCTGTAGCCGCCAATGCCCCGCTGCCGCCGCTGGAGAGACCGTCCTCCTCGCCGTCAAAATATGCCGCCCCAGCCGAACAGTATACTGGAAAAAGGTAATCTCTGTGGCCTCAAGGGATGCATAAGGATCATGCCACTCGTACTCCTCGGGGTCCCACTGTAGCCGGGCCAAGGGGCGCGCTGCATATGCCCATATGCGCCAATCCGGGAGCACATCAGCAGGGTCGGGGTCAATATGCCACTTCCGAGAAGCGGCGGCCACTACCCGTATCCTTTGAAAGGTGCACTCTGCAACCAAAGGCGATTCCACCTCCACTCTCTGAAGTCTGCCCTCATCCTGAATCTCATAGTAGAGGCATCTGCCATCCTTAGTGCAAGCTCTGACAATAATTAGGATCTCCAACTGTGTAAAGGCTCCCATCCACCGTGGGGCCACTGGCTCGAGAGGCGTGAACCACTCCTCTGTGAGTGCCTCCTGAATATCATCCCTCATAATCAAACCCCCTCTGAAGTGACTCAGCCTCTCCACCTGGATCTCCTCTAGGAGACTGCAGAAGGCCTGCCAGTCTCCAAAACTACGTGCTCGGCCTGCCGCTAAAGGCGCCCAGGCTAGACGAGGCCGAGAACCCAGCATATGACCCTGCTCTGTGCGAACCGTTGGGCTCCAGATGAACGGTTGTTTGGCCCGCTCCTCAACACAAGGAGGAGGTCGCTGAGAGAGTCCCGGTCTCAGCAGCTCCCAAGCTCTCAGGATACTCAAAGCAAATCTGTCCTCCCATCCTCTACTGAGGCCTGTCCTCCTCATCTCTATGAAGATCGAGCGAATCTCTGGTGCCCAAGTGTCCCCTGCTGGGGGCGCCCGAGCCTGCAGCCGCTGCAAGAGGAGCTCTTTCCAAGGCTCAGTGCCTGGAAGCAGCCCCCGAACAATAAACTTCCCCAATAAGGCTCTACTCTGATCGACTGGATCTATAATGCCCAACCCTCCCTGAGCCAGCGGAAGTGTAATAACTGCCCATGCAACCTTTGCCCGGGCTGGCTGACCGTCCCGCCCAGACCATAGAAAGTTCCTGATCAGCCTCTGTACCTGGCTGATGCAAGAGCTCGAGAAGATCCAGCAAGACGTAATGTACCACATGGTCGCTAACAACACCACCACCCTCCCAGCCAAGGATAGTCGAGCTGTACTCCAATACAAAAGCTTCTTTCGAATGCTCAGAAGAAGCGGGGCAATCTGCTGGCTCAGGTGACAAATCTAGTCCAATCTGGCATCCCAAATACCGCACTGCTGTGCCTGGAGGAATCCATCTAAAACCGGGGTCCGGGCTCCATGCCGGAGTGGGAGCACTACTGATCCAAAAGGCCACTGTCTTGCGCCAATTGATCAATGCTCCCGAAGCTGCACTAAAAACCTGGAGCGACTGCTCTGCCCGAAGAAGATTGGCCTCTTGGCCATGCAAAAATAAGCCCGTGTCGTCTACAAACTCAGCATCGAGCAGGTCCTCCCCCCGGACTGGGAGATGGAGTCCTCTCAAACCAACCTCCTTTGCCGTCAAATACATGCTCATAGCCTCCGCAAAGAAGAGAAAAAGAAAAGGGGCGAGGGGACACCCCTGACGGACTGATCTGGTCAGCTCAAAACTCGGCCCCCGTCCTCCTGCAATCAACACCTAGCTGCGAGCTGTGGAATACAGAGCCGCCACCCCTCTGATCCATCCTGGCTCAAAGCCCAGGCAAAGCATAGTGCCCTCTAAGAAACCCCAATCAACTCTATTGTATGCCTTCTCAAAATCGAGAAGCATCACGACCAAGTCCTGGCTCGCCAAGAAATCTAGCTCGGGCCGTCGCCTCCCAGAAAGTAAAGATGTTGTCAAGGATACTGCGCTCCTTGACAAATCCTGTCTGAGTAGCATGAATCAACTCCCCGAGGAAGGGCTGGATCCTCAAGCTCAAGGCCTTTGCTAAGACCTTGTAGACAGTATTGAGGATCGTAATAGGCCTCCAATGCCCAATATCATCTGATACTCCCTCCCCCTTGGGGATAAGATAGATCAAGCCCTCTGAAAAGCTCTGTGGCATCATCCCAGTGTCCAAAACATACTGAAAGCCCCTGCGGAGGCTTGGCCCCAAAAGGTCCCAATAGCGCATAAAAAAGGCCAGCGTCAATCCGTCCTCCCCTGGGCAACTATGTCGCGGCAGGACCCTCAAGGCCTCGGCAAGCTCAATCTCAGACAGAGGCACACCTAGAACTGTACGCATACGGTCTGTGACCCTCCTCTGCACATGGGCCCACACAGTCTGTCTGCAAGCATCTCGATCCTCAGTGGCTGGCTCCACTGAAAGCAGGTCTCTATAGAATGCAGTGGCAATGGCTCTGATCTCCCCGAGCTTAGTAGCTACCGATCCATCCGGTCTACCAAGCTGATGGACTCCTGCTCACGCATGGCGGGGTCCAGTGATCTCAAAAAACTCTCCAGTCACTCTATCACCAAGCTGCGTCCACTGAGAGGCCTGACGACGATAGTAAAACTCATGTCTCTGCTCCTCTGCCTCTCTAACCTCCTGGCGTGCCTGGCTCAGCTGGGACGCCACCCACTCACATGCAGGCTACTGCTCCTGAAGGCGCTGTAGCAAAGCAAGGCTGTGTCTTAGCCGATGCTCCCGCTCGCGAATCTCTCCCAGCCGTGTCAAAGCTGCAGCGTGCAGAAAAGAGCTAAGCTTGATGAGTCCCTGGGCACACTGGCCCGCTGCATCCTGGTCAGAGCACTGACTATCATGCCAGATCCTCTCAATGTCCTCAGCGAGATTGGGATCTGTAAGTACCCTCTCTGGGATCCTCAACTGCAAGCTGGGCTCCCGTGTCCTCTCCTCCAATGTCAAGATAACTGGCGCATGATCTGAAAATGAGGTGCTAGCGAGAATGCCGACGGAGCCCCCTCGCTCCCCTAACCAGTCGCCCACATAGAAGCGATCAATCCGTGATAGATTAGTCCCTCCCTGCCGGTGATCCAACCGAGAGAAACTAAGACTGTCCTGAGACCGGAAGAAAGCCCCATGCTGCCATACATCAGTGATCCTCAGTGACATGCAAAACCGGTCCCAAGCTGCAAGCTCCGTGCCGTGCACTGTAACATGACTGCCTTCCACCCTATCGGCCGGGTCATCAAGCATGTTGAAGTCTCCCCCGACACACCAATGTGCGGCCTCTGGCAATGCATCCGTAACCTGGGTCCAGAACTCTGCTCTGGCACTAGCATGATTGGGCGCATAGACGTTGAGCACGCCCAATAGCTCATCATGCATCCTCAGAATGACATACTGTGCTCTACCAGGCACAATGATCCCTCGATCCACAATGGCTTGCCGCCATACATCTGCAATGACCATGCATACTCCTCCCTGTCCACCCAAAGGACCAAACCCTGCAGACCAAAAAGTGTCCCATCTACCAGGCATCACCGAACCATATCTCTGGATCCTGCTCTCACCCAAGTGGTGCTCCTGCATCATCAAAATATCAATGCTGCTCCTGCCTCAAGCAACCACGATAGCGTATAAAATGTGCTCCGCCAAGGCCCTGTACATTCCATGAGATGATCCTCATGGATGCCCTGCTGAGGTGGATGCTGTCTCAGCCGTACGGCGGGCCTTCGCAAGCGGCTTGGATGGAGAGTAGTCCCCATCCGAGCGGCTGCGAATCTGCCCACCCGGTGTACTGCAAGAATCACGGATCAGGCGCGAGTGGCTGTGGCCCATGGCGACTGCCTCCCGCTCTCACAGAGCAACCTCGTGTATACACACATATCCAGGGTCCCGTGCTAAGTCTGCCACTATGCGAACGACCAAATGATGAATCCCTGAGGTATCCACACTCCCAGGATCCAAGAAAAAATGAGCCAACTCCCATAGTCGGCCTATCACATCTGTCACCTCCAGATCGCTCATATGATGAGAAAACTCAAATGTTCCCGACCTTGAGAGCCTGACGCCGCCCTTTTTATGCGCTATTGGGACCTTTTGGGGCGAGGCCTCCGCAGGGGCTTTCAGTATGTTTTGGACACTGGGGTGATGCCACAGAGCTTTTCAGAGGGCTTGATCTTTCTTATCCCCAAGGGGGAGGGAGTATCAGATGATGTTTGGCATTGGAGGCCTATTACGATCTTCAATACTGTCTACAAGGTCTTAGCAAAGGCCTTGAGTTTGAGGATCCAGCCCTTCCTGGGGGAGTTGATTCATGCCACCCAGACAGGATTCGTCAAGGAGCGCAGTATCCTTGACAACATCTTTACTTTTTGGGAGGCGACGGCCCGAGCTAGATTTCTTGGTGAGGACTTGGTCGTGATGCTTCTCGATTTTGAGAAGGCATACGATAGAGTTGATTGGGGTTTCTTAGAGGGCACTATGCTTCGCCTGGGCTTTGAGCCAGGATGGATCAGAGGGGTGGCGGCTCTGTATTCCACAGCTCGTAGCCAGGTGTTGATTGCAGGAGGACGGGGGCCGAGTTTTGAGCTGACCAGATCAGTCCGTCAGGGGTGTCCCCTTGCCCCTTTTCTTTTTCTCTTCTTTGCGGAGGCTATGAGCATGTATTTGACGGCAGAGGAGGTTGGTTTGAGAGGACTCCAGCTCCCAGTCCGGGGGGAGGACCTGCTCGATGCTGAGTTTGCAGACGACACGGGCTTATTTTTGCATGGCCAAGAGGCCAATCTTCTTCGGGCAGAGCAGTCGCTCCAGGTTTTTAGTGCAGCTTCGGGAGCATTGATCAATTGGCGCAAGACAGTGGCCTTTTGGATCAGTAGTGTTCCCACTTCGGCATGGAGCCCGGACCCCGGTTTTAGATGGATTCCTACTGGCACAACAGTGCGGTATTTGGGATGCCAGATTGGACTAGATTTGTCACCTGTGCAGCAGATTGCCCCGCTTCTTTTGAGTATTCGGAAGAAGCTTTTGTATTGGAGTACAGCTCGACTATCCTTGGCTGGGAGGGTGGTGGTGGCAAATCAGGTGCTGTTAGCGACCATGTGGTACATTACGTCTTGCTAGATCTTCTCGAGCTCTTGCATCAACCAGGTACAGAGGTTGATCAGGAACTTTCTTTGGTCTGGGCGGGACGGTCAGCCAGCCCGGGCAAAGGTTGCATGGACAGTTATTACACTTCCGCTGGCTCAGGGAGGCTTGGGCATTATAGATCCAGTCGATCAGAGTAGAGCCTTATTGGGGAAGCTTATTGTTCGGGGGCTGCATCCAGGCGCTGAGCCTTGGAAAGAGCTTCTCTTGCAGCAGCGGCTGCAGGCTCGGGCTCCCCCAGCAGGGAGCACTTGGGCACCAGAGATTCGCTGGATCTTCATAGAGATGAGGAGGACAGGCCTCAGTAGAGGATGGGAGGACAGATTTGCTTTGAGCATCCTGAGAGCTTGGGAGTTGCTGAGACCGGGGCTCTCTCAGCGACCTCCTTCTTGTGTTGAGGAGCGGGCCAGACAGCCGCTCATCTGGAGCCCAGCAGTTCGCACAGAGCAGGGTCATATGCTGGGTTCTCGGCCTCGTCTAGCGTGGGGACCTTTAGCGGCAGGCCCAGCACGTAGTTTTGGAGACTGGCAGGCCTTCTGCAGCCTACCAGAGGAGATCCAGGTGGAGAGACTGAGTCACTTCAGAGGGGGGTTGATTATGAGGGATGATATTCAGGAGGCACTCACAGAGGAGTGGTTCACGCCTTTCGAGCTAGTGGCCCCACGGTGGATGGGAGCCTTTACACATTTGGAGATCCTGATTGCTGTCAGAGCTTGCGCTGAGGATGGCAGATGCCTCTACTATGAGATTCAGGATGAGGGCAGACTTCAGAGAGTGGAGGTGGAGTCGCCTTTGGTTGCAGAGTGCACCTTTCAGAGGATACGGGTAGTGGCCGCCGCTTCTCGGAAGTGGCATATTGACCCCGGCATATGGGCATATGCAGCGCGCCTCTTGGCCCGGCTACAGTGGGACCCTGGGGAGTATGAGTGGCATGATCCTTATGCATCCCTTGAGGCCACAGAGATCACCTTTTTCCAGTATACTGTTCGGCTGGGGCGGCATATTTTGGCGGCGAGGAGGATGGTCTCTCCAGCTGCAGCGGGGCATTGGCGGCTACAGGAACTCTCACAGGAGTTCTTGGAGGATTTTTGGGCTCGGCTCTGGGCTAGTCGACAGGCCCGCAGGATCTCGACTTTCCAGTGACTGGTCGCCCACAGGGGCTCAGCAGTTGGCACCTGGCTTGTTTACAGCGGTCTTCCAGCGGCCTGCGTCCGATGCGGCCACCCTATGGAGACACAGAGACATTGCCTTTGGGATTGCCCTCAGGCGCAGCAGATTTGGCTGCGGATGCTGCGTATTCTGGCCCCCCTCTCTCCAGAGGGTATGTTTACGTGGGGTGCCGCTGCTTGGTCGACTTCGTTAGGGCCTGCTATGGGCTATGAGATGGAGTAGGACAGTCAGGCCATCAGATTCATTAGGGGCCAGCCTCGCCTGGTTCCGGCACCGGATTTCTCGTCCGCCAGCTGGACACAGGAGAGGGATTTATGATGGGAGCTTCTCAGCAGCCTCACCATCTGGTTCACCTGGAGGGCCCGGTGTTTCACGGCCTTTGAGGGGAGACTGGAGCCACCAGCAGAGACTGTACGGGGGATTTGGCAGGAGTTGATCCACACCCTGCGAGGACAGTATGACCGCATCCGGGGCGACTCGGATGAGGCGATCTTGCGGCGCCAGGCCTTTCACACCACCTGGCGCAGTGGCCCCTTCTATACCTTACACACGGGATCCCCCCGTTGGCATTACAGGCCACGTGTTTGGCTTTCCCCCCCCCCTATTGTATGATTTAGCCCCTCAGTCCTTTGTACTGATGCTTGTATTTTGCCGCACCTAGGGAGAGTCTCCCGGGCTGCCTTGCTGTATTCACTGCTCTGTTTCTCTTATGAGCAGGAGAGATCTTTTGTAGCCCTACGGGTGTTTTTATATAACTAATGAAAGGATCTTTTCTCCGGAAAAAAAAAAAAAAGAAGTTGTTATTTTTTGGTTAAATTTTTTTCTGGTTTTTCACTCAGGTTAAACGAGCAGTTTTTTCTACACTTATCATCAATGACATGTTTGATGGTGCTCACATACGCTTGACTCTTACTCGAGGGAAAAAGGTAAGTATTTGTGTGTAAATGCAGCTGATGCTTGCTTTGAAATCCCGATTCTGTCGTTTTTTTTTTCGTCTTATCAATGAGGTGTCAGGATTTGAACTCACAACCTCTTGGGAAGGGTGGGTCCTGAGTTAACCACACTCAGGAAAGAGCTCGCTGCCAACCCGGGTTCTTACATTTTGACCTCATATATTACATGTCAAAAGTTCAGGACAAGTGGGTGCTGAGCTTGCTCAATCACAATCTATGCATTATTTCAGGTCACCTCAGGAATGAGCCCTTCTTTCAACATGTATGGTTGCACTCTCATAGGTAAACCCTTTGAACTTGAGTTTATTTAAATTTTAGTGCTTTGCTAAAGCCAAAAAAAAATGCGATGGCTTTGACAGTGTTGGCAGAGTGGAAACCCCCTGTCTATAACAACAGTGACGGAATCCGCTTGGTGACAGCTTCAACACGGCGCAACTCTCCAAATGTAATTTTCTATCAGAATTTGCCTTATCTGGCTTGATCGGTGCAGTAAGAAAGCACAACTGTATGATCTGATAGTTAACTAAGTCCAGTTTCATGAAGCCTGGCTGGCTGTTGTCTTCAAGTGGACCACCTTCTAGGTATAACCCAGCTATTATTGGTCCTTGCTTTATTTATTAGGTTTCCTGCCTTATTTATAAGTTTTATGCCATTATTAGCCGAAGGCTATTAATTATAAGCTTTTAGCCAATCTAGACCTCTTTTTGCTGGCACCGTTAGCCCACGTGTGAACCCTCTAGGTCCCTATGCCCTAGCTAAGCCCTTAACTCTAATCTTGGGTTAGCACACGCTCCTACCCCTAATCCTAGGCCTGTCATGACGACGTAATAGGGGGGTGGGGATTTGTTTCACATTATAGATAACAATTCATTGGAGGGATTTCACATTATAGATATTGATGCATTGGGGGGTGGAGGGGGTTATATTATAGATAATGATGGGTCTAGTTTAAAATCAATGCTAAAGGATGCACTTGGTTTTGACATGGAGATTTTAACGAAGTTTTGGTCTTGTAATGATGCAGTGCCTAGACTCCAAGATTCATCACAATAACCTCATTAATAACATTCTGGCTAAGGTAAAAGCTAACTTGCCTTTGTCAAATTCAGTGTTGAATTCTAAGTCATATCTCTCAACAATGTTTCGAGCGTTTTATATGATACAAGGTCATTGTCAAGGTTGCATGTGAACTTATTCTTTCGTGCTGTAGGTAGAGGGAAACCTTGCAGGTGCAGATGATGCAATTATGCTTGACATTGATGGGTTTGTTTCTGAAACAAATGCAACTAACCTTGTGAGTTCACATTCTAATATTTTCCTGTTTTCTGAAAAGAAAGCTTTTGGCACACTTTTAAGTACAGGATCTATATGTAGGCACACACTTTCTTTTTTTTCCTTTTTTTCTTTTTTTTTTTGGGGGGGGGGAGAGAGAGAGAGAGAGAGAGAGAGCTTTGGTCTGTTACTACACTGTACAAAGAAACAAGACCTCCAAAGTGAGGGAAACTTCTTGAAGTTTAGAAACATTGAGCAAACAAGTCTAACTGCAGCTGGTCCAGCTCTTGTAGTCTAAGGCAATCATATAAAGATTGGCGCAAAGACTGGCAGAAGTATGAGTACTTGTCAATCTGTGTAGAGTGAAAAATCAGATGATTGCGGCTCATTCATAGTCTCCAAAGTGCCCAAAAATGTGTCAAGCAAGGAAACTTGCATAATCAGCCTGTCTCTAGTGATGTCTTCCAAAGATCCATAAACGCTTGGAGAAATAACATCCAGGAAATCTGGCAGCCAAAGAGAAACAGCTAATTTGAGCAAGAAATCTTTTTTATCCAAACAAGACCAAAGTAAATGAGACAGACTCATTGGGATTTGAGCATCTAACACAAGAAGCAGAAGCTATCCTTCTTTTGGCCAGAGTTTCACCAAAAGGTAGCACTCCAACCAAACATCGCCAAAGGAAAACTCTCTGCTTTAATGGAAATTTATTAGTCCACATCTGTTGAGGGTTTTGTTTCCACCATTTGGTTGTCTTGTACATATTCCAAAGCCGATTAGAACAATAATCCACGGCTCAAGACTTCTCAATTTGTATATGCGAGGAGCAGTGAGCTGTAACATGGGTACTTTGGGAAAACCGGGTTCATCTTTGTGCAACATCCAATCTAACAACTTGAACTTGCTGCAATAAAGGTCTAATTTTCTGCCATACGGGCCTGTAATGCATACCTAAACTCCATTTTCTTTGTGCCTATGGGAATGTAAGAATTTTGCCATCCGGAGAGACTACATCTTGGATTAGACTTATATTTTAGTGGAAAGGAAATAGGCTTTGCTTTGCTCTTGAACTGCCAGAGGTTCCAAAAAAACTCTACTCCAATGAATGCTTTCCAATCTTAGTGTGAGTTACCTGCCTCTGAAGGTCTTCCAGACCAATGCAAATATTGGAGGACTTTTTTCCAATGAGCAATCAGTCTAGTAGTGAAAGGACATCCCGGTATCTTCCATTGCAACTTACCAAGAAACAAATCCCAATGCGTACATTGCCATCTGCCAAAAATAGAAGTAAAGGGTGAGTGGCAATTGCATATAGTAATGCACTCAAAGGGTAACCTTACCTAACTAATTTACCCAATATCCAAGAATAGGACAACCCTTTGCCTAATATATGTCATGTTGTACTGTCTTGATAAAGCCAGTGAATGACTTGTTGCATTTAGACACAAAACCAAGTTTTGTCACCATTGCAGCTATGAAATCTGAGTAAACTCTATCAAAAGCCTTTGCTACATCTATTTGCACTAATAGTATATCGTGTTGCGAGTATTTGGCATACTGAATGCCCACATAAGCATTACAGATGTTATCTGTGATTTGTCTTCTGGGTACAAAACCATATTGGTCATAGAAGGGGTTTCAGCGGGAGGCGATGTAAAAACTTGTTGGAAGTGAGTCACACACTCCTCCTCTAACGGTAGAGTATATATTGTGTCCACTCTCCATTGTCCTTTTGTATTCATGAGATGCATTGTTTTTCTCTGGTTACATGTAAGCTTTTAAAGAGAGCTTTTGAAGAGTAGCCCTTATCCAAGATAGGCTTCTGTCTAGACCTGAATTCCATCTTTGTAGCTTTCTATAATTATTCAATTCAAGCTGATGTTTGGAATAACATATCTGATCCTCTTCCCGAGGAGATAAGGAATGAACATGGCTAATTTCTTCAAGAGTTTGCAATTGATTTTTCAACTTTTGAATTTCTCTCTCCTCACCCATATACCATAATCTGTAATCACCCCTTGCATACGGGATGCAAAATGGTACCAAGAAGTATCCTTATCTTCATAAATTTCAGCTATCAAAGCAAGGACCACATCTGCAACCATGCCTCTGAAATACTGATGAGTCAAATAATTGTTGTTAATTAGCAGTAATCTCTTAGCTGATAACTGTAAATCATCTAGTGACACGTCAAAGTACAAACTCAACCATATAGGAGCATGACCAAAGAGTTGCAAAGAGTAATCCACCCACAGTCTACAAGTAAGAGGATGAGGAATTCAACAAATACCATCTGACAAGCCTTGCCCTGTAAGTTGTATAAGCATTATGATGAAAGGTATACCCCTTCTTGTCCAGGCAGGTGGCCAGCCAAGTATCAAGTGCATCCCTGTGATTTATTGCATTGCGCCAAGCAACTCTTTCAGTTGCAATCATGTGTGAATTGCCACGAGTATTGTCATGTCTTGCCGGTGAGTTGTTAAATCCCCGCATATGAGAGCATTTGTCAACCAAGGGTAATGCTACAATTGCAACCACATTCTAGCTCTTTGAGAAAATACTGTGGAAGCATAAACAAAAGCAAACTCATAAGTCTCACCATTGAGCATACATTGTACACTAAGTAACCTACCTTCCGGATCATTGTAAGCAATTAGGGACTACAATTCTTGTCTAACAAGAAAACACACACCAAAGAAAGTAGAATAACCAGCATAATATTTACAGTATCCATCAAAGAAACTAGACCGGTCAGCCATAGCATATTGGTTATGTTCCCGAAGACATACTATGTCTGGCTTCATTCTATGTACATAGTCCCAAACCAGCCTACATTTATTCAAATTGCTTAAACCCTGTACAAACCATATCAACATCTGCATATTCTGTAGAGTTTGCATTGCACCTTGAAGTACTGCAGCCCAAAGCTTTCCTGGATCAACTTCTCTCGACGAGCAAGCTTTACTCTGAGAGGAAGATGATTCCATCCACATTCTGGACTGTAATGGTCGAGGTCTGACAGAAATTACCGTTCTGGGGTTTGGGGCTTGCCAACCCTCTGAATCTATGGCATTCTTATCCTTGTTTGCAGCATTTTTTACAATATGGTAAGTTCTAGCAAGCATATGTGTTGGCTGCCCTGCTCTTGCTCTTATTTGCATTCCTATGTTAGCAACTTGCACTGTATTTTCCGTTTTAGTTGGAGTAGGCTTTGCTTGGCCTGATGTTTCCAGAATTGGAATTGGAGAAATAGAGTCAGCTGGAGATCTCAACGTAAGAGAAGGACAATCAGAAGCCAAGTGGCCACACTTATGACAAGTGTAGCATGCTCCTCCCCATTTGGGTTCATAATAATTTTTGCCCATATAGACATCATCAACCTCCACTGCAATGGATGGTGGGGTGGGTTTATCTATATCCCACAGAATACAAAATCTATTTTTGTTGCCCAAAAGATGTGGGGGGCAAATGACAGTTCCCAACATCAAAGCCAATCTTGGCAATGCATCAGAGAAGTCTACCAGAAATTAACCACCTCAACCCATACTGGGCATTGATGCTTCAAGAGGGCCTGATAGTCCTTCGTGGGTGTCCATGCAAGTACATGCACCATCTGACAGGCATAAAACAGAGGTGATTTTTCTAATAGTTGTTGCTTATATATTGGTTTTGAGAGAACCACTTCACAAAAGCCACGAGGAGCATAATCGACATGGCATCCACCAAGCAAGTTCTTAATCCACTGAGCAACATCACTCCCAGTAGGCATTTTGCCAAGAAAAAACATTATGATTGCGGATTCCGATAATTTTTTAACTCTCAGCAATTTAGTTTGGGTAGAAATTTTGTATTTCAAAGTTGGTTTAGGCTTGTCCCATGCAGTTTGATTTTCATGCCACATGCTAGGGGCCCGACCACATATATCTTGGGGTGCCTTGAACATGGGACCAGCCAGGTCTCTTGAAGATTGGATTGTACACAGGCAATTACCTCGGGAGGAGCAGGAGAGGCATGACAGGGATCCGGGCTAGAGACAAGCTCAGCATCGACACAGACTCAGCTATTCCTCAGGAGTGGCTGACTCCTATTCCAAAACCGATCCCCCCGGTGTGGCCAGGCGTGTTTACAAGAATATCGTGTCTGGTACTTGTCTGGTACAAGAATATCGGTCGGTACTTGGCTGGCAATTGGAGGTCGGTCAGCAGCTTGCCCGAGGTGCGGCCACTCCCAGGAGTCTCAGCGACATTGCCTTTAGGATTACCGGAAGGCTCAGCAAGTTTGGCAACGGATTCTCCGCATCTTCGCTATGGACAGGGCATCAACCCGGATCCTCACTTGGGGTACTGTTGCTTGGGCCATCGAGGCTAGAGTGCTCAGGAATGAGGAGGATGGGGGAGGACTACCCCTTCAGGTCTCCCACCATCGTATTGCAGCAGTACTAGTCACAGCCCCACCGACAAGTGATTGGCGACGAGGCTCCTACCAGAGATGGGAGATTTGCAACAGCATAGCAGCCTAGCACATTTGGCGTGCTAGATGCAGTGAGGCCATCGAGGGTACCCACACTCCACCAGCTAAGGCCATCAGGAGGATATGGCTTGATATCATTCACAGCCTCCGTGGTCAATGGAGGAAGCTATAGGGAGATTTTGACCGCATGCGGAAGCGGAGGGAAGCCTTCTTGAGACTTTGGAGGCCTGACGCACCCCCCCCACCCCCATATGAGATAGCCTTCTCCTCACAGAGCGGCCAGCCGGAGGAGAAGCATCTCTTCCCCTTTGATCACTTGTTTCCCACCCTTATATGCCGCGAGTTTGTATCTAACCCGTCGTGGTTGTACTTAGCCCCTTGTGGCTGATTTTTCCTGAACTAATTGAAGGATCTTTTTTCCGGGGAAAAAAAAAAAAGAAAAAAGAAAGAAAGCAAAGATAGTGGCCTAGTAGCCTTGAAACAAGAAGGCCACCTACCAAAGAGATGAGCATGATCGAGTGTAGAAGGCCACCTACCAAAGAGCCAAAAAAAATATGGAGAAGGAATACCTTGGAAATCTAAGTCGAAGAAAATGAGAGATTTCACAAAGGACACTTTTGGCATCACTGTTTCCTTTATGCAAGGGCAAGATGTCGGTGCAGCTATGTGTCTTTTTTCAAGAAGTTCTGCAATTGGGAGCACTCCCAACAAGCACCGCCATAAAAACAATCTACATTTGATTGACAATTTACTATGCCAAATTTTCTTTAGGTTTTGTTTCCACCGAGTTATCTGAGTGAGGAGCCAAATCTTATTAACTCGATCGACAAATGAAGGCGCATGAATTATCAACTTGTAAATCAAAGTAGCAGAAACCTGAGGGAAAGAGAATCTAGGATAAGGTCTAGGATCTGTCCTGTGGAAAATCCAATCCTCCATTATTACACCATCCGGAACAACTGTTAGAGGAGTAAAAGGCTGCAATTGTTCCTTTAACATGCGCCATAAAGGTCTATAGTGCATACCCAAGTACGAACATCTTTGAGCTTGAGGAAAGGACAGAACATTTCCTTCAGCATCAACAACATCTTGGCAAACCAGGATGCCTTTTGTAGAAAGAAAGTAAGCTTGCCAAGGGTAATAGATCAGGCGGTCTACCCATCCATTGAATATATTGTAGAACAAGCTTCCAGGTTGCAAGGAGACGAGAGACATAAGGGCATTGAGCAATCGTGTCCTCCACATAGCCAAATAAAACTTCCCAAAGAGTTAGTTGCCATTTGCCAAATGCATCTGTATTCGCATCAAAGCAAAGAGCTGCAATCATAAGTGTCTAGGGTTGTTGCTACACAATAAAAGTCAGAAGCAGAGTGGCTTTGTGTGCAAAAACATGATAATTGATATCCAAAATATTAAGGCCTCCATGCGTTTTTGCGAGCATATGAACTCATACTTCAGGAGTCGCAAGGCCTTCTTATATCGAGAATTTTACCAAAAGAGCTCAATGCTTTTTTTCATAAAACCAGAGATAGACCATGCCAGAAGAGGGAGAAAAAACTGAATGTATGCCATCAAAATCGATTGAACTATTCTCAATCTGAGATGAACTAGCCAAGTAGAGAGTTTCCAATATTCCAATTTAATCATAAGTTTTTGCAACATGGCTGATTGAACATGGTAGTATTACGCATTTGCCAAATTGTCCAAACTGCCCAAAATCTAACCCGAGAAAAGAACGTAGCGTTATCCTATAATCCCGGATTTCCCACACCAAAAAGCCAAAAGTTCTTGGAGCATCTTCTACTAGGGAAACAAGTAGCCAGATCATTAGCTAGACGTGCCAAGGATAGTCTGGAATACAATGCCATAATAGATGTGGCACAGTCTCAACGTGACTAAGACATCTACAACATCTGTCAGATGCAATAGCACGTTTCATAAGAATATTAGAAACGGACAACATTCCAGTCAAACATCTCCACAGAGACAATATTTGTTTTAGTGGAAGACCATTTTTGCATATACATTGCACGCGTTTCTTCCACCAATTTTGAGGTTTATTCAGAACCCATAAATGATTCGCATGCTCCTGTATCCATGGCTGTGGAGGTAAATGGAGGTACATGGAGGCTGCGGTAATCATATGCAATTGTAATCTGCTTCCATCAGGATGTTGGAAATCCCAATCACGCATTCAATCATGCGGATCTAAAGGGGGCACTGGTTCAAGATATCTTCGAGCTTTCTCCATAGTGGCCTATGATGCATACCAAGCCCATATCTTCTAGAAGCCTACGAAAAAGAAAGTACCATGCCACTGTCATCCACAACATCTTCTATTTGATTTATGGCAAATTTTGCGAGGGAATATGCTTTTCAAGGCTCTTTAAAAGCTGGAGACTTGGGATGTAGAGAGGAACAATGAATACTTTCCAAGCACATGGAATTGCCTTGAGGAGCTTGCCTACCATAATGGACATTATAAGCTTCCAGTCCTTCAGCATGCGGTTGATATATGAGCAGCCCGCAATCCAACCTTCAAATTTCCCAACTATCACATCCCAATGAGTGGGAATCCAATTACCATATGCAAGTAGACATGGTGGTCATCAAGGATGGCATCGTTATTGTCCAAGGCTGTTTTTGTTCCAAAAATGTTGGCATTAGGGTTGCCTTTCTGGCCAGCACATGGGAATGTAGATTCATGACATTAAGACCTCCATGTGATTTAGGCGAACATGTATACGGATATTTGAGGAGCCTCAAGCCTTTCTTAACGGGCTTTATTTTCCAAAACAGCTCCATGGCTTCCATAATGTAAAAGTGTAAATCCACCTTTTGCCAATTGATCAATAGAAGATAAAACTGAACATATGCCATAATGATCGATTGGACCATGCACAATTGTATGGGCAGCGGCCATGTAGACAAATTCTAGTATTTCAATTTTGATTTGAGCGTTTGGAGCACCCAATCACATGCTTGTTTGACTGTCCCAAGTGGCTGACAATGCCATCTGAAGGGATTACTTCTCCAAGCCCTGAATTATAGTGCCAATCCATACATTTCATTGGGAGAAATTTGGATTTTGAGAAATTTATACGTAAACAAGCAGATACATACTCCAGAAAGCCTTTATTTCCTGGAAGCAAACGCCTGTGAATTGCCCCATAGCAACCAATTTGTCAAGAGTGAGCAGCAACGGAGGGTGGCAATAGCAAACAAAAGGGCACTCAAAGGACAACCTTGGTGAACAGATTTCCCCAGAGGCCAAGCATCAGACAATTCACCTTGTGGAATACATTGGGTAGTACCACCTTGATACAACCAGAAAATGACATTCTGCATTTTAACTCCGAAACCTAGGGCCACCCTGACTTGTTTAATGAACTCCCAATGAATCGTGTCAAATGCCTTAGCAATATCCACCTGCATGATCAAAACATCCTGTTTTGTGTAATTAGCATACCCCGTAGTGACATAGGCATTGGCTATAGTATAGTGTAAAGGGAAAAAATTACAAGTCACTTGGAGGTGACTGGAGGATAACATCATCCAAAGCAATCCCTAAATTGGTTAACAGAGTATGCAATGGAATAGTTACACCATCAGGAAAATGTAAGCTTTTTACCCTTGTGATTCTTATTGACATATGCTGGGATGCGGAACTTCTGAATCAGAGGGTCAAATGCTTCCCTTATAGGAGGAGGCATATCCTCCAATGAAAATGTACTGCTGTCCACTGAGAGGCTGTCTCCATCAATACTCTTGCAGTCGGTCACCGGAACATGAGAAATGGGGGCAATATCACCGGTAAAGGTACCCCAGCCGAAGAGCTAGGTGCCATGGGGACCTCAGGAACTGCCGCAGGGGGCTGCGACTCAGTTACCGACTGGCTCCATAGAAGAGTCCTGGGGAACCAAGGCAGTCTGCTGAACTGAAGGGGGCTCCTGCGGAGCAACCATATCAATAGGCATAACCGTGGGCAGCTGCTGCGGGGCCTCCGACACCATGGGCAGCTGCAGAGAAAGAGCCTGGAAAGGGTTCGATAGGGGCTCTGATGCCTGAGCCTTCACCTGAGAAGACACCTGCCGCCACTCCTTTTTGTGCTTGGACGACGAGGGCCGATCTTGGGGAGGAGGGACGGGATGTTGTACTGGAAGGGGAACTGCGGGGTTTTGCTTAAAAGGTGAGGAAGCAGTAGGGCAGTGTTGAGCAAAATGACCCAACTGGCGGCATTTGTAGCACGTATTCGCTGTCTTGCCCGAAGGAGGAACAGGGGACTGTGATAAGCTCCACTTCTTCCTTTCATAACATCGAAGACGTGCGGCCCGGACAGGGAGAGGATGAGCCAATGTCGAAAAGATGAACTTGGCCGGAGATTCTGTTGCAGCCAAAGAGGGTGCACTTCATGAAGATGGAGCTGTGGAAGGTGGAGCCAAGTCCATTGGTGCGGACACTTTTTTTTTGTGAAACCACTGTTTATATTAAATAGTAAACTGTACAGTCACAGTCTCCCGAAGCGGGTGTTTATTCTTTGCGGACACACACTTTTTTTTTTTTTTGTAAAACCAGTTGAAATTGCATTATATCATAAATGTACAAAAGGGTTTTTTAAGGTTCTAGGGTTTAGACATCCTTTTTTTACTATTGCGGACACACACACACACATATTTTTTTTGGTAATATCCAGTGCAGTATATTTATATGCTCATAAATTTACATGATGGAAGGTCTCCGAAATGGAGAGTATCCCAAAGATCAGAAACATAAAAAGAAAAGCTCCATGCAAGAAGCATCCATATCACCCTCATGGCAGGCATCATATAAGGATTGCCGCAATGAGGCTCGGAAAGATTCATATGACTTGTGAATCTGCCGACCCAAGTATGCCAAATTATGCTCACTCCAGATTGTCCAAAGAGCCCAATATCTCACCCAAGAGAGAAATAGTGAGTATTGAGACCAAGACTTCATAAATCTGCCAAAGAGCCAGAAATGTTTCCCAAATCTGTGACTCGGGAAACGGAGCCGAAGATAATCTGAAATTCTCCCGAGGAGGATCCTAGAACACGGGCAGTGCCAAAGCAAATGAAGAACAGTCTCTGAAGGAGCCTGACATCTTAAACATGTGGATGGTGCAATGCGACGTTTAGCAAGTGTGACCCCCACTGACAATGTGCCTGTCATACATCTCCAAAGAAAAAGTCTTTGTTTCAATGGCATTTTACACTTCCATAACATCCCGAGATTCTTCCGCCACCATGAGAGGGGCTTCCTTATATGCCACAGAGAATTAGCATGTTGCTGAATCCATGGAGCAGGCTAAAGAAGCCTGTAAGCTTTGATGGAGGTTAAGGCGGGAAGAGGAACAGGATGAGTGCATGTAGCAGAGGGTTGCAATTGCCAATCCGTAAGCCTATCTGTGTCAGCCACACAGGAGGAACAGGTAGAAAAGGATGTAATAAATCGGCAATTTTCTTCCATATAGACCTATGATGCATTCCCAATGCATAGGAAGCAGTGGCCTGAGGAAAAGATAAGACATAGCCCTGATCATCTACCACATCATGTATGTATCTAATTCCCAATTTCATGAGATTGTATGCCCGAACAGGTTCCTGTAAAGCGAGTGGAATGTCAAAGATGGCACTCCAATGAATACTTTCTTTCCTCATTGAGTTTGTCCCCGAGCAATTATCAGGAGCCCATTTGACCTTAGAAAGTACTTGTTTCCAGTCAAGTATCAGAGCAGTAGAGAAAGGACAGCCAGGTATCTCCCAATGATCAGTAATCCAATGACCATAAGCACAAGTCCTCATGTTGACACACATGGATGCTAGCATACAAGTCCATGGCTGTTGTTGGCGGAAAAAAGTATGCAGCATAGTCGCCTTCCTTGCAAGTACATGATATCTTATATTGAGGACATTAAGTCCACCATGCATCCTAGGAGAGCACACCATTTCCATCTTCATCAGTCTCAATGCTTTCACAGCAGTTTTTGTCCTCCATAACATCTCCATAGCTTGAGACATAAAGGCTGAAATATCCCTGGAGGATCAATGCAGCAAAGGCAAATAGAACTGGACATAGGACATTACAATGGACTGTACTATTCTGAGCCTGACATGAAGAGGCCAAGTAGAAATCTTCCAGTATTCCAGTTTATGTTGAAGTCTTTGGAAGATCCATTTTAGCTGCTGCTTCCTGGTGATATGCCATCCTCTGGGATATCCCAAATGCCTAACTACATCTTTGGAATGCACCACGTGACCCGGCCAAAGAATAGAATGCCAGTCACATTGTTTCAGGGGAAGTAATTTAGATTTGTCAAAATTGACATGCAATCCCGCTGCCAAGCCATACAATGAAAGAGTGGTCATAAGCACTTGAACTTCCCGGGAAGAATTCTGTGGCATAAAGAAGGAATCATCAGCATATGCTTGTGCCAGAAAAGATGCAGCCCCAGGGATTTTAAGACCAGTCATGTGTCCTGTGTTTGTAAGATGATCAAGATACATTAAAAGGGGATGGGTCGCAATGGCATAGAAGAGAGCACTAAGAGGACAGCCCTGTCTAACTGATCGACCCAATGTCCATGATCGAGACAGATAACCCCCAAGAATGCACTGAGAAGTAGAGCCAGAATAAAGCCAATAAACTGCATTTGCCATCTTGGGACCAAAGCCCAACTTGGTCATGATTTGAGAGATAAAATCCCATTGAACAGTGTCAAATGCCTTAGCAATATCCACCTGCAATATAAGCACATCTTGATGCGAATACTTAGCATATTCAATTGCAGTCAAGGCATTGGATATATTGTCATGGATTTGTCTTCGCGGCACAAACCCATACTGATGAGGATGAAGTCCCGCATCCAGTATCCTGTGAAGCCTATGCACAATCATTTTGGTAATGAGTTTGTAAACTATAGGCATCAAAGTAATAGGCCTCCAATCTGACATATGGTCACACAGATGTTTTTTGGGCATAAGTTTGACTATGCCATGCTTCCAAGAGTGCGGCAACTGATTTTCTTGCCAGGCAACATTGATCATTTGCAAGAGGACTTCTTTCAAATCATCCCAAAAAGAAATATAAAAATCCACCGTAAGGCCATCCCAGCCAGGGGACTTATATTTGCTGAGGTGGAACAATGCATTATCAAGTTCTGTGTCAGTAAAAGATCTCTCCAAGGTAAGAGCATCATCCATTTCCACTATTCCAGAAACATATTGGAGAAATTCAGTCCTAGCCTCAGTCATTTGATTTGATGGGGAAATAGGAGCGGAGAATAATTTCTGGAAATAATTCTGGCATTCATCTTGGAGATCAGAGAAAGAGTGCGTCCAAGAGCCATCTAGCTTCCTTACCCTTAGGCATGAGTTTTTCTTTCGAGTAGCATGCAAGCCCTGAAAAAAGGCTTTTGATGAGCAGCCCTTATCCATGAGGGGCTTCATTCTTGCCTCAATCTGCCATTTGTACAATTTACACACACACACTTTTTCTTTTCTTTTTTTTGGTAAATCCATGAATAGTATATTATCAAAGAAATTCACATGAGAGTCTCCAAAACGGAGAGCCTCAACAGGAAATCAGAAGCAAAGAGAAACTATTTCGAGGCATGACTGATGAAGATCTCCTTGGTGGCAAGCATCATAAACAGATTGCCGTAAGGAGCTTCTAAAATACTGATAAGATTGCAAAAACGGTTTCCCAAAATATCTCATGTTGTGATCCTGCCATATGGTCTAGAAAGCCCAATATCTGACCCAGTACAAAAGTAAAGAGTAATGGACCGTGGTTGTAGAGAGTATGCCAAAAAGCCAAAAGTGTTTCCCAAAAAAAGAGTTAGGGAAACGAAGGCGAAGTAACATGGAAATTTTGCGGATGAAGGCCTTAGTGCTGGAGCACGTCCAAAACAAATGAGGCACCGTTTCAGAAGGGGCCATGCATCGAAGACAATTTGTAAAACCAGTTGAAATTGCATTATATCATAAATGTACAAGAGGGTTTGACATCAAGAGGATGTCTAAACCCTAGAACTTAAAAAACAGTAGTAAAAAAGCTCTATCGAAGATCAGGGCAGTGCTCAAGAAAAGAGCCTATGCCCTATCCATCAGAAACAATAAAAGAAAAGCTGAACACAAGAAACATCCAAATCTTCCTCATGTACGGCATCATATAAGGACTGCCGCAATGAGGCTCGAAAGAATTCATAAGGGTGCTGAAGGGGTGAATTCAGATATGCATGATTTCGCTGTAGCCAGAGGATCCATAAGGCCCAGTATCTGATCCAATGGAAGAAAAGAGAATACTGTGACAAAGAAGCTGATAACATGCCAAACATCCAGAAAAACCTGCAGAACCTGTGTGCAGGAAATCTGAGAGATAAAAAATAGGAGATCTTGTCCAGAAGGTCTCTGGAATATGAACAAGACCACAATAAATGCGTAATACTCTCAGTAGTATGATGACATCTTGGACAAAGAGGAGAGGCAATCCTTCTTTGAGCCAATTTCACTCCCACTGGAAAAATACCGACAATGCATCTCCAAAGAAAGAGTCTCTGCTTCAATGGCATTTTCAACTTCCATATCAATGTTAGTTTTCCTTTCCACCAAGCTAAAGACTTATCCAGATGCCAAAGAGAATTAGCATGATGAGCAATCCATGGAGGAGGTAATATCAATCGATAAGCCTGTATAGAAGTCAATAGATGCAAAGGCTGAGAGGATAATCTTGAATTTGAAGACTGAAGATGCCAATCTTGAAGCCTGTCTCTTACATCCAATGTTGGAATCGGAATGAAAGGGTGTAAGAGATCTACAATAGCTTTCCATATAGATCTATGATGCATCCCAAGATTGTATTGTTGACATGCTGCCGGACAAGAAAGAATTTGCCCTCGAGTATCTACCACGTCGTCAATGAACCGGATGCCCAACTTCATAAGATTGTAAGCTCTGATTGGTTGTTGTACAGCAAGGGGAGAGTAAAAAACAGCACTCCAATGTAGGCTTTCCATTCGAAGCGAAGAAGCTATAGAATCAGGATGGGGAGACCATTTGATGCGAGAGAGCACTTTCTTCCAATCCTGAATCAAGAAAGTAGAAAATGGACAACCAGGGATTTTACCTTGAAATTTGCCAAGCACTACTTCCGATGGATCAACTAACCAACGACCATAAGCATTTGTGCGCATCTGACCACACAAAATTGCCAACATGATAGACCAAGGCTGCTCTTGTTGAAAAAAGGTTTTGAGCATAGTGATCTTTCTTGCCAGCACATGAAATTTGATGTTTATAATATTCAAACCACCATGCATTCTTGGTGAGCAAAGTAGGTTCATTTTGAGCAACCTTAAAGCTTTTTTATGAAGCTTAGTTTTCCAAAAAATCTCCATGGCTTGAGACATAAAAGAAGAAAGATCTCGAGATGACCAATGCAAGAGAGGAAGGTAGAACTGGACATAAGCCAGAATAATGGACTGAACAATTCGAAGCCGTACGTGCAATGGCCAAGTGGAGATCTTCCAATATTCTAATTTGTCCTGAATTTTGTTTAGCACCCAAGATATTTGTTGCTTATTTTTGATTTTCCAGCCAATGGGATAACCCAAATGTCTTACTATGCTTTCCGGATAAATAATCTGCCCGGGCCACAGGATAGCATGCCAGTCACAATGCTTGAGAGGTAAGAGTTTTGATTTCTGAAAATTAATTTTTAGACCAGCTGCCAACCCGAAATCTAAAAGAGTTCCATCAATAGGCGAAGCTCCAGAGGACTGTTCTTTGGCATGAAGAATGAATCATCTGCATAAGCCTGTGCAATGAAAGGCCATGAACCAGAAATCTGAAGCCCCTTTAACTGTCTAGTATCAACCAGATGATCCATATAAAGAAGCAAAGGATGTGAAGCAATAGCATAGAACAAAGCACTGAGAGGGCATCCCTGTCGAACTGATCGTTCTTGAGTCCAAGACTCAGACAAATGTTTGCCTATAAAGCATTGAGCAGTGGAATCTGAGTAAAGCCAATATATGACATTAACTAGCTTTGGCCCAAAACCAAGTTTAGACATGATTTGAGAAACATAATCCCACTGTACTGTATCAAATGCCTTTGCCACATCCACCTGCATGACCAAGACATCTTGAGCAGAATATTTTGCATATTCCATTGCAATGAGAGTATTGGAGATATTATCATGTATATGCCTTCTTGGAACAAAACCATATTGCCTGGGATGAAGTCCATCATGAAGGATATCCTTTATCCGATGTACCAACATTTTAGCAATAAGTTTATATATAACAGGCATCAAAGTGATAGGCCTCCAGTCATCCATTGTCTCACACAGAGGTTTTTTGGGGAGAAGCTTAACCAGACCATGCTTCCAAGCTGAGGGAAGATGTTGATGCTGCCAGGCTACATTGATGAGCTTCAAGATTGGACCCTTCAATTCAGCCTAGAAGGCTACAAAAAATTCAACCGTCAAACCATCCCAGCCTGGGGATTTATGTTTCCCCAAATGCTTAAGGGCTTCATCCGATTCAGTATCTGAAAAGGACATTTCCAGCATTGAAGCTTTTTGCAAAGAAACAATAGGAGAAACAAGCTCAATAAATGTGCTCCGAGCCAATGCAGCCTGAGGTGTAGAAGAAGATGGTAGAGAAAAAAGAAGCTGAAAATGATCCAGACATTGTTTTTCTAGCTGCGATAAAGTCTGGGTCCAAAGACCATCGGGTTTCTTGACTCTCATGATGGATTGACTTTGTCTGTACGTGTGTAAATTTCGAAAGAAAGATTTCAAGGAGCAACCCTTATCTAGCATAGGTTTAACTCTAGCCCTTGTCTGCCATTTGGAAAGCTTGCGTTTATCATTAGCATCAATTATGGAAGAAGCACAAGACAATGAATCTCACACACACACACACACACACACATCCATGCATGAATGCACACACGCATGCAAACACACTCACAAGATATATGTAGGTACACACGCACACGCACACGCACACGCACACGCACACGCACACGCACATGCGCACACACACACACACAGAGAGAGAGAGAGAGAGAGAGAGAGAGAGAGAGAGAGAGAGAGAGGTACCATCTCCACACCAATCGAAACTTATTAGCTCAGTTCATATCTTTCACTTGTTTCAGTTCATGGTGAAGAAGGGTGTTGTGCTGACACCTCATGCCGACTACTGCCTGCCTGGCATTACTCGTAGAACGGTAGAATTTCAGTTGGCATGTCATTATGTGCAATGTTTCAAGAATATCAGAATTTCAAAGTTGTTTGTTTTAACTCCTTGTTTCGTACTGGGTGACATCCATTATGTTTCCAAATGATCAACCATTGCTACTTTTCTTTCAGGTGATTGACCTTGCAAGAGATGAAGGGTACATCATAGAAGAACGCCGAATCAGCATTACCGAGTTTCACACAGCTGATGAAGTACAATTCTAGATATCTATCAGTACCAAGCACATATATATATGCATACAAGAAAGCACCCTAAATTCTAATTTTTCGCTTCACAACGTCCTCATGCCTGCACTCAAGGGTTAAAAGCATCTGGGGGAAAGCTGGGCTTTGGAGGCCACCTGATGTCTTGGTGGGCCTGGGCAAGCTCCTTCGTTGTGAAGCCACCCTTGTGCTGACAAGCTTTCAAAAATTATCAAGTAATTTCAGATATGTTATGTGCTTATTTAAAGTAGAAATATGGAATTTCCCTAAATGCTGAGATGTGACAGGTCTGGACAACCGGCACTATGGGAGAACTCTCGCCTGTATGTATTTTGTTTTTTATTTTTCTTTATATACTTTAATTTTCCTTTTATATATTGCAAATCAATGCAAAAAAAAAAAAAAAAACATTTTCAGTAAGGTTTTTGTCAATCTTGTACTAGGTTTGTGAAATAGATGGCCGTGTTATCGGTGATGGTAGAGTTGGACCGATAACAAAGAAGTTACAAGGATACTATGCAGAATTGGCAGAAACCCAAGGGGATCCTATACCAAGCCAATAGCTGTTGATAAGTCCTGGCAGCTGATGTACTTTGAGGGTCTACCTAAGGTTGGGAAGACCTACCAGTGATGAGACATGGTTTTGTAGTCACTATAATCATGAATGTGAATGGATTGGTGCCAATGTCCCAACGTTGGCTTATTGAGTTGAAGATTGGATCCTAGTTGGGTTGCTTTAGGATGATTTATGTTGATGTTGACAGGGTGGCTTAATGGATTTGTTAGATTCCAAGCAATTTCAGTATGCATGCACAAGCACACTAAAATCATTTGGTGGTTGGTTTGACCTCGGCATGTGTTTTTGTAATGCTTTGGATGGCTCGAAAATAAGGTATGGATGGTTGTCATCATAGAGTTTCAGCGACCAACCATGCAGGCATAATCAGCAGCCATGCAGGCATCATCAGCAGCTGGGAAACGGAGAAGAGGGAGGGGGGTTTAGGGGGCTGTTGGGGGGATTTTCCATGCTGTCTTCTCAAGCTTGCCTTGCTAAAAATGTAAGTGCTTGGGGACATATCCATGCAGGCATAATCAGCAGCTGGGAAACGGAGAAGAGGGAGGGGATTTAGGGGGATTTTCCATGCTGTCTTCTCAAGCTTGCCTTGCTAAAAAATGTAAGTGCTTGGGGACATATCCATGCAAACTTCTTCCACATGATTCTCCAGGCATTAGCAGCTGATTTCTACTGCCAGGGCCAAGGATGCCTGTCACATTCTGGAGTTTGGTCACACGTCTTACAACCTTCAATATCTAGGTTGAACGGTCGAACCTCTCATGTATGCCTTTGAGAAGGGATGTTATCATGGATATACTGTTAAACATCATAATCGTGGATTGTTTGATGTGAGAAACAGTGTTTATTTGTGAAGGTTGCAGAGCCCTTCTAAGGGCAATTTGTCCTGCTAAGAAGTATGAAAAAGAATCGAGTATTGCTCTTGAAGTGCTATTAAAAAAATTTACCCTTCACATGGAAGGGTGAAAAAAATTGACCTTGCACATGAAGGGCATATAGGTATTAGTTTGTTGCTTCTTTAGATACACATTACACATCTTTTTTTGAAGACGTTCGTTGATAGCTTATTGAGAAAACTGATGAAGCTTTATAGCAGAACCATGGTGATCAAGAAAAACAAACTTCATAAGCAAAGAGATTGTAATACAGTGGGTCAATGGATATATTGTTACCATAATGGGTCAATGACTTAACAATTTCATTTCATTTGTAAATGTTTTAAGAAGGAACTTGAAAGATAACCTTTATGTTGGCCGTCTTTTGAAGGGCAAAGAAAAAAATATGCCCTTCACATTGAAAGACAAATTTGAAAGAGGCCTTCTTAAGAAAAAGCATACCCTACTTGCAAAAATAAACACTAGTGAGAAATGAGTTATGGATACTCTTGTCCACGCTATTTATTACCCAATCTTGGTGAAATATATTTTTGTTTTTCCTCCTCAATCCTCTCTTAAGCTCTCCTAGAAGTCAAATATCAAACACACAAATCTAAAGTAAAGTTGAGGTAAATTATCTCAACAACGAAAATGTAAGCAATGAATATGAAAGAACCATCATGTCATAAGGATCACATGGATTAGTCAAAATGTGTGGAGCTGAAGGAAAAACACGAGCCACTCTTGCACACGATATCACATATGGAAAATCCCAGCCATGGTGGATGCATATTATGCTAACAACAAAGTCACACTATGCCCTAATTGGCAATGTCTCTTATGGTCTTCTCTATACCATACCACCACCATTCTTAGAACAATGCTTATTGTGTGTTACACCTTATTAATACATAAACCTTCAATCACGTTAGTCACCACACACATCCAAGGGACTATATGTGAGCCAAGAAGGAAGTGATGTTAATCTCGACAAGGCTAGTCCAAATTCAATAGGTTACATCAATGCTCTAATTTTGAATCAAAATACTTCGTATTAGAAAAAAAAATAGTAGGTTGGTGAGAGCAAAAGAATGTAGTGCCAAGGATTTAAGGAGAAGCAATGGAAGCATTATTTGCAAGACTAAGATCTTTGGTGGCAAGAGTATTTGGGCATCATCTAATCAATATTCGGACACCTAGACAATGCACAAGATGCCAACAATAAGATCAAGAAGGGCGTCACATGGTGGAAACAAAAGCATCATCAACTGAATATGAGTCCTTTGGGAAGCCAATTTGGCTAAAAACTTCAGTAGGTGATTTCAACACTTGAAGCTTGTGATAGTATGCCTAATGATGTGTTTAGGCCAACATTTGATTAATTTCATAGTTAAAGAATAAAAAGTTAAAAAATAGGCTAAAATATGAGTGAGTTGTGCACAAAGTATAAATGCAAAATACCCACAATTTAATTATTAAACATGTATAAAAGTCAAATTCTCTACTTGCAAATGGATTTTAACACGTTTTTCTTAATTTTGTGGGTGTTTCTTGCCCTCTTTGTCTCTTGTGGGTGCTTCTTTTACCACTTTTCTTGTGAAATTCTCTTTTGAAATTGTTGGTTTCATGATACTTGTGAGTATTCTAGCTTTCACATTGAGCTCTTGCTTTGGTGAATTTGCATTATTTTTGTGAATTTGCATTAGTTTCATAGTACCATTTAAATTTTAGGTTTGTGTTAGAGTGGGAAACTTCTCGTATATAAGCTCTTTCTTTGGTGAATTTTCATTGATTTGTGATAATCTACTTTTCTTGTAGCCTTCTAATCTCCCTTTTCCTCCTCTATATCCACTCAAGTCACTTTATCCTCCTCTTAGCTAGTTTAACTACTTTTTCAAATCTACTTTTTGTTGGATAGGTGTCATCTCCAAATGGTGTCACGCTAGTGGCACACTCTTTAGCCTCTAGGCATTTTTGGGATTTATAGCATTCATTTCCATTTTTTCCTATTTACACACATTTTTTGGGTGGAGGAACTTTCCTATATATATGAGGAATTGTAGTTCATTTCAAGTTGGCTAGTGGTTCATTGATGAGTTCTTGAGTACATTGTCTCTTCTCTCATCTCTTCTTTCTCACATGGTATCAGAGCAAGGTGGTGGGGCACATAGAGCCTCCTTATCCTTCTTCCTCTCTACCTCTAGTCCTCTTCAACAACCCCGCTTTCAATTACGTTTATTCATTCTTTGATTTTCTGCTAAACGAATGCATTTTTGAGGATTGTGCCCGCGAAACTACTGGAATCATCGTGGTCTACAACTTTGCAAAAGAAAGTTTTCGCAAATTCCTCACCGTTTTTGAGTTATTCTTTGCAGACTGCCTGCATGCAGAATTTCTGCTTGCGTTTTTTGCAAAAGCCCTTACTTATCATCCTTGCACTCATTCAATGATGCAAGAGGCTTCAAACCAGTACCATCCTCTACAAGTGTGTTTTTAAAGCACTTCAATCCGAGTCCTACAACTCTACTTGCGGTGAAAACATTACCACTTGGAGGCTTCTTGTGTGGAGAGATTTCATGGGCTGCATTTTCATCATCAACTTCAGCCCTCTTCATGGTGTTTTGAGGCTACATTCTCAGCCCTCCTTTGGTGGTTTCTACGGAGTCTATTGGTTCATATATCGGCTGCGTTTTGTGGCTGTGTTTTTTCGCACTATCTTTGTGCATATTTTGGAGATACTTCCTTGGTGAACAGCCCATCTATTGGCTGCATTTTTGGAGGTACGACACTTCTTCCCTTGTGTTTTTCCACCCTCCGCTCCCTATGGGATCTCGGAAGTCCTCTACTCCAAAAGACAAAGGCAAACTTGAAGATACTATGGATCCTACATCTCCTACGACGGTTTTGGACCGGCAACTACTACAACGGAAGTTGGTGCAATTCCTTCTTCGCTAGGTGCTTCTACTTTCTCTTTTCCGTCGTATCCATTACCGTCTACTTTCTCTTTTCCCTCGTATCCATTACCTTCTACGGATCCTTTCACTCTTTCTTGTCCTTTAAGCCTTCCTATCCACATACTTCTATGCCCTCTATGGTATATCCCCCTACATCATCTATGCCTTTTATGGCAACTTCATCTACTATGATTCCTTCTTCTACTACTTCCACTACTACTCCTCTCCCCACTCAATCATATCAGCCCTTTAACCCATTCACTCAATCTTTGAGCCTTCCAAGTCTTTCCGATTCACAAAAGCTTACCCCAAACAACTACCACACTTGGTCCTTGTTTATGCAACTTCTGTTGGAAAGCGCCGGGGTGTGGTCTATAATCACTTCTCCTCAAATGGTGCCTTCTCAATATCACACCTATATGGATGCACGGGCCAAAGCTTTACTTGTGCATGGCATGTCTACATCGGTTGTGTCTCAATTTCTCTCTACAAGGAGTACGGCTCAACAATTATGGCACGCTATACAAATGCAATATGGAAGACTTTCAACGATTAAGATGGCTAAGTTGGAAGAAGATTTGGATAAGCTTTCTATCTCCGAATTCGACAACATAGTGGAGAAGCTTGGAGAATTCAATCGAATCAAGCGGCAACTTGAAGAGTTCGCTACATTGGTAAGCAATCCGGTCCACAAGCTACTTGGTAAATTGCCTTCTTCTTTTGAATCGTTCAAAGATAACATCTTTCTTCGAGTTTCTTTCCCTTCCTTTGAAGAGACTATGGGTCTTCTTCATGATAAGTGCCTTACTCTCAAGCAAAACAAAAAGGACTCGGCTTTTGTAAGCCAAGGCAAGGGCAAAGGCAAAGGCAAGGGGAATGATCAACGCAAAGGCTCTAATTTCAATGCTAAAGATTCTTGAACCAAAGGCAACAAGGACAAATCAAAGGATTCCAAGGAGTGCACTTTCTGTGGTCGTAGTGGCCATACAGAGGATCGTTGTTTTGCTAAGAAGGCGGCATCCAAGAAGGTAAAAGCTGAACTTGAATCCAAATCTAAGGGTTCTTCTACATCAACATCTTCTCACGACAAAAACAAAGACAAGAAGGAAGATGGTAATGCCAAGGTTGCATATGTTGCTATGCCTTCTACTTCTTCATGTGACACATCACTTGTGGTAATCAAAGATCTTGATACGCATACTGCGGATGAGTGGATTGCCGCCCGACAGTGGTTCTACCTCTCATGAGACGAATAGTTCTTCCTTATTGGAAAACTATAAGTCTATCTCTTCATCAGTACACATTGGTGATGCTTCATCTCTCCCTGTGATTGGTATTGGTGATGTTTCTTTTGGAGATGCTATCTTACATGATGTTTTACATGTGCCTAAGATGTCTGCCAACTTATTTTCTATCTCTAAGGCTATAAATAGGGGACCTCATCTCATTTTTGCCCAAGAGCTCTATTAGCACTTACACGCACTAAGCAATTATTCTATACTCCCAAGAGCTCTATTTGCACTATCATCATCATCCCCTTGTGGCACTCGGTAAGTTATCAATCCCTAATTTTGAATTCTTATTAATGGCATAAATGATTAATTAAATATAATTTTTGTGTAGCATGCCATAGAGCTGGATGCTTGGGTATATCGCAAGGGTAGCTTAAGGGACCCCTCCAGGAATAATTCAGCATTGGCCCGATAGATGGGGATGTATCCCAACAAAAGACATTGTGGTTGTGTGCAATGTAGTTAGCCCAATGGTAGGCTTTTAGCTCCTTGCCCTCAAAGCACGATCCAAAGTCTTGTCCCTCTCTCTAGCGTCTCCAAAAATGTTTTTATTTAAATTCATCTTTCGATGTCTTAATCTTGCAATGTGAAATCAATGAAGTGTTTTAAAAAAATGCTTATGATGAACCAAATCCAATGTTTCAAAAAAAGATCAATTTTTCATACCTTAAAACATTTTTTAATATACATTATTGGGCCTCTAAGCCCTCCCCTCCAGGGAGTTGGATGAGCTTCCCTCCCCAAGGCCTCTAAGGGGTTGGATGGGCTCAAAAGGGGTCCAAGTTAGCATAGGGTGGCTTGGGTCTAGATAGGGATCCTTTTTTGGGCCTAGGTCGCCCGATCCTTATCTGGGCGGCCTAGGTCGCCTCATGCTGGTCTAGGCCCTTCCAGGCTTGGAGGCCCAACAATGTATACTAAAAAATGTTTTTAAGGCATGAAAATGAGTCAAAGATCTTTTGTTTTTCAATTTGTAATCATAGTTATTTTGGCCTAATTTTTCTCTTAATTAAATATTTTAGTGCCCAATTTCTCACTTAATTTAACATTTTATTTCTTATGTTATTTTCCAATTAGGTTTCTTATTAAAAAATAAAAGAATGAAGATCTACTAAATATAAATTAAGTAATAACTCCATTGATAAATTTGTTAAGATTATTAAGTAGGACAGTTACTTTAATTAAGTTATTGAGAATATTAATTAGGATAGCTACATTAATTAGGTTATCAAGAATATTAATTATAACTACATTGATTAAGTAACAGAGAAGGACTTTTCTCTATCCAACCCTTTGAGGCCTTGGCATGTACCCTTCTTTTCCCTAAATGGCACTGGTTGAGCCAAAAACCGGGAGGCCAACATGGGATGACCTAGTCCTAGACAATAGGCCTAGGTTGCCCTATGTTAGCACCCTTGTTTGGCCCAAAAACTAAGGCCATTTAGGAGAAGGGGGGCTCTGGGTGGGGCCGCATGCCAAGTCCCAAGAAGATTTGATTGATGCTAACATCGTGTTATTTTCTCTTAAAAATATATATATTGATATTTCAAACCTTATCAATTTAAAAAATGACTCATATCATGATTATTCAAGTGCAAAGAAACATAAGAACAAAAAGATTAAACATTCTATCAATCAAGAGCAAACTTTACATGCTGAGAACATTGATCATTACAAGTCATCATGATGCAAAAGTCATGCTAATTTCAACAACATTATTGCAACCCTATTTTCATAGATATCATAGAGGTTTGCATCCTCAAAGAAGGAGATCAAAAATTCCTCTGTAGCTTCTTATAGAGGCAAGACTATGTAGACATAACTCTTGAGAATAACTTTACAAGATCTCCCTAATAAGGCTAGAGAAAGGAGCCTTGGGAATAATTATGAGATCAATCATCTTATTGATGTATCTCATTATGCAATGCCTTTACCCCATATCTGCTTCTCCTCCTTAGCACCTGGGGGCATCACTAGTATTAAAGGGCTAAGGGAACATTCTCCACCTCCACCTCCATCTCAACCTACACCTCCACCTTCACCTCCACTTATAGAACCTCATCTCTAAGGCCATTTTCTAAGGCCTAGGTGGATAATGTGCCAGGAATAGAGCTTGTACAAGTGCAGGTGGAGGTGGAGGCACATTCTCCTCAACTGCATAGTCCCTAGGTCCTCCTATCCCATGTTATTCAAGTCAAGAGCTTACCTTAGCCTTACGAAGTATGTGACATTGGGCCTCACCTTCTTAGAGTTGTATTTAAACTTCTAGATGTGGGTGCGTTAGCTCGTGCATCGCATCCTCGCTCCTTTGTCACACTAGAATGCTCCTTACTGATGTGGTGAAGGAAAATCTCTCTTCTCCTAGTTGGAGGCGAATAGATATGGTCCTTTACCCCATTTCTACCTCCAATTCTTTTACACCATATCTAGTCCTCCTTTTTGGTAGGGCACCATCATTTTATAAGGCCTAGGTGTATGAGGTGTCTGCCTCCTCCAACCAAGTTCCTTCTTTAGCAGATGTCACGATGAGAGGAGGTTGTGGTGGAGGTGGAGATGGAGGTGGAGGTGGAGGTGGAGGTGCAAGTTGAGCCAGGGATAGAGGTTGTAAAGTTGGAGGTGGAGATGTAGGTGCAAGTTGACCTAAGGATAGAGGTTTTATAGGTGGAGGTGGAGACATATTCTCCTCAACCGCAAAGCCCCTAGGTCCTCTTGCGCCTTGCCAAAGTATGTGTCATTGGGCCTTACCTTAGAGTTGCTGATGTTGGTGCGCTAACTCATCCATTTGTGTCCTATCACACTAGAATGCTCCTTGTTGATGGGGTGAAGGGAGAGAGCTCTTCTACTAGTTGGAGGTAAATAGAGATAATTCTTCATGACGTGAGGGTTCTCTATCAAAAAAGATGGGAGAAGAAGAGGAAGCTACAAACAATCATATCTATCAAGCATGCAAGATTCAATAGAGCATAAGCAAGAAAGAGTAGAAGAAGGAGAGCTCATAAGTATTCGAAATGATTATTTTTTGCTTATTTTTAGAAATGGCATATAGAAGTGACTAGTTTTCACACTAGGCAAACCAAACTTAAAAATAGACCAACTTCTATTACTAGTCTTAAGCAAGTATGTGTATGAAGACCGTAGACTTTCTATATTTGACATTGAGCACAAGGTAAGGTTGGTTTATATGTTTCAATGCCATCTTACGAATAATAAGTTCTTATATAAGTGAGTAAGATGGAAAAGCGCCTTACGATAGGTCAGATGGGTGAAACTTTGTTAACCTATGAAGTGGTTATCACACCCCCTTCCTAATGAAGACCTCACATCACCCAAGTCACTGGTGAGGTTATTACCGGGGTGAAAAAGTGTGGATGGTCTAGGATACGCCATGAAGTAGGTGGGTGAGGTGGGTGAGGTGAAGTGGTATTGTTCGGGACCAATATGCACATAGCAAGATACAGGGCAGGTGGCTTTGGACCGATCTACATAATAGTTGGATGCAGTGTAAAGTAGTGAGAAGCTCTAGTAACCCAGGTACCTCGATGCCATAACTACCCTTAAGCTCATGCCCACATGATCTAGCTCACACACATGTCACGATCAAATACATCATCATCATGTGCATATGCGTCCATGGCATCATGTGTATGTGTCACTATCATCATGTGCACGTGTGTGTGATACATAGATATCATCATATGTGTGTGTGATACATCGATATCATCATGTGCACGTGTGTGTGATATATCGATATCATCATGTGTGTGTGTGTGTGTGTGTGTGTGTGTGTGTGTGTGTGTGTGTGTGTGTGTGTGAGATACATTATCATGTGTATAAGTACACAATACATCATCATTATTGTCTACACTCCACATGTGAAAGTCCTAGAAGAATAGCATGACACATCTAGCACAAGAAGGTCAACTCTATGCTCATAGATATCCCATGACTCCCCATGCAAAGTATCATTAATCTTGTGAGTACTAATGGATATAATGGATGTGTCACTAATTGAAAGTTGGTCCACATGATCATCATCAAATGCATCCCTACGATCCCTAAGAAGATAGATAGACCTAGGTGTATCAACACTCATAATGCTCAATGCCATCCCTACCCTTGAGATCATGCCCACATAATATAGCTCACACACATCACTATCACATACATCATCATCATGTGCACATATGTGTCCATGGCATCATGTGCATGTGTCACTATCATCATGTACATGTGTGTGTGTGATGCATCGATATCATCATATGTGTGTGTGATACATCACCATGTGTATGAGTATATAATACATCATCATCATCATCTAGATCCATGGTAATGTCATCTACAACATTAGAAACATAATTATGGAAGCTAAAGAGTGTAAGATACTTGTACAAGTCACCAAAGGGAGACTCATCCCATACAAATAATGTCGAACCATCTGTGTTGAGGTAACCAAGCAATGAGTTAATGAAGTCCCCGTATGGCACATATATCCTCCTTATCAAATACATCATCGTCATCGTCTAAATCCATGGTAATATTATCTACAACATTAGAAACATAATTATGGTAGCTAAAGAGTGTAAGATACTCGTACAAGTCACCAAAGGGAGACACGTCGTCCCATACGAATAATGTCGAACCATCTGTGTTGAGGTAACCAAAGCAATGAGTTAATGAAGTCCCCATATGGCACATATATCCTCCTCATCAAATACATCATCGTCATCATCTAGATCCATGGTAATATTATCTACAACATTAGAAACATAATTATAGTAGCTAAAGAGTGTAAGACACTCGTACAAGTCACCAAAGGGAGACTCGTCCCATACGAATAATGTCGAACCATCTGTGTTGAGGTAACCAAGCAATGAGTTAATGAAGTCCCCATATGGCACATATATCCTCCTCATCAAAATAATTCCTCAAATGACTAGGCAAAGCAACAAACCCACAAGCTCGAACATCCAGCAATGGCATGAGTATGCCACCTCATCATAGTATGAAGTTAGCAAAGGAGGGTATAGAGGTCTAAGCCTCAAAGTACCAAAAGTATGTCTGAATGCAACAAAAGATATGTGAACCATGACATGAGATGGCAACTCAAAATATCAATCGTAGAGCCATGAAGTCAATCCCATGAGCGACCCTTCTAAGATCAGGATCTGAGATGGTAACATAGTGATGTCGATGACGATGACGATGATGATGTGTAGTGTGTCGGTCATAATAAGGATAAAGGTAATAAGAATGACCCATAGTATGTAGAAACACCACCTAACACACTCAAAATGTGTGAAAACACCTCACTGATCTCATAAACCATATGAACAAAGTCTACAAAAAGTCCCCAAAAAGTGTGCGCACAATGCACAAGGTGTGTGGAAAATCTCTACAAAGTCCCAAAAGAAAAGTGCCAAACAAGCCTCAATATGCACGCTACATGCCCAAGGCCGAAGAGAATGCAGAGAGGGAATGGCTTAGTTAAAACTAGTACTCAACCTGCACGTTGTTGCGGTATGTAAAAGCCATTAAGAAGAAAAATGTAGGAATGCAAGCCAGAATACAAAGGGTCAAATTAGAAATGGAAGTTGGAATACAAAGAGTCAAATCGATGAGATTGTTTCCTCTTATGTTTTAGAAATCAAGGATTTCTTTTTTCTCTTCTCTCCTTGTGCCTTGGTTGTCCATGGTTAATATGTAATAGATAGATAGATGTGGATTTGGGTGTATGTGTGAGAGTAGAGGGGTAGAGGGTGTGAAAGACTAAAGGAGTTTGAAAAGACCCAAAGCCCAAACTCGCTATTGCCTTTCTTCTCTATTGCCTTCACTTCTCACACAGCTTGGCCTCTCTGTGCTGAGCCTTGAGGAAGGCATGAAGCTTTTGTTTTTTTTATAACTGTGTGTGCTAGGCGATGTGGCATATTGCCAAGCTTCTTTGAATTTGTCGACACTATTCAAAGGCTTCTTCTTTGTGCTGAACTTTGAGGAAGGTTAGTGAGTCTTTTCTCAAAAAAATGTGCTATGTTGATGATCATCTCCTCCTTCTTACCCTCTCACCTACCGATCATTGTCTTGCCAAACTACACTTATAATTCTCGATGACTATGTCCAACTTGCTCTGTGGTTTGAGATACAATGAATTGTTAGAGAATTATCTTGCTCCTTGGCATTCTCTACTAGTGTGTCATTTCTACAATCACCTGTGCTCATTTCCATGTATAAACAATTTTTAAACCTCGCCATTCTACAGAGCTGCAAAGCTTTGGCCCTCTTGTCAAAAATCATCTCACTAAGCTATCATATATCCTTGATCCTTTCCTTTTGTGTGTATGGATAATACCACTTGGTGAGATGCAATTTGCCACCTTATGGGATACCGATGGTCAATCAATGATTCATGATCCTTTGACAGGTCTTATGGTGTAAGGCGCTTACTAGCTTGCTTGTGGTTTGGGTTTGATTCTCAATAAGATCTTTTGGTCTAAGAGTATTCCATTACAAGATCTTGCAATCTTGATGTTCTCACACACTGTGTTAAACTTGCTTGCACCAAGACTTTACAAAATAGGTCTCATTCAAACTCTGGTCAAGCTACTATAACTGTTTCCTAGCGAATCCAGTAGAGATTAATCAATAACTTAATCTATTGTTAATTGTTTGTAGATTCCTATAAATTGCTTAATTTTCTAGGATTCACCAAGATTAGTCTAATCACAAGATTAGTCTAATCATAAGATTAGTAATAATTCTTTGCTATTTACTCAATTCTTAGCTAAGAAACTATCCAGACTGCTCTTAAGCATCGACTGCAGCAATAAACTATCCAGACTACTCTTAAGCATCGACTGCAGTAATAAACCTTAATTACTCTTATTAAGAGCACCAAAATCTTGACCTCTGCATACTTGTCTTCACAAACTTTATAAATCCATGTCAAGATTTATGTAAACTCAATATTGTATGGATCTATCTCTTAGTACTCTTAATTTGTTGTTAGCACTTCATGGTCTCTTGTGAATTTCTTTGATTTTGTCAATATTCATCAAGATTAGTCACTAATTATTGTTAATGACTTTATTGATCAAGAATTGTCCCAACTATTAGATTAACACTAACTATAAGATTAATACTAATAAATTATTATTAATGACTTTATTGATCAAGAGATATCCCAACTATCTTAGATCATATCAAATCATCAAAGTATAGCCATAATCTTGCAGTTCTTCTAACAAGATACACTAATCTTGCTTCTCTTACATCAATTTTAACAATATCATGGTTTCTTGAATTTTCTACAATTTTTCTTAAAGAAACACAACTTCTTTTTGCAAGAAATGATTGAGATTAGGAAATTTTTAGTCAAAAATCACTCACTATTTAAGTTTATACGAAGATTTTTTAATCTTTGCACAAACTTTACAAATTTTCACTAAGAATCTTATAAATTGCACTCTACACAACATATTCTACATAATCTATAAATAGATTTTTAAATTGCACCACTCTGCACAGCAAACTTTGCATAAATATACTTTGTATCCCTTTCTTGATGACTCTGCACCAAGATTTGCATAGCAACCTACAATTTCCTCCAAATTACTAAGATCACCTAAAAACTAGGTAAATATGAAAGAAAACTAGGGTTTATAGATAGATTTAGCAAGAAGAAACACTAATCAAGAAACTGTGCACTAAACTCGGAGAATAGGATTTTTTAAAATAGTGGTTAGCATAGACTCAAAAATGATTACACTAATTTCAATGCTAATCCACATAAATCAAGATGATACCAACCTTGAAAAACTCTGTACTTAATCTAAAAATGATTAAATCTTAATCACTCTCTAATTTAAATATCAAGATCAAAGCCAAAAGCTCTAATTAGAGAGTAATTAAGTCTTAATAACTCTCTCTAATTAGAGAGTAATTAAGTTTTAATCACTCTCTAATCTAAATATTAAGATTAAAGCCAAGAACTATGATACCAATGCAGTGAAGGGATCTAACCAAGATGAGATATGAGAATGGATCTGAAGCCATGTGTTAATCCACACACGAGGGATCATGAGCCAGCTCCCATGAAAGCCAAGGTCTACTCATCATAAAGAGTAGTCACCTAAACATGGAAACACTATTAAGAATCAGCCATAGAAGCATGAGCTCCAATAAAGGTATGATCAAAAGGTAATCAAAGTAAAAAAAAGGTATGATCAAAAGGTAATCAAAGTAAAAAAAAGGTTCAATAGTTGTCTACCAAGTGACTTATATAGCCAATTACCCTAGAATGTGTCCACACTAGCTCATGCCCAAAGCCTATGTGCCTCAACCCTAATGTGTACATGTGGTAGTGGAAAATAGCTTTGTTGTTACAGAGGCTCTTCATATGAAGCCTTCTGTGGTTATTGAAGTGGTATGGAGCCTTCAAAATTAGGTAGTGGGTAGAAGCAGTCCGAACCTTGTGAGTGGCGGACTGAGGGTTAAGGACCACCATGGAATATTTTGCATGGGTGGATATGGCGGTGCGGAACATCTTGGCATGCAACCAAAGAGTATGCCCAGCCCAAATCTCACAATGTGATGCTTAGAGATTAGGCTTCTTTGTGGCAACAATACGTCAGCCAGGTTGAGGTAGTGTTGGTGTGGATGTAGAGTCAAAGAAGAGGTTGCATGCATTAAAGCTCATTGGAGGTACCTAAAAGGTCAAGGATTCTCTCAGCAATGGATCATACCATGGGCCAGGCTTGCACCCACTATAGTCCCCCCATCTAAAAATATACCTAGAGGGTTGATGTTGATGAGATTAGTTGCAAGTGCATGTGTGTGTACATACTGTGATATGAAAGATATAAAAATTTTAAAATGCCTATAGTGAATTATGCAAGTGACATGCATGGCAGAACATGTGCCTGTGGGTGTGTACTTCTTCACCAACACAAAGACTTCTCTAACTCAACAGCTTTCTTTGATCACTTTACTCCTTTCTTTGAGATTTACTTGACAATGTCCCTTTTCTTGGGTAGTGAATATTATTACATTACTTAAGGCATGGTAGAGAACTTTTCCCATAGCTGATGGAGCTGAATAGTCTATGTGTGGCTTGAGGGATTTGGCATTATCATAAGCGCTAGGGATAGAGGTAGTGTGGATCAATAAGTGGTAGGGCCGAAGAAGATGATACGAAAGGTTCTTGCTGATTTGAGGAAGGTCCAAGTGATGGGTTGCACTCACCATGGTCCCCCCATCCAAACATGTACCTGGAGGGTTGGTGTTGAGGCTTAATGGAGGTTCTTGAAAGAATGGTGCCTCTATATAGAGCTCGTGTTTATATTGCAAGTGTCGTGCATGGGCATTGGGCAAAATGTGGGCCTGTGTAGAAGATCCTTTCGATGAAAACAACACACTACTATCTTTGATGCTTTTAATTCTCCTTTCTTTGACTATTTTTTCATGTGTCTTGTGTGCAACACCCCTGGACAAAGGTTTTGTATCAAATGTGGGCCCATAAAGGATTGGGAATGTGGTAGATAAGGCCCACCATAGGGGGTAAGACTTACCACAACCCACATTGGTTCCAAAGATATTGTCGATCTCATAAAAAGATTTAATGAAGGGCTTACAAAGAAAGACATCGATCATACCGATGTATGATCTCAAAGGGCTTCCAAAAGCTAGTATCTAGCATGTCTTTGAAAGTGACCAATCTATGCCCATGGAAGTATTTGACCATGTTGTAAAGATCTATCTACTGGTGAAAGTTAGGGCCCTTATTGAGATCAAAGAAACTAGTGATTCTTTGCTTGTCCATTGGTTCTTGGTCACCTCCTTAAAGATGATGATGATGCGCTAGAATCGGCATGTGGTGGTGACTATAGCAGGGTTGAGGACCTTGGTGTAGTAGAGGTCATTAAAATTCTTTATTCGAAGCCGCATCTCCATGGTGGTGAGGAGTGTGGGGCCATCAATGTATGGTTTTCCTTCCCTTCCATGCATAGGAACTTGCATCAATGTATGGTTTTCCTTCCCTTCCATGCATAGGAACTTGCACCAAGACCACCTTCTTTTGATTGGCATGTACTTGAAGTCAATGCAGACTTCTCTGGGTACATCCATGTTCTCTCACCACATTTGGTAATCACTAAAGGAGATAGGGCATGCACCAGTCTAGTTGGACTCCTATGTGGCTAGGTAGTCTCCCTAAGATCACCAAAGTGTCAACAACCTCCTAGTGTGCTGGAGGTGGTTAATCTTCCACTGGGCAAATATGTGATCCATGTGTTGATTCAACATATGGCTTTAGACCATATCAAAGGGTGTATGTAGGTGGTTATGGAAGTTTTATTAGAATGTGAGATCCCACATGGTATGTGAGCAATTATTCATGGACATGTAAGGACACCCTTAGGTCCTTCCCATCATCTTCACTAGAGTATTTACGTGATGGTATCTCAATGAGATCTAGCTCCTCATGGAATGACTCAAGGATGGGGGGTTTGTGGTGGATGTAGTTAATGAGGTGGTTGGGTTAAGGGAGAAGGGCTAAGCTTTGGGGTTGAATGGTGGATGAGGTAGGGGCCTCCTTGTGGATGCAGTTAATAAGGTGGTTGAATGGTGGATGAGGTGGGTGCTCCCATGGAGGATGGTGTGGATAGATTAATGGGAGAGTTAAGGGTGGGGATTAGAGTTAGGGCAGTTGGAGATGTGAGTGGGTTTTAGCTCGTGGGGAATTTCTTTGTTTCCCAAATTGTTCAAAGAGGGGGCTTGGTTAGCTTGTAGTGCTTCTTTTGTAGAATATTGATGCACCCATCCTAGTTACCTTCTAAGAATTTGTCAAGGGCATCCTCTTCATCTTGCCAATCTTATGGCTTTGGAAAAAGATAAAGGCCTCTTATGGCTCATCAATAGAGCACGCAAGCCACCTGGATGGTATGAATGGTGGCTTTACTGGTGGCAAGGGATTGCTCGATGTAAGTGTAAGCTATATGATATAGCACAAGAGGATGCCAAGTAAGTTGTACTGGTTGGGCATGCTACAAAGCTAGTGGAAATTAGATTTCACCGCTTGGCGGCATGAACAAGGGTCTTCTCATGGCTATTAGTAAATTGAATCTTCATTGATGGGGAATTTGAGGCTGGGTGGTGTTGTGAGGTCAAGGAAATGGACTTCATCTTGGTAAAGAGTGTAGAGTTCACGAATAGGTGCACGAATAGGTGGTACTAAGTGGCAAGATAAGACACTAGTGGATAGGATTCATTGGAGTATAAACAGTGTAGAGTTCACAAATAGGTGGCACTAAGTGGCGAGATCAAACACTAGTGGATGGGATTCAATGGAGTATAAGAGTGTGGTGTCAAAGAATGAGATAGCTTGGTCGAAGAAGAAAATGGAGGTGAGGGTGGGTTGTTAGGTTGTGTTGATGGCAGGCTAAGATAGTGTGGAAGGTGGGGGTTAATAAAAAGTTATTGAAATCAAAAAAAGTAAAGGAACAAGACTTGGTTGATGAGGGTGAGGGTATCCACAGGAGACCGGCTCATGGTTGATAAAGTGTCAAGGTCGGTGGCCCATGAGAGAAGATCCCTTTGGTTGCACCCTTCCAATGGGGTATCATCCGAGGCAATGGTTTCCATCTTAAGAAATTTTCCATGTGCTTGGGTGATGAGGGTTTCTTTGTGGTGGAGATCTTGGTAGGCTACTTCCCAAGTGGCTACTTTGCTCATTGTGTGATTGTACTCATGGAATTCAATGAGAGCTTCCATTGCCTTATTGGTTGTAGTGAGGGTACCATCACACTCCTTTCCAAATTGATTAGTTGTCCATGCACTATTTAGGCTTCGTCACCTTTATCTCACTTATAGCTCATCTAGCATCACACTTCTTTTCAAATTGATTAGTTACCCCCACAAACTTCTTGGGCTTCTTTGCCTGTAGCTTGCTTGTAGCTCATCTAGGATTTAGTCTCTTTAGGCTTCATGTGCCTAGGCCGCTACAATATTGTTGGTCTCTAGGTCTTGATATTAAAGCCATAGGGCATCCATGTCGTGCTTATGAGTGCTGGCTAGATCCTCCTGTATGGCCTGCCATGAGCTTATTCTTCTCATGGGAGCACCTACCTTATTCTTAAGAATGAGCTTGGGTTTGAGCTTGGCATTCTTCTCATGGGAAGCCAAAAGTAATCATTGGGAATGGCTAAGCTGATGCTCTTCCAAATATATGCATGCCAATGCTTGAGCTCTTGTTTTGTTACCAAAGGATGTGGTGGTTAGAAGTTTAGGCTACATGGCTAAATAATAAGCTCAATCCACCAATGAGTGTCAATTTTTGAAGTATTGGGGGACCTACAAAGTCATGGGTCGATTTCAATGGAATTACATGGTCCATGAGAGACTAATCTATGGCATCCTTAAGTGTGTCACAAAGGTAGGGGTATGGAATGGTTGCAAGGGTGGAAGGCGGAACAAAGCAGATGCGGTAGAGGTTGGGATGAAGTAGGAGTTAGTGACAGATTTTTGGGGAGGGTGGTGGGAGCTTGTTGTGCTTATGGGTCACTTGGTGACTCTCTTGATGGGCCTCTTCAGCTTAGGATCCCTGTACCTCTCAGATGTGGGTTAGGTGCAAATAATTCTCGAGGCTCAAACATATCACTTGCGGAGGTGAGAGGAGCTTCCTCTCAAGTGGACTAGGGAATGGGGATGGTGGCTATGGGAGGTGGTTATAGTTGGATGGTTGTGTTTGTCTACAAGAGGTGGCTGTGGGAGGTGGTTGTGGTGGATGGTTGTGGTTAGATGGTGTGTGGGTGGTTGTGGTTAGATGGTGTGTGGATGGTTGTGGTTAGATGGTGTGTAGGTGGTGGTGGTTAGATGGTGTGTAGGTGGTTGTGGTTAGATGGTGTGTGGTTAGATGGTGTGTAGGTGGTGGTGGTTAGATGGTGTGTGGGTGGTTGTGGTTAGATGGTGTGTGGGTGGTTGTGGTTAGATGGTGTGTGCATGGTTGAAGGTTCCCCCATGGCTAGCCTTAGGGAAGAAACATATGGGGGTGTCTCCCATTTGTGTTTTTTGAGAGGAGGTTGGGGTTTAGGGTCATCGATGTTGCACTACCCATAAGCTAGGAATGGGCTGGATCAAGTCACAATGGCATGACAAAGGATTTTTGTAAGCATATGGACGTAATGTACTTGCCCACTAGGTTCTTATACAAGAGCTTTAGAGTTCATTGGTAAAGGCTTCATCCCAATTTGTCCGCTCGCCAGTAGCTTGGCTAGGATGGTCAAGGGCACCCTGTTATATCGGTCTCAGATCTTTTGGTGGTGAGTGAGTGAGGAAGGTGAGCACACAGGCTAGGGGCACCCAATCAGGGACTATGATGTCATCGAGTTTAGCCTCATTAGAACTAAGGCCATCGTGTCAAGTGCCAAATCTCAGCCATGGCTCCCTTCCCATTATGGAAGTTGGATGGAGCATCCAAGAGGTGTTGGGATCTTCCCATAATATCCTTGATGAGAGGGATCCGATGAAGTGATCCATTAGGCATCCCCACCTTCCCTGAATTATCCATATTATGGTAGGACCCGAGCACCATGTGATTGGTTTCACAAGGTCATGAGGTCAACCTTATTCAAAGTAAGGGGGTACTTTGGGTAAATTGAACATAGCATGACATTTTGACGAGTAGGTGACCCTAAAGAGGTTTTCTAAGGGGGGTTTTACCTTAAGCATGAATGAGGCATCCTTGGATGGTGCATAGTATTTTGGGATCTAGGGAGTAAAAATCACTCCTTATGGTAAGTGACATTTCGGCAGAAAATGGAACCGAAAGATTGAAAGGCCGCTTTCTAGGCTCCCTACATAGTGGTGAGGATGGATGTGGCTCCATTAGCCATGGTGAGTGTGTGAATGTTCAATGAACAAGGGATCAAATCCTTAATTTCAAGTGTGGGATTATAATGTCTGGTCTATGTGAAGTGGCATGGTGAGTTGGCTAGGTGTGGAATGGAGTGTGGACTTGCTAGGTGGAATCTCTAGGACTTTCTAGGGGTGCTTTTTAGACTTTTTGGGAGGGTAACTGCAAACAAACTCAACTATATGAGCAGAGAGTGCTCTACCCACTCAGTGTGGTGGTGGGGAGCCATAATAAGAAATGAAAGGAGGGCTAAGAAAAATTTTACATCACTTGTTGGTTGTCGAGAAGAAGGGAGGACACCGACATTGCGTTGAGCTTTGCTTACTAGAATGCCAATGGTTGTCGAATGTATTGCTTTTCTTCTCCCCAATTGCTTCTTGCCAACGTCGATTATTTTACCTTTTTGCTTACATTTGGCTCGTGGTATTCTTCTTTGTGGGGAGGGGTTTCCAATTTGTTGATGACCCTTTTACTTGTATGCTCACGTGTGAGATTTTCATTGCTGGTTTTTTTTTCAATAAAAGGCTTTACTTGTCTTCCATTGTTTTTTTTGCAGCTTTTGTTTCTACCGCGCCCGAGGACGTGCGCGATTTAGGAACGGGGGAATGTTCCACGATGGGAACACTCACAAGAACTCACGGGAACAGAGATTATGGAAGGAGGCCGGAAGCAATTAATGCGAGAGAGCGGGATTGTAGCCATGGGAACATAAAGACGCACATAATTTTTCCATATTTTTGTGCCGAAGTGCAATGTAAATTGTTTTAGGCCAATGTGGGTTCTAAATGAGAGTTCTAAGTGTATTAAGAAAGGCCTTAAGGGTGTGTGGTCGTTTTGTGGGCATTGAGCTCTGCATGACGATTGCTGACTCTTCTTATCGAGGGACTTGTTTTTGCTGGGGCCGATGGCCTGGTGGGTTTTTACTAGCTTTGGTGTTTGTGGTGGGGGGGTGTCTGGTGGTTCTTGGCCCTTACGAGGGTGGTGTTGGTGGTTTTGTTATGATGGGGACTGGTTGGTGTTGTTTGAGGAAGCTCTCTCTCTCTCTCTCTCTCTCTCTCTCTCTCTCTCTCTCTCTCACACACACACACACACACACACACCTTACCGGCATTGGCTCCATCCCTTGATGATGTAGGTTGTGGTGTTGAGGTATAGTAGCTTAAAGGAGATGATCAAGCAATGCAGAGAGAAGGTGGTCAGACAATGCACTGGAGGTGGCCGAGATTTGGGTGCCCTCTTTTTTTCACCTATCTCTCCTCTCACTTGGACAATGTAGAGAGGAAGTGGGTGGGCTAAGGTTCCAGATTTGGGTGCCCTCTTTTTTCACCTATCTCTCCTCTCACTTGGGTGAAAAAGAGAGACATCAACATCCCCTCTTGATGCCACATTGGTTGCATAGCACTAGAAATGACACCTCCTCTTGTTGACGTCACACTATGATGTATGCCCTCGTGTTGCATTCTACCGACGTTAATACCTCTCTCTCTCTCTCTCTCTCTCTCTCTCTCTCTCTCTCTCTCTCTCTCTCTCTCTCTCTCTCTCTCTCTCTCTCATATGGAAAGAGCAATGTGGCAATGGCACGGCACGATAGCTATGTAGGAGGGTGCATCGGCATGATAATCGATAGAAGCAATGGTGCACACACGGCATCAACGAGGGATAGAGAATGGGGGGCAATGTGTGGGTGAACAGCGTCAAGGGGAGAAGTAGGGGTGCATCCATAAAGGCTAGAGGTAGAGCAAAGGGCGGGTAGTGGGGTGGTAGTTCCCTTGGCTCAAAGACTGGAAGGGGGGGATAGGGGGTTATGGACATGGCCCAAGGGGGAAGGCACCCCTCCTACTACCATGGCCAAGGGTGCCTGGCCATGTGGCCCATTTAGAGTTGTGTACGGCTACGTGTTTTTTTATTTTAAAAATTGGAAATAAAATAAAATAAAAAAGGGGGGAGGAAAAATAGGGGGAAGGGGGTTGTGCATGCGTATGTGGGGGGTGGGTGTGCATTCATGCAGACCCGAGGGTGTTCACGACATCTTAGTGGGGTAGTGGACATGCATGAGGTGCACATGGGTGTATATGTGCTATGCAATTGTGTGTGTGTGTGTGTGTGTGTGTGTGTGTGTGTGTGTAAGCGTGGGTGCATGTGTAAGCGTGGGTGCATGTGCATGCGATGCACACTATTCAAGTGAGTATGCATATGTGTGGGATATACATTATGCAAGTATATATGCACCTGTGTATGGTACATGAATGCAAGTGTGTGTGGTGCTTGTGTGCATTTACATGTTTTTGTTTTTAATCATTCCCAAAAAAGGTAACTATACACTTGGGATGTAACATTACATATGTACAATAAGGATTTGGGTTTATGGCTTACCTTGTAGACTCATAGAGAAATGGCTGGGAGGATAGAGAATCATTTACCCATCCATGATGAAAGCTTGGATGCCACATGCCACCACCATTGACTTTGCCGATGCACTTGTCTAAACTTTGGCCTTCCATATGGCGAGTTGATGTTGTGGCATGGCACACAGGGACATCTGGGGATGGTTCTATTGGTATTCCTCTAAGACAGGGAGGCATCTATGAGTGCCAAGGGAGTGAGTGTGTGACACAGTGGAAAACTTGGCACCCTGGAATTAGAACTTATGGGGTGCAACCACTGCACATGGATGGATGTCAGGATTCCCTTTCTAAAATCCAAGTACTTCAATAAATTTTATCAAGATCCATTGAAGCATCAATTTGCTAGGGTGATACTGGGTACTAACATCATCACTTGGGTCTTTTTGTCTTATGGGAGGGATTATGTGGACGGCAAGGTTCTTTGGGACCCAAACAAACGGTTGGTTCCCCTCATAGAAGCCTCAGGCTACTAGTATCTTGATTGAGTTCCAAAGAGACTTGTGTTGAGAGTGTCACATCTTTGCTTAATTGTCATCCTGCTTAGGGGCTCTATGCTCCAAGCTCAGCTTTGTGCCAAATGATGGCTAGAAAGCCTTCGCTTAAGCGTCTCTTCCCTGGCTAGCCAAGGTACTATTGGGGTACCCACTCTTTTTTAGTGACCTCGTCGAGATTCCATTGAGGTTGACATTTTGGGGGAGGTCTTCACCTCTTTCAATGAGATTTTAGTTTTACCATAGGGTTGGAGGGGGTGCCAATGTGTCGAGGCGAGGGAAGTGTTGTGTGATAGGGGATATCTAAAATGATGATGTTTGGTTGAATGATGAGCTTGGGATGTTGATACTTTCCAAATAACCTCGTTACCAAAGTTATGGTAAGCTATTCCATAGGGGAATTCAAGCATTATGGATCTCCTTCGCTAGCTCTAATGATGTAATTAGTGGCTTGCCATGATCCATCCCCTTTCGAGGATGATGCTGTCTCTCATTGTACCTATAGAGGTCCCATAAAACTTGCACAACATAGGTTTAGATCCAATGAAAAGTTCCACTTTAAAATAACTGATAGCTATGGATTGGGAATTGGTTGCCAGAGTAATGGTTGTTGTGGATGATGATGTGAGGGATGGGTAGCCTAACAACATCCACATCTCCCTAGACAAAATATTATGGCTAGCCTCACTTTCCACCAAGGCTAACCACCATGAAAATAGATGATCTTTCAGAGGAAATTCTATGTCAAGGTAAAGGGGTTCCACTAGTGTTTCTATATTGGCTCCATCGTGGATATTGGCTACATGTATAGAGATCTATATGCTTGGGGCCTCTACAGCCACTTTGGTTCTTCTTTTGTCGATTGTTCGCCGAGGTGCACCCTCCGTTTTTTGTTGCCAACTTCTTGTTTCTCCTCTTTTTTCCTGGGGTGAGAGGTCCATAGTAGTGCTTCAGCTTACTACCATTGAACCATTAAAGTGTCCTTATATCTCAACCCCAACCAAGTTCTCTATTATCTTTATTACGCTTGAGGAGAAATTTCTATGGCTCAATGGGGACCTTGACCTCCATAATTAAGTTTCATTTGGTGTTCTTGACACTATAATACATAAGCACCATGTCTTCTACCTTCCTTGAGTTGGTAATTAAATTATTACTTGCATTGTAGTTTTTCCACCACCAATTCATAAGTGAATAGTAATCTTTGCTCGCTAATTTACTCTAAGGAAACTAACCTCTTCATGAGAGGGTTTCCCTTGAGGTATGTCTAGCCACAATTCAAAGGCTTGGAACCAAGTGTTCCATTGGCTTTCTACGTTTAAGCACAAATGCAAGCTGATCGTAATCTTTGCTTACTAAGTCTAAGGAAGCTAACCTCTTTGTGAGAGGGTTTCCCTTGAGGTTATGTCTGGCCATAATTCAAAGTCTTAGAACCAAGTGCTCCATTGGATTTCTATGTCAAGCCCAAATGTAAGATGAAAAAGTGCGATGTTAACAACCACCTTCTTATATATGGTGTTGTAGGCCCATAGAGTAGACTAAACATGTACTCCTAATTGCTCCTTGTTGATGCCTTTTATCATCTTGGTGAGAATGGTACACAACTTCTTGTTTAAGATTTTAGCTTGGCCATTCACTTGTGTATAGTAAGGTGTTGACTTTTTGTGCAGCACCACAAGGAACTCTTTGAGTAATAATTCCACCACTAATGTGTACCACGATTGTTCACTATTTCTAGTGGGCTACCAAAATGAGTAATCACATTCTCATAGAGGAACTTGGTGGTAGATCTGGTGTCATCTTTCTACATAGCTTTAACCTCGACCCATTTCATGAAGTAATATGTGGCGATGATAATGAAACGTGCATGGGTTCCTTTAACATATGGGATAATAGGACCCACAAAGTCTAAGCTCCATTTTTGCCCTTCTCTTAGACTATGGAAAATATTTGGCATTCATTACAATGTTTGACAAATTCAACTGCATCTCTAAGAGTGTACACCACCACAATTTAGCTTGGAGGACCTTGCAGGATGTTGTGTCCCCCCTAAAAAGTGTCCTTCATCTATGCCAAAATGGCCTTCCTCAACGATGATAAAATCATATTCATGCATGCACTTTGTCTCATGATGTCATCTTGACCCTTCTTGTAATCATTCCCTCTCTCAATTGAAAGGGTGTGGCCTTCCTAATGTGTTGTCTGCCTCTATCCTTTTTGATGGGATGGTCAATGGGAAATCCATTGTTGGCGAGGTTTAGGTGATATCTTTACTCTATTTCGGTACGTGATTAATGTGGAATGATGGAGCATTGGGAAGATCATGTTTCACTCCTAGAGGGGGTTCTCCATTTGGAATTCTAGAAAGGTGGTTACATAGACCCCTTTCACATGTGGTGATGGTAAAAATCAAACTCTAAAAGAATAGACCCCTTTCACATGTGGTGATTGTAAAATCAAACTCTAAAAGAATGAGTAACCATCTAGTGATGCACCCCGTGGTGCAAGGCTTATTCACTCACTACAAAAATGCTTTTTATGTGAAAATAAAACAAATTTTAAATCAAAGAGGTAATGCATGTACTTCTTCACAGCATATACCATGGCCAACCCCTCTCTCTCATTGGTTTTGTAGTTATGTTCAGCATCATTAAGTTGATGACTAGTAAAGCTCGTAGGTAGAAATTCTCCCTCAACTATGCTAACATGCATCAACGAATAGTAAATTGCCTTGATATAGACATGAAAAATCAAATCCCAATTGGAGGATCTCACAATGGGTGTACTAATGCTTTCTTCAATTTTTTGTATGCCCATTGGCATTTTTTCCTATCATTTTGAAGACAGTCAATAGCTGATACATGGGTCTGGCATATATGGCATACAAGTAGATGAATCTTCTATAATAATACCCTAATGCTCCATGAATATTTTCACCCCCTTCATGGTTGGTAAAATCTCTAAGATCACATAGATCTTGTTCTCATCTATGGAGATACCATTCTTAGAGATGATGTGTCCAAGGATGACACCATGTTTGACCTATAATTAACATTTGAGTGGGTTTAACAGATGTAGTAGATTCTGCATCTCTCAAAGGCCTAGCCAAAGATGAGTAAGATGCTCCTTCCACTTTAAGTGTACACATAGGTCATCAACGAATATCTCCAAGACCTTTTGAAGGAGATCCTTATGAAGGCTATACACATTATGCGTGTTAGAAGGTGGTGGGGATATTGGTCAAGCCAAATGGCATGATGGGGTACATGTAGGTTCTCCATTTTGTAGCAAATTATTTCTTGTATTGATCATCATAGAAGACCTCCAAGAAGCTATGAGTTTATGCTCTACATAGACTATTTCCGACATGTGGTCGGTGTAAGGCAAGGAGTATGATCATGAACTATGGTAGCATTAACCTTTTTGAGGTTGACATACATTTTAAGTTTTTGTTCTTTTTGGGAACGACCATTATTGGCAACACCCACTCGTTGTGCCTAATCTCACACATAAATCTCATGTCGATGGTCTTGTCTAGCTCTTCTTTGACCATTTGTTCTTCGTACTTAGGATTCATGTGATAGCTCTCTATTTGGAGGGTTTTGTGCCTTTATGGAGAGGAATGATGTGTTTCACCACCTCCGGAGGAATTCCCTTTTCATGTCAATGTATTTCCAGGAAAAAACATCTTCAAATTCCTTGAGCAAGGTTATCGATTCTCCTTCTTACTTACGACTGAGGTCCTTGGCAAGGTTATCGATTCTCCTTCTTGCTGAAGGGTGAGGTCCTAGTAGCAATAAACATTGGCTTGGGTTCACCTAAGTCAATAAGATTTACTTCTTTGACCTTGAGGGTGCGGGGTGTTATATGAAGCATGTGGCTCTCCACCCGAGCTTCTTTAATCCTTTTCATCATGTACCACTATGTCATTAATGTTGTAGTACTTAAAGTACTCAATCACTTGCCTGTCTTAGATTTTCCTCTTGAGGCTCGGTGATCCCTTTGAGTTTTTCTCCCTTCTCTACCTCAACCGGGGCATGCTTTAGAGCTCATGGACTTCCTTATCACTTTTATTGACCATCACCTTGTTCTGAATGGTTGAACCTATTTTAGATTAGATTCTCACTATCAAGTGTAGGTTTCATATGAATCTATGGCCTCAACATAGCCAAGCCAATGAAGATCCATCTCCATGGGGAGAAGATACTTCTTAAGCTTTCTATGTTCCTTCTCTAGGGAGGAGTGATCGTCTCACTAAATGAATTACTAGTACTCCTCGTTTGAAGTCCTTTGTTAGCTCCCAAAGGGGGTGTTACACTAAGCATGAACAAGGAGGTTGTTTCCATCCTGTCTAGTTGTAAAACCTTTTTCCAAGGTTTTGTGGGAATGTCCATGATTGCCAAGACATGGACTCAATCCTCAGAGTCATTAAGGCAAGGCTTTTAGTCTTGGTTCTCATCTTCACTATCTAATAAATTGTTACAACATTTACACATGTTGATCGAAGCAGTTTCGAGAGTTGTGTAAGACTCATTGGCAAGGATGCCTCGACCCACAAGATGAGTCTTCCCTATCTTCAGGTTAATCTTCAATAAGGACTAGTTACCTTTGTGTATATAAATGTGCTTAATTTCCTAATTGCCAATGTCACTTCTCTCATGTAAGGTCTTCTGAGGATCCTCGTATATGAGCCGCTTCTCAAAAGTGCATCACCACAAATATGTGGTGGAAGCTTATTTTAAAAGTAGTGATCTTTCTCAAAAGTCCATCACCACAAATATGTGGTGGAAGCTTAGTTTCAAAGTAGTGATCTTTCTCTTGCACGATGGCTAAGGGTTTAACTAAGTTCTCATTGGCAATCTTGACCCCATGAGGCTTGTGCCTATGAGTGGTGGGCTACCCAAGCCTCCCAACAATCCTTTAGTGATTATGCTAACTCACTAGCACCACTATCCAAGATACATGGCAAGTAGCACGACATTCATTTTTTCACTCTTAAAATAGTGCCCCAACTTGTTCATGGGCACTTTTTGGTTGTCCTTTGGTTTTGGTTATGGAGGGAGGATGCTCAATGGGGCATGGTTCGTCCTCCTCCTCTTTAGGTTTAGGTTTAAACGTATCCTTTGGTTGTCCTTTGGTTTTGGTTATGGAGGGAGGATGCTCAACGGGGCATGGCTCATCCTCCTCCTCTTTAGGTTCAGGTTTAAACTTATCCAAACTTAGACTTCTGAGAAAACAAAGGTTGTGAGGCCTGCTATGTTCCATAGGTGATATTCACACTCATTGGGTTCATACTCACTTTGAGGTGGACTAGGACCTACCAATGTGTAAGGGATTTGTGCACTGATCCTTCCCTACTAGGGGTCCCTACTAGGAGGTAGTGCCTCTAAAGGGGATGAGACAAAGTTGTTCATCGATCACTTTGAAGAAAATGTTATGTTGACTATGAGATGACCCATGGAAGACCAACTTTAACCTCCCACTAAGTACTCCCTCATTATATCAAGAAATGTGGGGCTTGGTTGAATTGGCTCCAAAGGTAGAGGCTCTAGAATTGGTTCTATTTGTGGCCCCTTATTAAGAATATTTATGGGTCTATTCAAGGCTTTGGAAAACTCAAAGGTTCCCTTATTGGTTCTATTGATTGGCTCTGAGATAGGGTTTGGTATATATGCTCATGCAAGCTTAGTGGTTCGTACTCGACCACTTACTCTAGCACACTGGCTCAAGTTCATCTTACACCTTTCTCACAAGCTCTTGGGCTTACTTTATTCTCTCTTTCTCCAACAGGAGGCTAGGGTACTCCTTGCATTTCCTTGGAAGGTTTTCATATTCTATGGATTTATTTTCTTTAGGAAGAACGAGTCTGTGTAGGAGATTATTGGATGTCTCTGCAAGGGAGGTAACTTCATAGCTCTTATCCAAACCACTTTCAACATGTCAACATCATTCTCCTTTCCTGCATTGAGGTAGCTTCATAGCTCTTGTCTCCAAATTACTTTCAACACTTCGACATCATTTTCCTTTCATGCATTTTTACATGCTCTTTGAGGTCTTCTTCTTTTGGACCTTTGGTTTTGGTTTATTAGCCTTTTTAAGGTTTACTATAGCCTTTGGGGCTTGCAACTGTAACTCTTTTTTTACTGCTTTCTTCTATGTGGAAGCTTGGCCTTTCTACTTATTGATAGGCTTAGATGTTCCTTTGGCTACTACCCTCGTCTTAGCTTGGAGCCTCTTGAGGGCATTAAGGGGGACTATATGAATAAGTCCTCCTTGTACTCATCAAAGTGGTAGGAGATGCTTCTACCCCACAAGGGGATTGTCACTCTATTAGGGTAATCCTTAAGCATGGTAAAATCCACACTTATAGCATATGCTAACATAAGGAATTACATTACGGTTTGGCACATGATTTAGAATGCTTGGAGTGCTCAAGGGTAATTGTCACTCTATTGGTACAATTGCCCATACAGGGGATTGTGACTCTATTTGGACAATACCCCCCCCATTGGGACAATCAACCATGGGGGCGATTGTGACTTTGTTCAAACAATCCCCCCCACCATTGGAACCACCAAGGCGCGGGGTCTGTCAATCTATTTGGGAAAACCCTTGTAAAAATTATTAAATCCGCATTTATAGCATGTGCCATTGTCATGAATTACATTAGGGTTTGGCACAAGATCCGGAGTGCTTGGAGAACTTGGGAGATTTGGTGCACAATGATAACATCACCATGGAAAGACATGAAAGTATGCTTGAGCGTATGGACCAAAGTTTCAATCTCTATGGTTGAACAGTTGGACAAAGGTAAGGAGAAATATGGTGATTGGCTAATGCATGCTTATGCATCAAATAATACTCAAAAGGACTTGCCTCCACAATCAATGCATCATGGTGGGACACATATGTTGGGAATTCCCATGCAAGTAGTCTTTTCAATGCGACGAAGAAGATTTGATAAAGGTAAGGGCCTTACCTTGGATGAGTCTCTTATAAGTGAACTACAGGATGCAAATGCAAGAACTTTGCATTTAGGAGCCTCTGTTGTAAAGGGAGTGGGCACTAATTATGTAATACCAAGTGGTTCTCATGGGATTGGTGATATGAAAGAAATGAAGGATGGAAGTGGCACTAATTATGCAATACTAAGTGGTTCTCATGGGATTGGTGATGAAATAGAGAAAGAATTAAAGTGGCAATTACTTATCTTGAAGCAAGATGGATTTGCATTTAGTGACCGTGCTTGTGATGGTGGACAAAGCGGATCGATTGACATCATCCACTCAAGGAAGGTGGAGTGCAAAGTGACGCGGTTCTCTCTCAAAAATGGCATCCTTTTGCAAGAAGATGGAGATACTTTTATGTTGGTTCTCTCTCAAAAATTCTCTCTCAAAAAAGACAAGATGGGAAAGAACGCCAAAAAGGGTTGCATTAGACCAATGTGGAAGTGAAGAGTATGCCTACTAGGGATGACGAAGCTAATGACAAACGAGATGACAAAGGCATTTCTTTGTTCAAGTCTCAAAACGAGTCCGCTCGATTCTAACCCTAGCTCAAAAAACAAAAACAAAAAGTATGCCTACTTGCAATGTCTCTATGGTTGAAAATGGTGAGAAAATTATAGAAAATTCCTTTACTTTGGTACTATTAAAGTCAAATGAGGTCAAGCTTAAGCTCATCACATGTATCCTATGCATCCGTGGTCAAAGGATAAATGGAAGGTGAAGATGTGAATGCTTGCATAGATGCTATAAGTGATTCTCTGGATGCATTTTCAGCTCATGATATACTGCCACAAAGGAAGCTTGATCTTGAGGACAAGATAATTGAGGAGACATCAGTTGATATTGCATGGAAAGTTTGTAAGAATGCATTATATGAGCCATTCTTGATGCCAAATTGAAACACATATGATTGTTCATTATTTGATTATGTGGGTGTCGACCATGTTATATACATTATGGACGGTCATGGTGGTAATACTTCACATACATCTACATGATGGATAGTCATGGAGAAAATGCATGGTTCTCTTGTTGCAAAAGGATAACATTAATAGTGATACATATGAAGAGTGAGAAGGACAGCCATGAAGATCTTGGTAGTGATGAAAATCAAGAGGCAATTGAGGATAGTGAACATGAAGATAAAAGTGTTAAAGACTATCAAGATCAAGATGTGGATGATATTGATGATGCACATTCTTATGATCCATTTAATGGTTTATATAAGAGAGAGACAGAGACAGAGACAGAGAGTAAGGAAAAAATTAAGGGGTGAAATTTATCCCAAAGGCTAATTTTCAAGGGTCTTTCAAAAGTCGGGCTACTTTAGACCCAAAAAATGGTGAATTAGCCCAAGGTAGCATTTTTGGGTAAATTTTAGAGGAAAAATAGTCAAATTTACACTAAAAATGAGGATATATCCTGAAAAATTTTAAACATTCGCCAAAGTTTCCGACAGACTCTAGATTCTATCAAAGAAAGATTCGCCAATCACCCGTGCTTTGTGGGCAAGGAAAGTTTTTCCGAGTTCGATTTTTGAAAAATCGAGGGTTTAGTCTCTTGTCCGGATATCCGTGGGGGCGAGGCCCCGAGTGAGAGGCTCTACCTTACGCAAGAAGTGCTACTTCTGCTACTAGCACCCTTGATTTCGTTGCACAAAGGTGGCACGGATCTTTCACATAATTAATTAGCAAGTGAAAAGAGTTAAGATAGAATATCCATCACACAGATAGAATCCCTCTTAACACTTGATTGTGATAAGTTATCCATCACAGATATATATCACTAAGTATTTGTCACACTGACATGTAAAAGAGTATTCTTCACGAACACTAAGATGAGTGTGTGTCACAAACAACTCATCGGCCTTCTTTTAAAATTGAAAAGAAAATAATTTGTAGATTTGAAATATATTTATACATATATTAAGATTTATGTGTTCATTGTGAAATGACAATAAGTGACATATATCCTTCGATGATCAATCAAAAAACATATGTGTATCATTGTTAGTTCACCGAAGGCTTAATAGTGAATGGTCTAATATGTATTTTCTTCCGCGTTTAGAAAGTACATATCAACCATTTTTGAGGCTACATGTCTAATAATTTGAACTTAACTAAGCACCATTTTTTGTCTATTTAGAAAATCAATAAACATATCCAAGAAATAAAATTTCCCTTGGTGGCAAAAAGGTCTCCTATGGACTCTAAATTTGTTTTTATATTGAGCAATGTAATAGAATGAGTTTTAGGCTTACCTTGCTAGTCGTAGAAGTCATGATTTGGTTGGTCACCGCCGTTGCCTTTCCCTTCAATCACATTCACGACCGCAACTCGATTCTTTGTCTTCTATGGGCACCCATATGCGTGATGTCCTTCTTTGTCACATCTATAGCATGTAATCACACGAGGCTTTTGATCTCCATTGTTATTCTTCTTTGATGATTCGGTCTTCTTTCCATTCATTTGTTTCCTTTGTTGTTTCACCTTTACGTTGAAATTTCTCAAAAGGTTTGGAAAGATGGTTAGATTTAGAAAACTGAGGAATGTGAGAATCCACCACTGTGGTGTTTTTGTTCATTTTTCTTCTCACAGTTTAAGGCTAGAGAAATGGCATTGCTAAGAGAATGGGGATGGAACATGTTCACTTCTGCTCTAATGATTGACTTCAAGCTAGCTACTATAAACTTTCTCCTTTGCTCTTTTTCACGGCCTTTCTTTATAGCTTGAAGTTGTAATAAAGTTTGATAAAATCTATCAAGATAAGATGACATGTTCTCCTTTTCCAACTGTCTAAAAATATCCCATTGCTGTCTGGCTTTACTCTTATATGATGAAGGTAAGAAATCCTTCTTGATGATCAGCTTCTGGAATTCTTTCCATGACTTTGGTTTGCATTTGCCTTGTCTAATAACATTCCACCAAAGAGCTACACTACCTATGATTAGTAGCACATTTAACCTTATCCTCCTTCTCAGAAAATTTCTCTCTAGATAAAAATAATAATCAAGCTGGCTCAACCATGCGAGTATGACATGTGAATCCTTTTTGCCATTATAATCTTGAAAAGTAAAAGCCTTTCTACTGATCTTACTTTCCTTCTTTGTTTCCTGTGCTTGAAGAGTAGCCTATATTGTCTTGCATGTATGATCCCCCTTAGAATCTGAAGAATCAAATCCAAAAGATGACCTTCTTCTTTTCTTACGTGAAATTCTTCTCTCAAGTTCTTCTTTTTGATTACTCTTGGTGGAAAGTTGAGCTTGAAGTGCATTTAATTGATCTTGGATAGTTGGCAGTTGAGGATTTTTTGCCATGGTGGAAATGAAGAAAATATAGAAATTATAAAAATATGATGGAGATAAGCGAGAAAATTAACTTAACTATCACCCAAAATTTGTAATAGCTCGTATCAAGTTGATACTCCACCAATCCAAAGTCGGCAAGTTGTTTAACACCTCCAAAATTTACTAACTTGATAAAGAAACTTGCCAGAAAGTATCAACAAAAGCCTAAAATCGACACTTAAATCCCTCGATTTGAATTGGAGAGGCTAAATCCAAAAGTGGTAAGTGGCTAGAAATTTGACCAATCTATTGTAGAGGCTGCAAAGAAAATTTAACATTTTTTTAGGCTCTTGGAAGCTCAAAAATAACATATTTGGAGTAAAAATTAGAATTTTAGAGTAACAACAAAGCTGAAAATTTTTACAAAATTTTTAAAAGACATCGTTGAGGCTTTGGAGATTCTGTTGTAAAAATTTTGGAGCTTGAAATAAATATATATACATATATATATATATATATATATATATATATATATATATATATGTAGGCTTTATTTATATAGCATAGTAAAGCTTAAAAGCTTTAAAACTAAGCTTATTTGGGAGGGCTTCTTTGGTGAGCATTTTTGAGCGGCGCTTTTTGGGAATCAGGGGAGCGGACTCCAAAAAGAAAGGCCCCTCCATGAAGAGAGAGAGGGGGGCCAAGCAAGTTGGGGAGAGCAACATGAGATAATTATTTGAGAGGGAGAGGGTGAGTGAGCTAGAGGGAGTGAACATAGAAAAACATGTCAACATCACATCCTCTACATTGAAGTTATTGGTTCAAACTAAAAATAAAACCAAGCTCGTTCACATACAACTTCCAAATACAAAAATTCGAAACCCCTCTCCATGAAGAGAGAGATGTGCGAAGCAAGTTGGAGAGAGCAACATGACATAATTATTTGAGAGGGAGAGGACGATAGTGAGCCAGAGGGAGTGAACACAAAAAAAACATGTCAACATTACATCCTCTACATTGAGAAATTGAAAATAAAGCCAAGATCATTTCATGACAACTTCCAAATACAACAATGTGAAAACCATCATCTTTACTACTATGGGCCTTGCTTGTTCTCTGGGGTGGTGTAGGCATAAATGGTAAAAGAGGAATTCCTATGACATTTGGAATTCAATCATTTAAAGAAGAAAAGTGAAATTTATAGCATATTGAAATTAATGGATATTTTATTTAAATTTAAAGATGAGTTTTAGATCAATTTATTTTATGCATGAGAAATATTTAAATGATAAAAGAGGAATTCCTGTGACATTTGGAATTCAATCATTTAAATAGGAAGAGTGGAATTCTTAGCATATTGGAATTAATGGATATTTTATTTTAGATAAATTTATTCTATGAGAAATATTTAAATGATAAAAGAGGAATTCCCATGACATTTGAAATTCAATCATTTAAATAGTAAAAGTGAAATTCTTGGCATATTCAATTAATGGATATTTTTATTAAAGAAAAGAGAAATTTTAGATAAATTTATTTGATGATAAAAGAGGAATTCCCATGACATTTAGAATTCAAGCAATTAACTGTAAAAAGAGAAATTTCCATGGTATTTGAGATCCAAGAAATTAACTGAAAAAAAGAGAAATTTTTAGTGTAATTCAATTTATGAATATTTATCAAAAGTAGAAATATGGGTAGAATTGATTTTTGTAAATCCCATGAATTCTTTTATTCAAAAGAGGTATATTAAATATAATTCATTTGAGAAATTGAGAAAGAATATGGAAATAGTGGTCGAGAAAAAGAACCTTTGTCTAGGCCAAGCAATTGTCAAAAATTTAGAAAAAGTCCCATTATCGGTATCGAAGTATGAAAAGCTATTAAATGGGAATAAGATGTGAATGGGATGCAATAGGATGTGAATGGATGTGATAAGATGTAAATGGGATGTGATAGGATGTGAATAGATGTGATAAGATGTAAATGGGATGTGAGAAGATGTAAATGGGATGTGATAGGATGTGAATAGATGTGATAAGATGTAAATGGGATGCAATAAGATGTGAGTGGGATGTGGTGTGATGAAAATGAATGTGGATGAGATGTGAAGTAAATGGATGTGGATGTGAATGATGAGATGAGAATAAGATGAGAGGATATATGAAAGGATGAGATGGGAAGTAAATGGATGTGGATGTGTATGAGAAAGAATGTGAAGTAAATGGATGTGGATGTGTATGAGATGGGAAGTAAATAGATGTGGGTGTGTATGAGAAAGAATGTGAAGTAAATGGATGTGGATGTGTATGTGAAAGAATGTGATGTAAATGGATGTGGATGTGTATGTGAAAGAATGTGATGTAAAGGGATGTGGATGTGAAAGTGATGTGGATGTGGATGAGATGTGATGTGATGAAAAGAGATGTGAAGGTGATGTGGATGTGGATGAGATGTGATGTGATGAAAAGAGATGTGAATGTGATGTGGATGTGGATGAGATGTGATGTGATGTAAAGGGATGTGGATGTGAATGTGATGTGGATGTAGATGAGATGTGATAGAGATGTGGATGTGAATGTGATGTGGATGTGGATGAGATGTGATGTGATAAGAGATGTGGATGAAATGTGATGTCATGTGAATACATGTGGATGTGAATGTAATGAGATATGAAGTGATAAATATGAATGTGAGTGAATGGATGGATGTGAATAGACGTGCATGTGAATGAATGAATATGGATGCAATGAGATGTGAATGGATGTGATGTGTTATGATGTAAATTGGGATAGATGTGAATGGATGATATGTGAATGGATGATATGTGATGTGAATGGATGTGATGTGATGTGAATGGATAAGATATGATGGGATGTGAATGGATGAGATATGATGGGATGTGAATCGGGATAGATTTGAATTAATGTGATGTGAGAGGATGAGATGTGATGTGATGCGAGATAGATGTAAATTGGATGAGACGTGATGTGAGTGGATGTGATGTGATGTGAATCGGGATAGATGTGAATGGATGAGATGTGATGTGAGTGGATGTGATGTGAATTGGGATAGATGTGAATGGATGAGATGAGATGTGAATGGATGTGATGTGATGTGAATGGATGGGATGTGATGTGATGTGGATCTGGTAGATGTGAACGGATGAGATGAGATGTGAATGGATGTAATGTAATGTGATGTGGATCGGGTAGATGTGAACGGATGAGATGAGATGAGATGAGATGTGAATGGATGTGATGTGATGTGAATGGATGAGATGAGATGTGAATGGATGTGATGTGATGTGATATGGATATGGGTAGAAGAGAATAGATAAGATGTGATGAGGATAGATGTGATAGATATGATGAGATGTAAAATGATGGGATTCGATGAGAGTGGATGAAGGACGATGAGAATACATATGATTGGATGTGGATTGAGTAAAGTAAATTGATTTAGAAGAATGTGGAATAACGGGAAATGATATGGACCGGTGTGAAAAGATGTGAGTTCGTTAGAAACTGTATTTATGACCTATTTTTAAATGACTGTTTTATGTCAAGAATGCTGGGGAAGCATTTTGACCATCTTGTGAATGAGGTCGTGGTGGAGACCTAACTGATAAAGTTGCAACAGCTGACGGAGAGTCAACAGAGGACGTCTCGCGTAGCAAGGTCGGCCGAGGTCTTGACTAGCCTCGGTTCGATTTAAATGGTGAGCTTCCGTGTACGGCCGAGGTCTTGACTAGCCTCGGTTCGATTTAAATGGTGAGCTTCCGTGTACGGTGGATGAGGGACCAAGGAAGTGGCCTATGAGTGAAGCGCTAGGTGACCTCTGCGAAGGATCCTAGAGGGTACTGACCATACGGTGCTCGGGCTCTGGGTCACCGAAGATATCCGCACGTGTGTCGAGAAAGATATTTGGAATAAGGAGTAAGAGTTGTTTTCTAAATTCGGGCATGGATCTGGTTGATTGACCTTGCTGGTCCTCAACGGATGAGTCCATGGCTTTTTTATATGGATCTATTGGTTGATCTTGCTAATCTTCAACGGAGAATCCATCTGGATTTTTATAAGTGAATATATTGCCGAGTACTATGAAATTAGAATTCAATCGGATATTTTGAGGATTATGATCAGTGATAATATGGTTTCATAAAAAGATTGTTTTAAAGTCAGCTGAATCAATGAAACATGCAATTTCATATTGGGTGTGTAAGTGGTGTGACTATCTTGAAGTTTGCATGAAGCGCCGGCTAGGGGGCCCGAGAACTCTTTTCCCTGTGGTACCCAGGATAAAACCTAACCAAATTCTTAAATGGATCCCATCACTATAGTGGATGAGCGGTTGGCTAACCCATGGGACTAGATAGGGTTAGGCTGGACTAAGGGATCCTAAAATGAGACTCAATTCTGTTATGGTACGATAGATAAAGTAAATCCCAAATAGTCTTATTCTATGGAAAAAAATCAATGGCTGTGCCTCTCTCAATGAGGAAAAAAAGCGTTGGTCTCTATGATCCAAGTGCAAGTTTCTTCCTTGATCTGACCAAGTGGCTTACAGGTTCGGTCGGATCAGTTTGGTTAGCTAAGGTTCTTGACTACGTTAGAGTAAAAATATCTTGGAGGAATCGCCTGTGCTTATTGGGCAAGGAGATTTAAGATTAAAAGATAGTTATACTATCATAATTATATTACTAAGTCTTATTCTTTTCAAAAATATTGAAATTTGTTAGTAATAGCAGGTGAGCTATGGCAAAATTTTTAAGAAATTGATACAGAATTCATTTTTATGCGTAACGTGAAAAGAGGACTTCCTACCATATTCTAGGATTGAATATCCTAGGCTAAAAGAATGATTTTCGAAGGGAAAACTAATTTTTAAGGTTTATGTATCATTAAATAATTAAGAAAAGAGAAAATTATGGTAATTTTATTTAAATGATAAAAGAAGAATTCCCATGACATTTGGAATTCAATCATTTAAATAGGAAAAGTGGAATTCAATCATTTAAATAGGAAAAGTGGAATTCCTAGCATATTAAGTGGTGAGCTTCTGGTATGGTGGATGAGGGACCAAGGAAATGGCCTATGAGTGAAGCACTAGGTGACCTACGAAGGATCCTAGAGGGTGCTGACCATACAGTGCTCGGGCTCTGGGTCGCCAAAGATACCCACACGTGTGTCGAGGAAGATATTGGAACAAGGAGTAAGAGTTGTTTTCTAAATTCGGGCATGGATCTGGTTGATTGACCTTACTGGTCCTCAACGGATAAGTCCATGGCTTTTTTATATGGATCTGTTCGTTGATCTTGCTAATCTTCAATGGAGAATCTATCTGGATTTTTATAAGTGAATATATTGCCGGGTACTATGAGCAAGGAACTATCGAAAAGGCCCCTGAGTGGATAGGTGGTGAGCGTTCTGGTTTTGCCAATGATGCCATAGGTACACCGATGAGGAATGATTGAAAATTAGAATTCAACCGGATATTTTGGAGGATTATGATCAGTGATACTATGGTTTCATTAAAAGATTGTTTTAAAGTCAGTTGAATCTTTGAAACATGCAATTTCATATTGGGTGTTTAAGTGGTGTGACTATCTTGAAGTTTGCATGAAGCACCGGCTAGGGGGCCCACGAACTCTTTTCCCTGGTACCCAGGACAAAACCTAACCAAATTCTTAAATGGATCCCATCACTAGTGGATGGGCGGTTAGCTAACCCATGGGATTGGATGGGGTTAGGGTGGACTGAGGGATCCCTAAAATGAGACTCAATTCTGTTATGGTACAATAGATAAAGTAAATCCAGGATAGTCTTGTTCTATGGAAAAGAATCAACGGCTGTGCCTCTCGACATAACCTTTGTCCAATTTTCTAAGGTATCAACAAAAATAGTAACTTCGCCCAATAACTATGTACGTGTGGGTCTAGCCATAATAAATAAACTTGTGTATATCCGCACTTACAATAGTACCAAAATTTACAAATAGTATATCAATTGAATACTCAAATTTCATCACATAGCCACAAAATATTATATTCAATATTTAAATCTCAGTCTTCACATCACTACTCAATCTAGTGTCCATACAACACCTCAATCCCTTGCATGTCTTCTCTATCATGAGATCCTTTCTATCTTCATATTCAATGCCATTTGTGTTGAAATGTTTCTCCTTCAACATGTCCTAGAATGGTAAATCTTTCTTCTCTACCCGGTGTGACCTTACTGGTGGTGGTGGGTGCATAGCTCCCCTAATGTCACTTTCTGTAATCATGATTTTAACTTTGTTACCATCAGGGGTTGAGGAACTTCACTTATCTTTCTTTCCTAGTTAAAACTCTTGACAAACTTTGTGCACAAGCCTGAGTCCATATACTTGGGTAATTGCTTGGCATACATGTCCAAATGACAAGGCTTGCAACACTTCACTTTTACGTTCGGGTCCTCTAGAAACAACAGCAGGCATGTTAAGAAATCTTGGGAATGGTACTAGAAGTGCACTTTGACCTTTGGAGTATCAATGTCATTCTGCACAATATACCGAGCCACTTGGTCCTCCATTTATGGACCTAAGTGAGTCTTCTTCTAAGACATTGATGTGGACTTTTGCTTCTTCTCCTTGGCTTGTATGGGGTGGTTACCTTTAGTTTCCTATTAAGACACAAATTAACCAATCAACCCTATGGCCTTATTTCCTCCCTTGTATCCTATATGTTGAGACTTGTTTGGTTATGGTAAATGACAGAGAAGTAGAGGACATTGTTCATAAGTGCTAATAAAAGATGCGATGCACCACTTACACCCAATGCCTTATACAATATTTCATAGAACCAATCAAGAGAAACTATTCCAAAATTGAGGTAATATCCCTCCAATACTACTTCAAAATACCATATAATCGCCTATCCCTAACTTCAACTAGCACATGGATTCCAAGGGGAGAAAGACATGATTAGGTGAATTTCCATATGTTGGATAAACATATCATCATTCCCTAATTAATGCTTTATGTAAGCTTGATGTGATAAGGCATGTTCCATGCTACTAAAAAAGGTTACTTCCAAGGTGATAGAAAAAGGGCACCCAAGGGCTTTTCACCTCATGCAGTTTAAAAAGGGAACCCAAGGGCTTTTCACCTCATTAGTCTAGTATTGAAGAGATTTTCCATTATGTGACTACTTGAAGAGATTTCTCATTATGTGACTACTTGAAGAGATTGCATAGTCATAAATAATTCATTATCAAACTCAAGCATTATCTCCTATTTCACACATGATCTACAAGCAAGGTATGGGCATCCTTCATTCAATAACTTTCTTTTATTTTAGAGAGAGGAATAATCATAAGATCAGAAAGGGAGGTTCTTACACCTGCACACCTCAAAAGCCGGAGGGAGGAATCTTACATCCTACCCCACTTAAAAAACGTGAGATGTCCTCATCTCGCAAAATTAGGGGAGAACTCTTTCCCTTAAGATCCAACTGTTTCTGGGGTTCCTTATAGTCTGGCGAACCCAATATAATCCTGGGATAAAGATCCATTATATAGAACTCATCATCAGATAACAATTCACTCAGATCATCATAACATTTGAATCCTTATAACAATAATGGTCCATTAGACCGAAATTTCTATCTGAACAATCCTCCATGGGAATTTTCAATCATACAGATTTTTAATTTGACATCCCTTAACTTGATCCACTGGGTCAAGTGTTAACAACAGCAATCTGTCAACACAATCCACTAATCTCAGTGATTTGCTGAAATCATTAACGTCATTCCAGTTATGAACATCATCACAGGGGCTCGTCCCATTCATCCTCATTGTGGTTTTGCTCAGCTTATTACATTTCAACCAAAATTCAGGAATCATCATTTTTCAATCGGAATCCAAATCAACTCATCAGTTCTCAACCAGAATTTAAAAATCATATCAACCACATTCGAATTCATCATCTCGATAGCATTTATGCTTATAATTTCAAGTCTTAGATTTACTCATATATATACTGCCAATAATAAAGAGCTGCAGTTATACCTTCGGTATATACGGGTAGTCACAGTCCTTGGAACTATAAGGTAAATACCATCATGTCTAGGTCTCAAGCAGGTCAAGGATTCCATGCAATTGCAGTACTTCCATCTGAAGTCCCAATTACCAATTTATGAATTTCAGTCTGAATAACAATTTGTATGAATTTTATCACACAATTACAACCTTTTACTGCTACTTCATAAATTTTTGACATTTTTGGCTTCTCGGTTGATCCACATTAGCCAATTTACTCTGATACTAGCTGTGAGATCCTTGTCCCCATCGCGTAACAAATTCAGGGGTGCTAACATCGGAAGTAGCACTTCTTGCGCGGGGGGTAGGGTCCCTCACTCGGGGCCTCGCCCATGGATATCCGGGCAAGAGACTAATCCATCGGTTTTTCCCTTGCCCGGAAAGCATGGGCGATTCGTCCAGGATAATTTTTCTCTAACGTAGTCAAAAGCCTTAACTAACTGAACTGATCTCACCGAACCCGTAAGTATCAAAGTCAAATCAAGGAAAAGATTGCACTTAGATCATAGAGACCAACATTTTTTTCCTCATTGAGAGGCACAACCGTTGATTGTTTTCCATAGAACAATTTTTATCCGGGATTTACTTCATCTATCGTACCATAACAAAATCGAGTGTCATTTTAGGGATCCATCAGTCCAAGCCTAACCCCATCCAGTCCCATGGGTTAGCCAACCGCCCACCAACCACTGTAGTGATGGGATCCAATTAGGAATTTGGTTAGGTTTCGTCCCAGGTACCAGGGAAAAGAGTTCCCAGGTCCCCTAGCCGGATTTTCATGCAAACATAAAACTAGTCACACCACTTACACACCCAATATGAAATTGCCTTTTTCACAGATTCAGCTGTCTTTAAAACAATCATTTAATGAAATCATAGTCACTGATCATGATCCTCCAAATATCCGGTTGAATCCTTAATTCCAATCATTCCTTCATCGGTGTACCTATGGCATCATTGGCAACCAGAACGCTCACCGCCTGTCCACACAGGGGGTCTTTTCGATAGTTCCTAGCTCATAGTAACTGATTCACATATCAAAATGGAATCTCCGTGTTGAAGATCAGCAAGGTCAACCAACGGATCCATATAAAAGAGCCATGGACTCATCTGTTGAGGACCAGCAAGGTCAATCAACCAAATCCATGCCCGAATTCAGAAAACAACTCTTACTCCTTGTTCCAATATCTTCCTCGATGCACACGTGGGTATCGTCGATGACCCAGAGCCCGAGCACCGTATGGTCAGCACCCTCTAGGATCCTTTGCACGTGACCTAGCCCTTCACTCATAGGCCGCTTCCTTGGTCCCTCATCCACCGTACCGGTGGAAGCTCACCATTTTCATCGAATTGAGGCTGGTCAAGACCTCGACCGGCCTTGCTACGCGAGACGTCCTCCATTGAATCTCCGTCAGCTGTTGCAACTTTATCAGACTAGGTCTCCACAACCTCATTCACACAAGACGGTCAAAATGCTTCCCCAGTATTCTTGACATAAAACAGCCATTTAAAAATAGGTCATAAATACAGTTTCTATAAAACGAACTCTCGTCTTTCCACACATCTCGTTACATCTATTCACCTCACATATCATCACCTTCACATCTATCTTATTCACATCACATCTCATCACATCTATTCACCTCTGTTCACATCACATCCATCCATCCATTCATTTATCTGATTCACATCACATCTCATCACATCTATTCACCTCACATCTCATCAACTCTATTCACATCACACCCATCCATCCATTCACATCACATCTCATCACATCTATTCACCTCACATCTCATCACCTCTATTCACATCACATCCATCCATCCATTCACATCTATCTGATTCACATCTCATCACCTCTATTCACATCACATCTCATCACATCTATTCACCTCATATCTCATCACATCCATCCATCCATTCACATCTATCTGATTCACATCACATCTCATCACATCTATTCACCTCACATCTCATCACATCTATTCACCTCACATCTCATCACTTCTATTCACATCACACCCATCCATCCATTCACATCTATTTGATTCACATTACATCTCATCACATCTATTCACCTCACATCTCATCACCTCTATTCACATCACACCCATCCATCACCCATCCATTCACATCTATCTGATTCACATCACATCTCATCACATCTATTCACCTCACATCTCATCACCTCCATTCACATTACACCCATCCATCCATTCACATCTATCTGATTCACATCACATCTCATCACCTCTATTCACATCACACCCATCCATCCATTCACATCTATCCGATTCACATCACATCTCATCACATCTATTCACCTCACATCTCATCACCTCCATTCACATCACACCCATCCATCCATTCACATCACATCTCATCACATCTATTCACCTCACATCTCATCACCTCTATTCACATCACACCCATCTATCCATTCATATCTATCTGATTCACATCACATCTCATCACATCTATTCACCTCACATCTCATCACATCTATTCACCTCATCTCATCACTTCTATTCACATCACACCCATCCATCCATTCACATCTATCTGATTCACATCACATCTCCTCACCTCTATTCACATCACAACCACCCATCCATTCATTCACACTTATTTGATTCTCATCACATCTCGTTACATCTATTCATAGAATTTAAGAGAATTCTAATTTTTGATATAAAGATTCTTTACACATCTATTTATGCATAAAAATCAACTTCAATGGGGATAACACTTTTATAAAAATCCTTTTATGCATCTATTTATGCATAATTTCAATTTTAAGAAAAATAACACTTTTGAAATAAAATTAAATCCTTTATGCATCTTTCTAGGCATAAAATCAATTTTAATGAAAATAACACTTGAAATAAAAATAAATCCTTTATGCATCTTTCTATGCATAAAATCAAATTTAATGAAAATAACACTTTTGAAATAAAAATAAATCCTTTATGCATCTTTCTATGCATAAAATCAATTTTAATGAAAATAACACTTTTGAAATAAAAATAAATCCTTTATGCATCTTTCTATGAATAAAATCAAATTTAATGATAATAATACTTTTGAAAGAAAAATAAATCCTTTATGCATCTTTCTATGCATAAAATCAATTTTAATGAGAATAACACTTTTGAAAGGAAAATAAATCCTTTATGCATCTTTTTATGCATAAAATCAATTTTAATGAAAACAATACTTTTATAATAAAAATTTCCATTATGCATCTTTCTATGCATAGAAATTAAATTCAATGAAAAGAACTCTTTTATAATAAAAATTTCCATTATGCATCTTTCTATGCATAGAAATTAAATTCAATGAAAACAACACTTTTATAATAAATATTTCCATTATGCATCTTTCTATGCATAGAAATTAAATTCAATGAAAATAACACTTTTATAATTAAAAAATTTCCACTATACATCTTTCCATACATATAAATTAAATTCAATGAAAATAACACTTTTATAAAAAAAATTTCAATATGCATCTTTCTATTAAATTTAATAAAAATAACACTTTTATAATAAAAAAAATTCCAATATGCATCTTTCTATGCATAGAATTCAAATTCAATGAAAACAACACTTTTATAATAAAAAGATTTCTAATATGCATCTTTCTATGCATAGAAATTAATTTTAATAATTAATATCAGTGATATCCATGCATATTTATAGGTGAATATGTACATGGAGTAAATAAAAATATTTCTTTTAGAATGCACAAACGGTGGGAATTACTCTTTTAGAATAACATAAAAATAAACTTTATTTTTCACAAAATTTAAGAAAATTTTGCCATAACCTCCTTTGTATGGTTGACCATTTCTCAAATTTTAACATTCTATTTTCAATTTAAAATTAACCCCAATTTGAAGTAAAGTACTCTAATCTACACAATTTTCACTGTCTATGAGTAAACAATAAGAAAAGTTTAATCAATTTATTTGTTACTCATTTTAGGATAAAGAAAGGCTAAATTCTTAAGGAAGAGAAGGGGGTAGCGTTTTCATCAAGACATAACATCAAGATTCACTTTAATCAACTATAAAAAAAATAAGAAAATCAGAAAACCATAGATTTGAAATTAAAAAGTAAAAATTTTAGCTTACATGGAGTTTTGTAAGCTTTCCTTTGGCTTGAGGGATTGAGGATTCTACTCTTGTTTGGATCAAGAGTGGCCACCAATTTCTTTGGAGAGGATTTAGTTAAAAACAATTGAATTATCAAGTGAATTCAATGTAATTGGCTCTAGGTAGGAGTAGAGTAACAGTGCATAAACACTATTAATCTTTTACAAAGAGGGAGGCTTCTATTTATAGAAAAAATGAGCCTCTAACCAAGCAAACTGATTCTAAAATTTTTCAGATCAGTTTGGTCAATTTTTGACCATTTTTGGGTCAGTTTAGCTTACTTTTTGGATCTAGTTGAAACAAGAGAGAGGAGAGATGAAAATATCTCATTATTTATGAGTTTAAAACTCCTCCACACATGTGAAATAGGTGCCTCCTTCATGAGGGGAGATCCCCACACTGAGGTGTCAAAAATGCATCTCTTCCTCTAAATATCTCTTCTTTTTTAACTAATAAACCTTGTCCTTAGTAGTTAACTCTTCATCTTATGTGAGCATTTACTCATTTTTGGGGGATTTTCTTTTATTCTTCAATTTATCTCCTCCCTACATTTGGATTAATCTTATTGGTCCATAGGAACCTTAATTGGAGCATAATTCAAATTTTTTTGAAAATCTGGACCCTTAGGCTAAGGTCCTTTATACCTATTTTTAATTAATTCCAATTGCACATTGGAAAGTTCTTTTTGAATTTCTGTTTCAGGGGAAACCATTTTAGACACTAGGAGGATTTTTATATCCAAAAATATCTCAATTTTAAATTATCTCTCTCTAGATATTTTCTCTCTCTAGGTCAAAACAGGGTAAGACATGATCTTTCTTTTATTTCAGAGAGGGGAATAATCATAAGATCAGAAGGGGAGGTTCTTACACCTGCACACCTCAAAAGTCGGAGGGAGGAATCTTACAATGATAGTCACAGTAGGAACAGAGAGGATTACTCTCAAGGCTCCTACTTCTTCCTTATGTTCAAGAATTATTGAAGGCACATTGACTATGGTCACCGGCTCATCATTGGAACCGATGTATGAAGGCATGGTTTGTAGGGAGTTATGTTTTGAATTTTTGTAACACCCATGCCTAGTCAAATAGGTTCCCTTGAAAATTTTCTTCCATCATGGATTCTCCAAGTGTAAGTTTCCTCTCATGAATCATTTGCGTCCTCAGGATATGTTCATCATGTAGCACTCTCAAGTTCTCATCATGTTCTAGCTCTAAAGGCCCATCATGGATTTCCTTCTTGACTTATTCTTTTCAGAGCTTCTTGAGTTTTCAATGTTTCTCCTGAGTGGTCATTTAGTGGTAGATATTTTTTTGATCCCTCACTAGAGACAATTTCTTCATGGGATGCTACTAAGATTGACCCTAATGGTCTTTTTTAAAGGGTATTTGGAAGTAAGGAGGTTATCCCAATAGTTCCTTCTCTATTGCACCACTTCCTGTGCCTCATTCAAACTTGTGATCTCTCTTGGGTTAGGGTATTTTTGCAATTTCTTTAGAAGGGATTATGTCTTGTTTGTAATGTCCTTCCATTGCCTTCTTGGCCATTTCCAAGAGTTTTTCCTTCTTATCCATCAAGATAGATCCATTACTACTTTCCGTGCCTCCTTCTCTGTCCAAAGTGATGTGAATTGGAGGTTTTAAAACAACTTCAATCTCAATGTCATCCATAGGATTCCTGATTTGTTGTATATCTCATTTGTATGGGCTTGCAAGGATTCTCTCTAGGCTTTCTCCCTAAGTTCTTTAATTATGTCCATGAGGATTAGCTCATCATCATGGCATTTCCCATTCCCCTCTCTTTCTCTAAGATAATTTGATAGAGAAATCTTGAACGTAAATCTTGAACGTCCTCAATCTCTAACCTAGGAGGTCCTTGGGTTCTTCTCTTTTGTTCGCTTTGCCATCTCAAAACTTTGGGAAGTTCTTGGCTTGAGAATGTTTCAAATGTAGGCTCATTTTGGCACTACCTGTGACTCCCCTTTGTTATGAGCCCTACACTTTCTTTTCCCTTTTTTGCTTTTTAGGGTTTTTGACATGGATGAAGCTGTGGATAGGGCATCCTAGTCTTACAATTGTTTGGCTTGAACCCTTGTCACCACGTTTGATGGTGTTTCTTTTTTGTCATTAGAGGATGATGCTGGTGGATACGACACATTCACAATTCCCAACCTTGTTGGGCGATGTACTCATTGAAAGATTTTGAGCTGCTAGCTTGAGAGGGTAGTTAATGATCAAGTGATTAATACCACACTTCGTACACACCGTCCAAAGGTGGTGGGCAAGTAATAGCTACTTCTGGGTTATCTCCACTCTATGAGGGCCTTGACATCCAAAGCATGCTAGTGGAGCTCGCCTTGGTGCATTGATATCCCTTGGTTTTTGTAAGCTCTAGATGCTATCTACATTAGGGTTGTCAATTGATGCATGTCAAGTATCAAGTGACCGAGTTAGGCCATATAATGGTCACCCCTTCGGGTATTTGACATGTGAGTTCCCCTTCTTCTCTATTCTTGCTTACATGTATGCTATTGAATCTTGCTTACTTGATGGATGCATGCAAAATATTTACTGGTAGGTTTTCCTCTTGTATTAGCTTCTTCTTCTTCTTCTTCTGCCTTTTATGAGAGAGAACGACCATTAAGACAAATCTCTATCTTCCTTCATCTTGGCAAAGAGAGCTCTTCCTTCACCCCCTCTAGCAAGGAGAAATCTGGTGTGATAATGGAGTGAGGACATGATGGATGAGCTACCACATCCACATCAGGAAGTTGCAATTGAGGTTCTAAGGCAAGGCCCAATAACACATGATTTAGGAAGGCTAAGGTAATTTCTTAACTTGAACATATTTGGTACCACTAATGGGGACTAGCCTAGGGCTTGGCTCATTTCATCCATCTATTTGCAAGCTATTGGGGATTACCCAATATTATCAAGTGTTGCATAGGAGGGCACACTCCAAAATCATGTGTTTTAGAGCCTTGGATGCATTTAGTTTATTATTTTTTATTTTGTTTTAAAGTTTATTTGCATTAGGGCATTCTACATCCATATCTTAGAAGGGGAAAATCTTGATTTCACTCGCTTTTTGCATGATCTTGAAGCCCATAATGCTTTTGTTTTATTGTATTAAGCCAAGGAATAGCTTAGCAATTGTGGTTAGGAGTAAAATCCACTCTAAAAACATAAGAATTATGTGAATTAGACTTGGATAGTTAATTTTTCGTCATACATTTTATAGTTTTTCAAGCATTGTTAAATTAGTAGCTTAGAAGCATGAAAAATCAACAAAAAACAATAAAAACCTTAATTACTTACATAACTAGCATTAGATAAAATTAGGATCATTAATCACCCCCATCAAGTCCAAAAAACTATAACATCACTAGGCTTTTAGACCCCTGGATATTCGTCGAACATTGTAAATGTAAGTCAGTTTTACTATTGAGAAAAGTAGTAACCCCATTAATTACAATCGAGTCTTGATTATTCTTGCTATTGTGGTTGATAGCTTGCATGATTTTCCCTCTTTATCATTTGTAGGCTTATGGATTGTGGGTGTTTGCTTATAGATTATGGATTATGGATTATGGGTGTTTGCTTTGATGTGTTGCTTAGTTGAGTCTTGAATTGCTTAGTTGGATGCAAATCCACTAGTTTTAACAACAAGCAAGTGCCTATCCATTCTCTATTTGGTTCAAGATTCCATAATATTTATGTTTTCATGTTTTAGGCCTGCATGGGATTAATTGATCCTAGATTAAACACCATAACCATGTATTGTTAAGATCATTAGGTAGGTTAACATTAGATGCTTATATTCTCCTTAGGTACTCCTTAGGTCGTAATAGTCAAAAATTTACAAAAACATTAAGGAATTAAGAGCAATTAAAGGCAAAGAACTAATATTAGTGATAAATTTAGCAAAACTAACTCTTTGGTTTTATACAAACATGGGCTCACTATGAATGAAAACATACAGCCCCACACAAAGTTGAGCATGTTCCAATACAAAGAGGGGATCCAATGAAATATCCATACTTAAATCTTTAATTAAATTTAATTCCCATTATAAAACACTTGAATGTACCAGATCTAACCAATTCCATGACCCAACAACCAAAACCTATGGATTCTATCAAAGACAACTTCACAAATGACTTTTCACAAGTTGTGTACATTCCTAGAACACCGCATACGTATATACTCAAAGGGTATGTCCACCAAGCACACGTACCCACACAAATCTATCTAGGAACACACATTGCAAGTGACTTGCAACCATTTGTATTGTGCATGTTCATGCTTAGGAAAGCCTTTACGAATGTATGTTTGGAGAATGTTTGTAGATATGCTTATGTGCATGTGCTCCTGCTTTGTGAGCAAGCATGTTTTGCATAACACACTTGTGGAGAAGCCATGCACAATCCTAGTTAACCAAACCTCTATCCACACATGTTCCTACACATAAAGCCACATACATGTCTCAATCAAGTTTAGTGCAAGTACGCACATTCCTAGACCTCTAGGAATGCGTGTTCCTTGTCACAAATTTATAGTATTGGGCAAATCATAATTTTCTAGAGCTAGTAAGTTGGTTCTAGATTTAATTTTCATCATGCTAAATTCTTTATGCACCTATAACCATGTAGGATAGTTAGGAATAACCAAGTTTTTGACAAGTGCATGAAACAATGCAAGATTCCAAGCACCTCAAACAAAAGATTAGCTTTTTTTGGCACCTTTTCCACAGTGGAAACTTGTTGGAGTTATCATGCTAACAAATTCTTTATGCACCTTTACTCATGTATGCTAATTAGGAATAACTCACTTTTTGATGAGAGTGTATGAAAAAAATGCAAGAGCATCACCCACATCGTCTCACCAAAGCTTAGGGTCTAGGATCAAAATTTTCTTTACAAGAAGATCGTCCTTAGAACACTTCGAGAGAACACCGTCAACCCCTTTATTCACCTAGGATGGCTAGAGTGCCACATACATACCCAATCTTAGAGCCCATACTACGGTCTAAGATCAAAATTATCTTTACAAGAGGGACACTTTGAGAGAACACCATCAACCCCTTTATTCACCTAGGATGACTAGAGTGCCACCTATATACCCAATCTTAGAGCCCATAGTAGGTTCATGTTTGGGTACCAAGCAAATCATGTAGCATAGGAGGTGCTACAGCAAACCCATCTAGATTGGGAGAGCTTCCTTCTACAACCGCTACTCAAATTGGGAGAGCTTCCTTCTACAACCGCTACTCAAATTGTGAACTCAAACTAAGACCATCCCACCTCCATAAATAGAGAGAGGGCCATTTAACTATTTGTACTAGGGGAGAATAACGGACTAGCTCTTATGGGAGAACATCATCCTAGATTTATCTATCTCATTATGACTCATTATGACCCAATAGCATATGGTGGGTATCCACCATATCCACTAATGGGATTCTATGTGTATCCACCTACCCTCCATGTACCCCCCCATGCATCACATTGTACCATCCGTGTACCCTCCCAATCCACCACATCACAGAAGCAAAAGTTGAAAATAGGGAGGAGGATAGCCTCAAGAATCACCCACATGTGCTAAACACCACCTTCAAAGAGAAAACTCAGTTAGTCTATATTTGAAAGCTTATTGACTAAATTCAATAAATTTGGAAAACCTTTCATCTAAAAACGTTCAAGCAGATTTATGAAGCATTTGGACGCATAGAAAACCAAGTCAAGGTGTGCCTTTGGCATCATGCTTAGTGGTTAAGCAAGTCAATGGTTGATCATTCAAATAAATAAAAGACAAGGCCCACTTTAATGCCTTGAAAAAGGCTTTTGCCTATCAAATACTCTCAACAAGGGACCCCTTAGAGTCCAATGGACCAACTTCACAATGTCTAATAGTTAGAGGGAGAGACAATCAAAGATTACGTCAACTATGTAGAGTATTTACACTCTAGTACAATTAAAGATTATATCAGCTTTGTAGAGTACCTCCACTCCCATTGTCATGCGCATAACATAAGTTCTTAGAAAAGAGAGAGGCAAGAAGATTCCTCGAAGGTCTTAAGGACAGAATGGTACAAAACACACTATATTGTTAAGAGTATAGATTCTTTGATTTAGTGTTGTCGATGAAGAGCCATTACTTTAATGACTTCATGGGAACTCGTGCATGCAACAACCAAGAGATACACCATGAGAAGCTTCTTTTGGCACATCTATTTCAAAAGCAAACAAGAAAAGAAGTGACCTCTTAGATGGAAAGCCCATACGAAAAGCATTGCATGAACCACACCAGCTCTAAACATCCATAGTTGAGACCACTTTAAGCCCTCTACAATGATCATTGTAAGAGGTTCAAAGATCACAAGCTTAGTGCTGGCAACTTATGGCTTTGCTACCATGATCAAGAAGGCTAATGATTGGAAGTGCAGCATGATTGTAGAAGAGGGTGGTTCAAGCTTCCTAGTAGCTTAACCATTGCCTTTAAGAAGTGATTAGAGAATAGACGAAGGGATTAACAAGAGGCATTGACACACCTCTTGGCTTCTTTAGCCTCTCCAAAGGCACTTCCATGATCCAACACAAAAGGTCTAACCACTAGTACTACGAATCCTTACTAGAGAGCAAGAAGGTTCTTGACATGAACAAATGGCACCGCTATCATGGATGAGATAAGGGAGTACATTTATTTTTCTATTAAAAAACCTTCTAATTTCCCCCCTCTATCTTGCCCTTGGATGTAAATACTTAGTTGAATGTTGAGGAAATATGCCTAGTGTAGAATTGAAGTTGCATCATGTAATTGTTTGTGTGATTTGAGTGATTAGGAGTAGATTTGTGTCTTCTAACCTTAACCTTGAGTGTTTCATGGTGCTTATTTTGTTTAATTCTTTTCTTATGGGAGTGGTGAGAATGAAGAGCAAGCTCTCTGGGTGTGATTGAGGTAAGGTAACGCTCCATAGCTTAATCAAGATATTAATCTTAGTAAGTGTTATTTTTTATTAAATTGAGTTGATAAACATAATATTAGAGTGTTGCTAAGCAATCCTATCATGTTAAAAAAATGAAAAAATCACAAAAAACATAAAAATAAAAAATCCCCAAAAAATTTGTGTATTCTTCTCTTTGTAAAAAATTGTTTATTCTTTTCTTCGCAAAAAATTATGTATTTTGCTCTCTAAAAATTTTGGATTGTCCAACAAGATCTAGATCATCACCATGTAAGCATCTAGATTACTAGTCAGGGCATGAAAATAATTAATTTGTGGCAATCTGTGGTGAATGGCTTTCAATGCCATATACTTAGGCATAAGTTATGGGGACTGACAAAGTACCTAACATATGGAGGGAATAAAGGTGAGTAAAGACCCCTACAATAACTAAATCAGTGTCAGAAAAAAACCATCCTTTAGTGTAATTTTCATGGTTCAAATTGAGAAGAATCGGTTGTAATTTTGCTTAGCCTTGAATTTAAAGATTCAAATTTTTGAGGTTTTAGTTGTAAAAACCATTAATCTATGCATTTTTAAAAATAAAACCGATTGGGCTTGAAGGTTGCTCTTTTTTCATTGGTTAGCAAAAAACTTTATTTCTGTCACTAAACTAAATAACTAAAAAGGATGTTGAAAGTGGAATAGACCTCTCTTAAGTGAACATGATCTCGGCAATCCAAAAAGTGCATTAAAGATGGCCGTTGTTCAGATCACTCAAAGTTTTGATCGCCTGGTTTTCGATTACTTGGTTTCTGATCAGGTTTCAATTTCCTCATTTTGATTGCCCCATTTCAATCGCAAACATCAAGATCATCCAATTACAATCGTTGATTTGAAACACTTTCCATGTGGTAGATCGTCTGACTTCTAGATCTCTAACATCTTGATCACCACATGGTAGATTGTCTGACTTCTAGATCGTCTACTATCTGTCATCTCAATCATTGATTTGACTCTAGAAAGTGGAAAAAATAAAAAAAGAACTCATAGTTGTATTATGCATTTATGTATGTTTTTACTTCCTTTTATTATTATTTTGTTGTTTAGAATCTCAAAAAATCTAAAAACATTACAAAAAAGACCATTAAAAATCCATTTAAAAACTCAAAAATAAAAAAATCAAAGGCTTTTTTAAAGTGATTCTAGCGTTAGATCTTATGCATTTGTGGGGGTCGGACCAAATCATTGCTTGGTCCTATTTAAATCTGACCTTTGAATACGAGACTTCATCTCATGCATTGACATTATGGAGCAGTACTCGAGTGCTAGACACTAGTTCAAAAATAGACCAAGAGTCCTTCACCCACAAAAGAGACTAGATTAGTATTGTGGGGTATTAACCCTGTAGAGCTTCTAGGAATGGAGCTCAATGCGTCATGTATTCATGTATTCATGGATGAATTTTCAAGAAGGGCTGAGAGAGCTCAAGAAGCTCATCCAACTAGATGAAGGAGAGCCATCAATGGGGTGAGAATAGCAGGGAGCATGTTCACATGCAAACTACAAATGAAACCTATGTGTTACAGCACTATGGGGTATTATGAAATTGTGAAGGTTCCCATCTACATTGACCACCATAATGGTGTGCTCTTGGAGCAATGGTCGCTTTTGGCTATGCCAAGATGTGAACCCTAAAGTGAGAGTGAACCAGTGGTGTGGATATTGTAGAAGAAGATATGGAAAGCATGAGACACAACCAATTGCTACCACGCCTAGAGAATGATAAGGATGTCTAGAGTGCCTGCATTATCAGCACCCCCACAACCATTAGCTTTGCTCATGCCACTCCTAGTGGTATAGATGTAGCTTACACAAACAAAAACTAAACCGTGGTTAGGAATTGTTCTTATAGAGACATAAAAGTCCCACCTCTAGTATTACCTCCTTAATGGACCCCACCCCAGGAACTTCTCCAAGAAGGATGGAGAGACCACGTTGATTATTGATAAACCTCCTAACATGCTAGACTTAGAAGCTTTATCTTCCCTTCTTTGATTGTATCTTGCGCTTCTAACTTCAATGATCCATTGTGGCCCTCATTTTCTTAAGCATCCACTTGGTATTGATGAATTGGTCATCTTTAGAAAGTACTGGGAACTCCCTACTATGAAGTTGCTCAAGCACATAGTTCTTTCTAGTTAGTTATTCATGCCACTTGATGAAATCACCAACAAACTCTACATCGAGGAGCTGATGAATGCATGCCAAGAGTCTCGAGTCAGTCTAGTCCTTCTATGATGAAACCATTTGTGTGGCATCGATAGGAGAAGCATGGCGGGGTGATGGAGAGCAAGGAGTGACTAGAATGATTAAAGTAATGTAAGTGTAAGGTAATGGAGATTTTCCATGAGGATTGGGGTCAAGAATGGTCACCTAGATCAAATAGGAGGGGTGGGGTTCAGACTACAACGTGGTGGAGGGTGAGCATCAATACAACCACCACCAGTAGCACCACTCCGACTACCATCACTATGACCACCACCACTATGGTGGCCATGAGCTATGGAGTGCTTGCATAATTATTCTCATTGCAAGCAAACTAGGAGCAAGTGGACAATGAATGAGAGAGCTCCATCCTTGCCACATCTTGTTGTTTAAGGATTTTCACTATGCTCCACCTAGGATAGGGAGCGGTGTCTTCAATAGTTCTTAAAACACACACACACATGTATAAATGCCTTACCCATAGAGCATAAAGTCTATGCATAAGATTTATGTTTAGAGCTTAAGGCTATGTACAAAGTATGTCCTTTATGCATAGAGCTTAAGGCTATGAATAAAGGCTATGCTTAGAGGCTTAGAAGCCTTGCATAGACTTAATCTCTATGCATAAAGCTCAACTTTATGCATAGGCTTTGCATAAAGGCGATTAATTAATGTATCATAATTGTATCGTAAGTATGCATCATAACAATATTGTGAATGTACACCCAAGCATTTTAGTTAAGGCCCTTTCCCACGGCCAACAAGCTAACTTGGCTATGGGAGTCATCAATGCAACTTGGTCCCTCTTTTTAGAAGAATTGGGCCAATTTTGGCCTAATTACAAATTCTGCTGAGGGTCCACATCATCACATTCATGTTATAGATTAGACTCATCTAAGAATGAAAAAACATATAGGTGTATTTAATGCAAAAGCGATCATTTAATCTTGCACAACCAAGTTAACTTAAAAAAAACGAGGTATGGGTGTAAAGGATTCTTTTGTTTGGGTACAGTTTCCAACCCGAGTTGAGAGCCAACGGGCTACACCAACTCGCCCCAACTCTCTCTCACACACACATGCAAGTTAACATGGCCATGGGGAAGGGCTATTACTCGAAAGATCCTTAAAATTTTGCTCAGCCCAGAGCTTTTAAAAAAAGCTAGCCATGGTGAACAAAATATAGTGACTTAAAGACCTGGAAAACTGCCATTCAAAGCCTAAACCTTAAAAAAAAAATCTTTGTGCTCGTGTGTGCGCGTGTGTGCTTTTTCATGCGGGAGTCAACAGCCAACAGGTTTAGAACATGCAACGCCTTAGCACTAGCACTAGGCTGTGTCTCCATTGGCTAAACCTGCCATTGGCCTAAACCTTAATGCACGGTCCCTCGTTAACACGGTATACGCTCTATGCAGAAGATTAGCAGAGCTCTCCCGCGAAACCCTAACTCTAGTTCAGGCAGCCACGTTCTCATCGCCATGTCATTCGCTCGAACAAAGGGAAGAGAGACAGCAGATACCTTTTTCTTCAACACTCTTGCAGGGAGAAAAAGCAGAAAAGAAGCAGCAGCGAAAGAAGAAGGAGGTACATCGGAAAACAATGTCCTTCCTGCCTTTTCCATGGCAGCGCTTGCGAATGCAAAAGCATCAGAGAACGTTGTCAGGGAGGCAGCGCCGAAAGCACGAAAATCGAAATCAAACGAGATCGCGTCTGTTGAGCAAGCATTTAAAGTGAAAGCAAAGCCAAAGGAATCAGCAGCAAAAGCAGAGATTGAGCAGTCAGTTGCTGCAGTTCCCGCAAAGGGGAAAGCAAAAGCAAAGGAAATTGATCGTAGGGCACCATCAGAAAAAGCAAAGGAGATTTTTGAGCATTGGGATGTGAAAACAGAAGCTGCTGCTGTAAAGGCAAAACCAGAAGGAGCTTCTAAAGGAAAAGCAAAGAAGGTTGTTCGCGGGGAAGAGACAGCAGCAGCAGCTGCTTTAAAAGAAGGGGCAAAACTGAGTAGATATGTTCGTCAATGGGACGAGGTAGCCTGCAAGCTGCTTAACTATGGGATCCCATCTGCATCTGTGGTCAGAATGCTGCAGAAGTGCAGAAATTTAGGCTGCGTTGGAGCCAGGGTAGAGTCAGTGCTGCTAGGTTTTAAATCCCTTGACATGACGGAGCAAGAAATGGGGCGGGTAATTTCACAATGGCCTACCATCCTCGGCACTTCAGAATCCATGTTTATCTGCAAGGTAGAGTTCTTTGAGAGCATTGGCATTGATAGAATAGCTTTAGGTAGAATTGTTTCTGTTACAGCTGCGGCCGTTACATGCTCTCTGCGCCGTCTCAACCAGCATGCCAGTTTCTGGAAAGATTACCTGAAAGACATGCCGAATGTCTCTTTCGGTGTTCTGATCACGAAAAATCCACGGCTCTTGACCTACAGCTTGGAGAATGCAGTCAAGCCCAAGATAGCATATTTAGAGGAAGTAGGTTTTGACAAGAGAATGCTGTTCAAGAATTCTACCATACTGGGGAGGTCGGTGGAGGCGATCAAATCAAAAGTCAACTTGGTAGAGGGTTTTGGAATGTCAAATCCAAGGAAACTTGCATGGGGACTTTCAGTCCTTCATGGCATTAGCACCCCTACGATAGAAGCACGATTCAATAATTTATTGCATTTAGGGTTCTCTCGTGCGCAAGTAGAGACGATCTTGTTGCTATGCCCAAGATTGTTTTCTCTTAGAGAGGAACGTGTCAACCAGAGGGTGGACTATGCTGTTAGTGTCATGAATTTACAGCTAGATGTGCTTGTCAGATGCAGCTCATTTTGGACCAACAGCTTTGAGAACAGAATCAAGCATCGGAATGAAGTATTGGCAGAGTTAAAAGCGATGGGAGCTCTTCGGAGGGAATTGAGTCTGTCTTACTTGATCAATATGACTGATGAAGAGTTCACTAGAAAGTTTGAAGGAAAACTTCTTGCTTGTCCTTTTTGAACTTGGGAACAGTTTTTGTGGAAACATTGGAAACTGCAAGTATTCTGTCTCTCCTCTTCCCTCCCATTTCTTTTTGAAGTGGTTATGCTTTGTAATATCCCTCATTTTTTTTTGTAGAAGCTAGCCCTCCTCAGGAATTGTCAGTATTTTATGCAGAGTCACTTGCAGAAGTATCCTGAAACATGCAAGCTGTGTTTTCCTGACCGGCCTTCAGTACTGTGCAGTGTTGGCTAAAAAGAAGAGGTCGTTAAGGGAAAGTAGGCCAACTACCTGCAACCAAGATAAGCAAAAGGTGGGATGAGAGGAAATGGTGGAAAGACTGTGGAGATCTGGCTGGTTTCTGCAAATGAGGCATGATTGGGCTGCTCGAGGGCAGGCTTCAATGCGAGTGCAGCCATGGCTCGCGTTTGTCAGAGTGCACCAGCAGTGTCAACTGGGCCAAAAGACTGCACAGAGCTGGCTTCCGGGAGGCACTCTCCTCTCGCAGGAAAGCAGGCTGTAAATGTGGCTGGATTTCTATGGTTGGCCTCTATGATTTATCATAGTTGCAAATGAAGTATTCTAGCGATGTAATTTTCAACCTTCTCTCGCTTGCAAGAATCATCTTTTGCAAGACTTGTGTTTCCTCTTGCATTGAGAGTGCAATACGTGGTTATACATGGTGTAGTGCAGTTTGCTTTTGATTTCAACAAATTCACTCCATAGCTAGGGTTTCTTGCCATGTTTGAGTGTTGTGTATGAGACTGGCTACAAAAGATACTGTCTACCATCATGAGCACGAATCGGCATTGTGTCACTAGATTTGGCTTGAGATCCCTCGTCAGTTTTGCTGGGCCATGGCCCATGCTTTGGTACAGTCTGGTTCAAAGTATTTGAGGAAATGGAGATATGCGGTCTTGGTCATGTGCCGTTCGGGTTCATGAATTGCCGAGAACCTCTACTGGCAGGACATTTTGCATTTGTCAGCTTTATCTGGGCATCATAGTAAACTATTTCCAAGCCAATTGTAAGGAAGGCAACAGTTTTTTGTGGTTAAAGTCACCTTCTTCAGGGATTTTCTTAGTCTAGATGGATCTTATGAAAGATGGAGGCCATTTTTGGGTCACTGTTTGTGCATAAGTTTCAGGGTTTCCTGGGCTTGACATTGTTAATGGCTGTTTGTGGTGCATTATTGTCAATCTGCTCAACGCATAGTGCATTTAGCACTTGTACCTTTACCTCTGTTCCTTACAGCATGTACTGTACTATGTGTTCTGTTCCATGCAGTACCTAAAAAAGCTCGGACTTGGAGATCATTTTTCATCTTTATTAAGTAATGGGCATATAAGCGTTACATGTATCCACGTGCTTAAGATATTTGTTTCTTGAGGTTAGCTTAGTAATGTGTGCGTGGGCACTTGTTCTCAAACTGCACTTTCAGGTCTAATGCAGTTCGCATACTGTACATTGCACACTAGAAACCCTTCACCACTATGTCTAGATGCAGTCTACATGCCAGAATATGGATTAGGCTGTGATGACGTCAAGGAATAATTAACTTTGAGAGAGAGAGTAGCAAGGCCTGTGGTAGATGGAGGATGCATTGTCAAGAATGAAAGCCTACCAATTGCAGGCAATCAGAATTGACCAGTAAGAGTGCGAGGCCAGGAGAAACAAGAGCATGGACAGGAAGGAGCAGGTTGTACGTCAAAGCAGGGCCATTTCCAGCACCTTGCATGTAGAAAAGACAATAAAAAAGGCTACCCAAATGTTAGCAGGCCCTGGGCAGCCAGGGTGTCTGGGTGCTCTTGGACACCCAACCATCTGTGCATCGGGCAGCCACTGGTTGGATGCTGGTCGCCCAACAATCAGACAGACAAAGAGGGGCCACATGGTAAGAAGGCAAGCCTTGGAATTCATTAGTCATGGTTCCGGAATGCAGTACATTGTCCCCATAACAGCCCATGAAGTGTAGCCAATGTGAGCAGTATGAAGTCAAAAATCCTCTGGTTCAGGAAATTGCAGATCTTGGCACTCAACATCATCACTTTCATAAGTAATATGGGGCTTCTTCCATTGACTGGGCGCATCATCACTATCTGTAAAAGGTCACTTTTATTGATTGATGCATGATATCATCTGTTACTGTTAAGGGGCTTCACATCAACTCTATAACACAAAGGGGATTTCTCCATTAATTGGGCACACTAACCATGGTGGTTTGGCGTCCACATAGACAAAACAGATAGCCTATCATGAGGGTCTAGTAGTTTGTGCTACTTCTGCCTCAGAGTGTACTCGTCATGGCTGGAACAATGGAGTACCAAGTAGAAGATCCAGCTTCCAAATCGTCATCTAGCCCATCAATCCACACTTTTCTTTTTTGCCTAAGCTCAGGCTAAATCCACCTTGGCTTTCATGGCCAAGAAGACGAAATTTTTTGGGAAGAACTGTAGTAGGTTTTGGTGGGAATTGTAGCTGATTTCAAAGCGAAAGAGCTCGATCCAGAAACAAAATTGGATGTGGTATTTGCATATGTATACCCTCCAGTCGTTGCACTTAGGCAGACTGCTGCATATATATATCTGGATAAAAAACAGTGCTTCGAGGAATATTTATCTCCACTCATGTTTGGAGATGAGCAAGAGGTGATGTTACATGTGTCTCCTCTCTGGATGTATGTGGACATGTTGGGTCTATGGGTTAGACAACATGACCTACTTGGAGCCCTAATATGGGGGAGGGAAAATGGTCGACGAGAGAGAGGGAAACGTGTAGGATGCACTTTAATATGATGGGGATATGCAATCACTAACAGTGCTGATTCTTGAAAGGGGGAAGACGATTCAGCAAGACACTCTCTCTCTCTCTCTCTCTCTCTCTGTCTGTCTCTCTCATGGTAGTATTTCAGAATAATGATGCCCACTCATGGTCAAGTTCAACGATACACGATGTGCTTCAAGTGCAAGCATGCACGGATCCACAGAAGTGGGTGATGGGTCATACAAGGAGATGATAAGAGATATCATTGAGGGAAAAAAATAAAAAGGGGTGTGCAGCCTGACCTAAGGTTCTCCGTATCAGTATGGAATTGTATTAACACATTGGTCTGCATATGGGAAACTTTATATAGACATTTGAGGGATAGGATATCACCTTTTGCACGTAGAGGGGATTATCTCATGTTCCGGGTTGTTCTGTAGTTAACTTACATGTATGCCAGGAGAAGCATGCTAACAAGTCACATCTGAGCAAGATGCTATCGATCACAGGGGAGATGCACATGCTACTAACATATGCATAGGTAGACCTCTTTCACAAGAAGCGGTCTGGACCGGAGTTTGCAGGCACATAAAATCAACCATTAGGGATCTTACCAAGTCGCAAGGACAGCAAAAAACCAGTAAGATTTTTTAAAGGTCATGCCATTCATGGTCGACACAAGTAGGTGCTCTGCTGACAGGGGTAGTACCTCAAATAATTAAATACATGATTTAAGTGATGGGTGTAGTATTGTCAAGTACCTGATTGTCTTCACATTTTCAACTGACGTAGGGAGAACAAAATTATGACGTGCAAATCACAGAATAATAAAGCACAAGCCATTAGGTTTGTGGATGTGTAGATATATGTACATCATTTTGAAACTCTTATAAATACCTCACATAGGACTAAGAGCAAGGATTAGAGAGGATATGCAATGGCAATTCTTAATATTTAAAGCGATGAATGCCGTAAATTACTACAAGGAAAAGGTTGAAGGCAATGCTTCCACTTTATCAGCTATTCCAAAAACACATCTAATGGCCAGGGTAATAATAATAATCCAAATTGTGATATCCAAATTAATGCAAAGTACATGGACAAGGAGGCAACCAATAGGGGCTCACCAATTAGGTGCAAGGGCTACACTATAAAACCATGAACCACAACTACATGATATTGTAACAAGCTTTTTGAAGCAATGCCCAATGGCTAGGCTCTAGTACAATTGACTATATCATAGGATCAGTCTCTACTATTATAGACTATGTCATAGGAGCAATGCCCAGTGACTAGGCTCTAGTACAATTGACTACATCATAGGATCAATCTCTAGTACTATTGACTATGTCATAGGATCCCTAGGTTTTACCCATAATATTCTAGATCTCAATATGCACCACATTGGCTCAAAGTTGAAGCTATGTCTTGGAGGACAAGGCAAAGGTAAAGTGGCAGCAAGGCTCAAATTTGACGTGGTAGTGGGTTCATTTCAGCTTGAGGTGAAGTGGATGACGTGGTAGGTTGGCACCTAAAGCCAACGTGGTTTGGGTGGGGTAATGAGACGAGAGTGTTGGATAGCAATGCTCCAATGTCCAACCCTTAAAATTAAAGGCAATGCTTAGGCTTAAACAGGACTTAGGCTTAATTGAGATTTAGACTTGAAAATCACTAGAAATCATACAAATGCAGACATTTATAATAAAAATATACAAATTTCATCCCTTAAAATTAAAGAAGACGTCGAATTCCACACTACAAACCGGGTTATGTGAGCAGTGCTTCTATATGTAGTCCCCAAAAAAAGCCTAATGTGCATGAGGCTTCCTCTCTCAATAACCCTACTATGACCACCAATTCGAAGGGGTACATAGTAAAAATAAATAAATTCGTACCTAAAGCAGGGGACAAAACTATCTTGCATACATTGGGAGTGGATCATAATCATAACTTTCACCCTTCTAGGTGTAGTCCCAAAATAGCACATTATGCATGAGCCTTCCTCTCTCACACACTCTACTATGACCATGGGGTGCATAGTTTTATCCGTGCCTACATTATTAGAGGATATATAACTTAATATCGATTCAAGTCATGCGATTTTTTTGTTGTAAAACTAAGACTAAAGGAAAATCTTTTGTACATCTATTACAAGCCCAACGATTGGAGGATTGTCGCTCATGTATTAAGTATGAATGATTGTCAAAATGAACGAGTTTTTTTAGTGATGATTTTATGCCTAGGGACTAAATGATGTATAGCACGGGGGATCAGAAGGAACTATGTGAGTATGGCATGACTGGTCAAGTTCATATTAGGATGCCACTGATATATGTATGAGAGGTTAGGATGCCACTGATATATGTATGAGAGGTTAAACTATCTATGCCATATGCTATGGTTTTGTGCTTTTGAGAGCTGTATCTTCTTACAATTCATGGTGATGGTGGTGTGCTCTTCCTAAAGCACTTTTCCTTTGGTGGCATCTTTATCTTCTTCCTCATGTTTCATAGGGCAAAAGGCCAAGTAGACAGACAGTTGTGGACAGGTAACAATCTTCTCGAATTATCGCTAGCGTGGGACATAGTCGTGTAGCGACGGTCCCCATTGGGCTTTCCAACAAATGACAAAATACTGCTACTTTTTCTATATTTTGAACACAAATCACATCCACATTTGCAAAGGTGGCTAGACCTTGAAAGTCAATCGAAAGCCTCACCCAATGGGTCTTGGAATTCTCACAAGCTAACCTTACATTGCTTTGGTCAACAACAAGTTGTTGGATAGTGAAGATGAAGAGCATGAATATGTAGAGCTAGATGAGAATCAGAATTGGAATCATGTTTTGGCCACCACCATGGACACTCCTCCCCATATAAGATTTGCAAGGTTGGATGGGACCAAAATCATGTCCTTGTACATGCTAAGCTCTCCTAGAGAATATAAGTGATGACACGTTAAGAACCGAAAAGCGACTCCTCTGGTGAACTTTTTCCTTGACAACCATGTAACAACAAAAAGCACTCACCATCAAAAAATAAAATCGAAGAAAGATCAATTAAAGTACAAAGTACATAATCAAAGAAAGATCAACTAAAGTACAAAGTACATAATCAAAGAAAGATAAACTAAAGTACGAAGTACATAATCAAAGAAAGATAAAGTACATAATTTCTATGGAAACATACCTTCACTATTTACGATACATTGAGGTGATCGCGACTTGTATGACACCTCCAGTGGGAACTGGATCTCAATTTGGTTCACACTACCTACAACCATAGGTTACAAATAGTAAGTAGATAAAACTTTGCTAATTTGCATGAAGGGAACTTTGCTACTTTGCCCGAAGGACACTCAAATAGTAACCTACTTTGCTACTTTGCAAGAAGGAAACTCAAATAGTAACCTAGTCTCCAATCCATAGCAGATAAGACTTTGCTACTTTGCAAGAAGCTCAACAAAGTTGAGGATAGAGGAAGAAAAAGAAGCAAAGCTAGTATAACATTGAAGGCAAAGTGGTAAATGGCAAGAAAACTTAAAGAAATTTTAGCAAAGAGCTGCATTACTCCTTTTAAGGCCCCGCTGAGGTCAAGGAAGCCAATTAAGCTAGACTAAGTTGGCAAGCTAGTATTTATTATTGCAAAAGATCTCACATCTAAAGAATGACCTCTGAGTATTGCTTAGGGAGTTCCAAGATGTATTTGCCTAGAAATACACCAATATAATGGAAAGTTCTCTTGAAGTTGTAAAATACACCATTGCTATCATGGAAGGGACAAGACCATACAAGCAAAGACCTTACTTGTTGATGAGTCCCAAGCATGGAAAAATGGCCAAACACGAGCGTCAAAAGTTCATTGATTTGATGAAAGATTCATCTACAAGATCAAGCATACTGAATGAGCATTATTGATTATGATCATTAGAGAATAGGAAACCACTCTACCTTTGCTCCAATATTATCATGGGAAACTCTCTATTGGTGGCTGAGCTCGAGCTGCACTCCAAGATCTCCACTCCTCCTTAGGAAGCTGGTTCTATTCTTATCTCTTGTTCGCGAGCATTGTCACATCGTTGTGTGAACTACGAGTCTTGGTCCCTCCTCTCACCTCACACACTTCTCATACAAGCTCACTAGGATGTGATTAAGAAGATAGTTAGAAGTAAGAGGGTTATAAAAAGAAGGACTTAATTACACAATGGGAGAGTATATTGCATTATGAGAAAAGTATTTATACACATACTTGAAGAGTTGCTGATAGGGTGCGGGCTTCCATGGCTCATAAGTGGCCTAATGCTTATATAATGTTCATCTCATAGTACATTCATGAAGTATATCACTAGGGATTTCATTCTAGCTAGTTGCCATACACTCTTGGAATGGAAATCACCATGAGTGTTTCTTTGGACATTTATAGGTGTTTGTCCAAGCTATATATATGGACACCATTACTTTATAGCTTGATTGTACATCCTTTTGGCATGTCCTTATTTTCTCTTTAATGTAGAATATTAGTAACAACATTTGTTACTTCCAAAATGGGTTAACATTCTCCCCTTCCTAATGTCGATCGCATCCTCCTGATCGTGTAGAAGAATTTGTTGGGGGGAGAATATAGACTTTATTGTTGTTGCTCATGTTAGTAAGTGAATGTTCAATGGTAACTGTTCCTTCAGAAGGAATAGGGAAGGTTGGTTAGTAAATGAAAAAGTTAGTGCATGGTGAAGCTATCTGATACATTGAAGCAATGAACTTAAGGACGATGTATCCTTGCTTCTTTTTCTCATGTGTTTTTTTAACTTTTTAGTGCATTAAAATGCTCTTACAAGAATATGTATAATGTAGTGCATGAAAGAATTCAAAATTTGACTTGCAAGGATAATGAAAAACTTCTTCACCTTCTCGAGAGAGAAGTGTGGACTTATTATGTGAAAAGGTGGTTGAGGGGGCTGGTTAATAGCGAGGTTGAGACTGTTATGAATAGAGTAAGAATAACCTATTGTGCTTTCACATTTCAAGGAAAATCTAGGTGAAGAGGGATTGAGGGGGACTCGTTTTACTAGCGAGGTTGAGATTGCCATGCGAATAGAGGAAGGATACCCTATTGTGCTTTCACATTTCAAGGAAAATCTAGGGGATGGGTTGTACGCCCAACCATGACCCCTATCTAGAGATGTACCTAGAAGGATGTCAATGGTGGGGCTATGAGATGTATACAAGCTTACATTACTTTTTGCCAGTGAGTGTGTACGTACTTGTGTTTACTCATGAAGTATCTACTACCCTAGTTAACTAATTAAAAAGAAAAGTAGCAAGATAAATAGCTTCCCATTGTTATGATTGGTTGTGGTTAAGAAGTGTTGAGAAAAGTGGTGCCAAAGCGTAGCACCAAGAGGTTTCCACAAAATGGATTATGGAGACCGGAGGTCCTCCATTGCCTTAAGGTTTTGGGGTCTATATGGGTAGATCATTTGTGGAAACCTCCAGTTAAGCGTGAATTGGCATGAACACAACTAGAATGGGTGACCTTCTGAGACTTGGCCCCCCACCAATTTCCAACATGATATCAGAGCAATGGGTTGAAGTGTAATCTTTGACCTATGAGAGAAGCCAAGTTGAGCCTCTACGCCAAGAAAAATTGGATAAGTTAGACCTTGGAGCTAAGAAAAAGTATACCTTGGAGTTGGCACCAGGGGGGGTTTGAGAAAAGTGGTGCCAAAGCATAGCACTAGGATATTTCCACAAACCGGATAGGCGAGAGGTCCTCCATCGCCTTAAGGTTTTGGGGTCTAGATGGCTAGAACATTTGTGGAAACCTCCAATCAAGTGTGCATTGGCGTGAACACAATTGGGATGGGTGCCCTCCCGGGACTTGGCCCCCAGAGGTTTCTTCCTTTGTGCAAGCTTAGGGGGTCTTATGGGCTTCTTTGGAATCCAACTTGAGCATTACCTTCATAGTATTCCTAAGCTTGAAATAATTTCTTTAAAACCCTAGCATTTGAGTTGGCTGAGGTTTTTATCAGAGCTATGTGGATTTCAGTGAAGAGGTAGTTGGGTATTCTTATTTCAAGAATTTTGAGATTTGTATTGTGAGAACAACCTAGGTTGGTGAGGTAGCCAAATTGAATTACTACCCTCATAGTAGCCTTGATCTACCATTAACTATTTTTCCACCCATTGAACATATCTAGAAAATGGTTTTTCATGGTGGATTTACCTTCTTTGGTGGAGTTGAAGGTTTGGAACCCTTCTTGGCATTATCTTATAAGAGGAAGCTATGGATTTTATAGGTTTGCACATTGCCAATTTTGAGGCTTGGGCCTTTAGGAGAGGGGCTATCAATATCAAGGTCATGTCAATTGATGACTTACTCTTATCAGCTATGCAGTGACGACCTTGGTTGTTATCATCGACTTAGTGCAAGTTTCAAGGGGGGTTATATAGTTTTGGGTGAGAGTTTCAAGGGGGGAGGGGGGGTCGTCGATGCCAAAGTTTTGAGGATGGAATCCTTTTTCTACTTTAGTGAGGCTAGTTGAAGATGGGTTTTTGGAATGGAAGTTTTATCATGGGATAACGCTAGACAAGGCTGATGTAGAGGATAGGTCTAGTGGTAGTTGTTGAAGAGGCTAATGTTGTGGTTGGGTTTGTGTAATCAACCTTTTTTTTTCTAGGAAAAAGATCCTTCTATTAGTTAATGAGAAATAGCCACATAGGGCTACATACAACCACAAAGGGATAAATACAAACTCGCCTAATTTAAGGGCAGGAATCAAATAATCAAAAATGGAAGAGACACTTCTCCTCTGGTTGGCTGCTCTATGAGGAGAAGGCTATCTCATACAAAGGAAGGGGGGGAACAACTACAGAGGTGGTATGTACTGCCAAATGGGGTCACCACCTTTATATGTGTGAGAAATGGGCCAGGCCTCCAAAACCTCAATGAATCTTCTCGTCGCTTCTTGCACATGAGGTAAGAACCTCCCTGCTGTAACTTCCCCCACTGACCGCCGCGGAGAGTGTGAATGATATTGAGCCATATGCCCATTGTTGGCGAAGTGTGGGTACCCTTGATAGCCTTGCTGCATCTAGCTCGCCAAATGTGCAAGGCTGCTATGCTACTACAAATTTCCCATCTCTGGCATGAGCCTGGATGCCACTCGCATGTAGGTGGGGCTGTGATTGGTACTGCTGCAATGCGATGGTGAGAGACCTGAAAGGCTAGCCCTCCCATCCTCCTCATAAGTCCTGACCACTCCAGCCTCTGTAGCCCAAGCGACAGTGCCCCATGTAATGATTCGGGTTAATGCCCTGTTCATAGTAGTGAAGATGTAGAGAATCCATTACTAAATCTACTGAACCTTCGAGCAATCCCAAAGACAATGCTGCTAAGACTCCTGACAGTGGCCACCCTATGGGTAAGTTGCTGGTCGACCTCCAACTACCAACCAAGTACCGAGACTGCCAAACTCCTATGTGCCATTAACCAAAGAAACAGGGTGATCTTTCTAGGCTGAAAGCTATCCTAGGCTCTTCCAGAAATCTGAAAGGAAGCACTGTGAAAGGCCGTGTGTGATGACTACCAATGTGCTCTGCTCTGCCGAGGTGCCATCTATCTTTGGCATTTGGATCCTACAGCCTAGCTGCACTATATATGCAAAGAAGGGGGCATCCAGAGTCTCCTCCCAATCTCTGCGGGGTCATGCCAAGTCCACTCTCCTGGGTCCCACTGTAGGCGCGTGAGAGGTCGGTACTCCCATATCCATAGCCTGCCAAAATATCTCCCTAGCCACCTTGGTTGGTGCTGGGTCAATGTGCCACTTATATGCTCGAAAATCAATCACCCTCGCCCTCTACAAGGTGCAGCCACCACTGAAGTCCTCTAAGGGGAGCTCAAATCTCTCTAGTTTCCCCTGGGATCCAATAGCCAGACCACTGTCCTCATCTGCTCCGTGGACCGCCACTAGAATATCATGTCTGGTAAACACACCTAGCCACACTGGGGGGGTCCGGGTCTGGGATAGGAGTCAGCTACACCTAAGGGATAGCTGAGTCGATATCAATGCTGAGCCTGTCTCTACCCCGAATCCCTGTCAGGCCTCTCTCCTGCACCTCTGGGGGTAACTATCTTTGTGTAGGCGATGATTGAGTCACGGATTGTATGTTAATCGCAGCGGGCGGAACATGTGTTGGACGAATATGAGATATTTTGGAAGACATGTGAACACCTATTATGGTTTCATATTTTGGTATTAATATTTTTGTAAGGCTAAGGCCATAAACCTTTGTACATACCAATTAGTATTTTATACTTTTGGTATGCCCAAGACTTTATATTTGTAGCTTGCTATATTTTTGTAGAGATTTATTTATGCTCAAAAACCCAAAAGCACTTGTGCTGTGTTTTTGGAGTTATCTTTTTGAAAAGCAAGCTTTCTAATATATATAAATATGGGTGAGTAGTATAAGGGGGCCACACTCATCTAGGAGAGATTCAATCCAATCTTGTGTCGATAGTGATTTCTAAAAGCTTGAAAATGTAAGATTATAAAGTTTTTAAATAGTATAACTTTAAAACTTTCAAAGCTTTTAAGGTTGGAAGCTTTTGAATGTAAAGCTTTAACCCTTTTAAAAAACCTCTTTTTGCAAACAGAAGAAATCTTAAGTAAGCTTTAGTATTAAACTTTATGAAGTTGTTAGGCTTTGGCTAAAGGTAAGACTTTTAGCATTTTAAAAGGTTTAAAGCTTTGGAGCACAAAGCTTTAAAGATTATAAGGTATAAAGTTTTGAAGCTTTTATTACTTTAAACAATAAAGCTTTTATAGTATGAAGCTTTAAGCTTTTAAGCTAGCAAGTAGTATGGGAAAAACTGAAATTGAAGAGTGATGCTCAAACCTTGCTGAATTCATCCATGACTCAATCTTTTGTAAGATGGAGAGATGAAAAAGGTGGTTTTCTTGGAATAAGGGTGGATTTTGCTTGCACATTTGGAAAAAAGGTGACATAAATTTGTAGCCCTTGATGTAAGGCTCCATCCAATGGTCCACAAAAATCATATAAACCATTCAATCCTTTGACTGAAGGTTTTTATTCCTTGCCTTCTTTATCCTTTGGATTTTTGTGAGTTTATTCTTTTCTCCAAAGTACATGTATCCTTGTTGTTGCAAGCTAGGCAAGCAATTCTAAAAATTTTGATTTTCATTGTCCAAAAAATAAAATCTCTTGTACTTGGCCCTCCCATGTAATTATTCCTTCTTTACTTGAAGCTTTAGTATTTGCCAAAAATCAAATCCTTTGCCTTCTTATTGTTGTTTTTGCAGGCTTGGTAAGCAATTCCATTTTTTTTTCCAAAGAATATCAAAATCTCTTGTACTTGGCCCTCCCATGTGAGTATTCCTTCTTTATTTGAAGCTCTAGTATTTGCCAAAAATCAAATCCTTTGCCTTCTTTGCTCCCAAATAATTATGTAAAATTTGCTTTTCAAAAATCCTTCCCCTGAAGTGGTCCCCAAAGCTTTGATACCACTGTTAGGATCTTTAAGACACTTGGAGAAGAAATTCTGATTCTCAAGCACAAAATTTAGAGCATAGCATAGACTTACACAAAATAAAAGCAAAAACCTTAATAAGCAAAATCAAATAAACAAGAGAGCTAGAGAATAAGAAAGAGATCACCATCATCGACACAAAATTGGGTTCTTTTCAAAAAGATAACTCCAAAAACAAAGCATAAGTGCTTTGAGATTTTGAGCATAAGTGCTTTGAGATTTTCAAAAAGATAACTCCAAGACACTCTCTCTCTCTATGTGTCCAAGGCTACTACAAGTGCTCGTGACCTTGACTAAAGTGCTCATACATACATTTACCACATGGCCTACATCATCGGTGGCTCTGAGGTGGTTTTACTTTGTTTGGGACAGGTTACATTGGGTTGTGGGGTCTCTCTCTCTCTCTCTCTCTCTCTAAAGATTATCCTGACTCCACTTCCTTATTAGGAGCCTCCATGAAGTTTGCCGATGTCATTCCTTCTCCACTGGGTTTGCTGTAGCAGTCTCTTGCCATGTGTCCTGGCTTTCCACAGTTGTGGCAAGTGAAGGTCCTTCCTCCTACTCTGCCTCTTCCTCTTCCCCGCCTCGAGAGAATCCTCCTCAGGTGAAGAATGCTTTTTCTTCTCCAGTCGTTGAGTCCAGCCATTTCTTCTCTTTGACTCTAGTCTCTTGCTCTAGTACAACTCCTATCTCATGCAGCTTCAATTCAGGTACATTCTTTAATGTTGCTACAACGTTTTCATATTCACCTTTGTCCACACTCTTCAAAAGCACTGCTAGTGCCTCATCATCTTCTGAGTGCGATAAGTCTTAATGCTTTCTCATTCCTGCTCTTCCACTCATTTTCCCCTCTCACCTCTGGGCATTCATCTCTTCCCTCAACTAGCCCCCACAGATTTTTCCTCATGAGCAAATACATGGTTTTTGTCAACCATGTGTAAAACTGCTCCCCATTAAATTTGGCTATCTCTTGTGCCATACTCATGATGAGGTGAAGGGGGTCTTACCTCTTGATCCAATTTCAAGATTCAAGGGCAGTGTCTACCATTTTACAACTCAATCTGGTGTTTAGGTTATGATTACAACAGATTTATTAGCATAAATTCACCATAAATTACATTAAACCAAGGGTAACAAATCTATACGGAATGGTTGGAGTATCAAACCATCTCCGAATTGCAATTTGAAGTTATAGAGATCTGTATTAGATACCCAATGGTTAATTTGAACCCTCAATTGTACCAAAAATAGTGTAGTATTGATTAATCATTGATTAGCAAATTAATCCTCTATTTTGTGTATAGAAAACAGAGTATGCGGGGAGTCCAGATCTGGGGCCTTAGAGTTCAAATGAGCTCAAATCCTTTCAAGGCCATCAATAGAAATTAGTCTAGTAGAGGATTAAGCCAAGAAACACAAGATTTGACCAAACATTGAATGCTTAATCTCTGTTTTACCAAAGTCACCTGCAGATTTGATGAAGAGCTTGGATCTCACTATAGACTTGATCAAATCAAAAACTGTCTTTACCAGCTTGTAGAGCACCCTTGAAAACCTCTAGGGCTAAGAGGAATTAGAGCCATTCCATTTGGTGTAGACAAGATCTCTAATTTTTCTCAGAAAAAAGGCGCCAGTGATTTAGCAAAAATTAGCAGCTCCAGTAGTAGGCGGTTTGACGAATTGCTTGAATGGGCTGGAGCATGAGGCTTGTGGCTATGTGTGGCTAAAATCTTGGAGGCTATTGTTAAGCCTGGAGGGAGATCAAGCCCCTCTACTAGCTGGGGGTGCAAAGAGCTTGTTGAAAAAGAGGTAAAAAATCTTAATTATGTATTAATCCTAATTAGCTAAGTGATTAGCAAGATAATGGGCTCATAAGATTGATGGATTCTAGGCTAGGCTCTGATACCATGTTAAATTTGCAGCAAGGTGATGAGCTATGGTGGATCAAATGCTAGAATCAACATCATTAAAAAAGAGATTAGATGATAACTAAGACGTGATTAGTGAGCAATTAACTGATAGCTTAATGTAGGCATGAATAAATTTCTCTTTTTCTTAATTAACTATTTATGCATAAACATAAAAATTAAATTTTCCATGATTATAATGAGAATCATTCATTTAATCTAGGATGATTAATCCTAGAATATGGTAGGAAGTCCACTTTTCATATTATGAATGAAAATGATTTATGTGTTAATTTTTCAGAAATTGTACCATAGTTTCGCTATTACTGATTTTACTCAACATCGAGTAATAGTGGGTGATCCCAATAGCTTAGAATGGATGGAAAATCGAAGGTAAGCGTGGGGCGGCACCAAATATGTTCAAGCCAGGAGCTTACCTTAGCCTTTACCAAATCATGTGTCATTTGGTATTTTGCCATAGAGCAGAAAAATGCAACTTTGGTACTTTACTGTAGAGCCAAAAATGTAGCTTCCCTTGTGGGTGTGTTATCTTGTCTATCACATCCTTGCTCCATTAAGACACCATAATGCTTCCATGGCTATGGGTTATGATGGAGGTGAGAAGAAGCTTGCCTACACTATGGATCATACAAGAGGTGAATAGACAAAAGACACTTATGCAAGAGGTTACAATCAAACCTATTTATAGCATGCAAGATTCAACAAAATACAAGCAAGAGGGTAGGGAAAAGAAGGAGAGCTCAAAATTACTTTATTGCAAGGGAATGAATGTGTATTGCTTAATGTCAAAATTGACTTATACTAGTATTAGACCTGCGCGTTGCTGCTGCGGGCAGGTAGAGTTCCAGAAAAAATAGGCTCAGTTTCTCCAATTTAGGTCATGTTTTAAGTAAACACAATACATTATTTCAAGTGACTTCATGTATACATATCTCAAAATAACATCCATGTCTCGTAGATTTATAGCAAAAACAAAAATATCATAGTAATGTAGCATACGAAGATGCAAAAAAGGACCAATATTACTTATTCTCAAAATGCACCACAAAATACGTATTCTCAGTTCAGTAATGTCAGAATCAACAAATTGAATTCTTCTCTTATGAGAAGGATCATTCATTTGTCTCCTCACAATACACTCTCTATTGTAAAGCGGTGATCCATCTCGCACATGCTCTACTATCGATGAATGCAAAGGACCTGCACAACCAAAACAACGATAAATCAAATCTCAAAAGGACCTGCACATAACGACACATAAAATCTCAAAAAAATCTTATAATAGAAAAACATAATCAAAATTACCTTGTACAATAGAACATCGAGTGGATGGTACATGAGAAGCTCTAGTATAAAACCCATAACGAATACCAATGGTCATGATGGATGTAAGAAACAACCAGTCTCATCGGGTACTGAATACCCCTCAAATGATGCAAAGCATCTGTCCATCTCTCTCCAAAACAAATAGACACCCCACTCCTCATCAAGGAACACCGATCCCGTACATCTCGATGCCTTCGTCTCGACAACTCTTACCATAAACGTATCAATGTCATGCAATATCCTAA